>NW_020954565.1:4282917-4456084 GCF_900497805.2 Vombatus ursinus | reverse complement strand
TCTCTCTCTCTCTCTCTCTCTCTCTCTCTCTCTCTCTCTCTCTCTCCCTCTAATTAAATTGTAAGCTGTTTGAAGCCAGGGACTGTGTTTTTGCTTTCTTTGAATCCTTAGCACTTATCACAGTGCCTGGCACATAGTAAGTAGGTGCTTCATAAATGTTTATTGACTATAAGCCCTCTTTCCATTTAGTAACAACTTCCCTCTTTCTTGTGGTTTATAATGACAATGTCAAACTTGATATGGCTCACCTCTTCCTCCTCAGTAACACCCCAGTTTCATGGCCTTAAGCAATGAGGGAATCTTGGAAGAGTTTCTACCCAGGACAGTTTGGTTTTCCAGCTCAACGGTGAAAAAATGCCTTCCAGTCTTTTCCAGATCCTCAGTCCCTGTGAGGAGAGAGAAAGACGGAGACAGAGAGACAGACAGAAACAGAGATTTCTATAAGGAATGTATTTCCTTTCTCAGATAAGAGCTTGATCTTCTTTTCCTTTTAGTCAATAATTAAACTCAGCCTGTGGGGAGGGGTCCATAGTAAAGAAGCCCCTTAGTGGAAAGGGGCTTCAAGTGCTCAAATGTTCAAGTGCTCTTTGAACCCAATGCCAATTTTGTCATAGCATTTGGTACCCAATTATGCCCATTGTAGTATGGCCCCTCAGTAAAAGACAGAGAGAACAAAGGGTCCCAGCCGCCCACCCTTGGAACTAGTGAATCAGTGTTGCTACACAAACACCAAGCCAAATCACCTGAAGGGGTGAGAGAATGACTTCCAATAGAGTCTTGGTCCTGGGATCCTTCTGAGGATAGCACCATGTGCTCAAGAAAGCACTAGGACTTTTTCCCTTTGTGAAAGGAAGCTTGATTTCCTCTTCTTTTATTGTTTCTGGATTTGCTAATACTGAGACCTAAACTGAATCATCAGGTATTTGGAAGTACAAAACAGTCTTAATTTCTGGATTTGATTATAAACGGTGCCACCCAGTGCTTAAAACTTTAGTACAAGGCACAGGGGAAGACATTCAAAAATGACCTTATAGACCCTCTCTACATTGAAAAAGAGCTATCCAGTATTTGGAACTATGGACTTCACCAAACACACCCCAGTAGAGTTGCTGAGAGTATCACATTTTAAAATTCAGGACAGACTGCAAAGGTGGGAGTCAGCTCAGACATTTATTCCATTCCCCGCTTGAAGTAAGCGATAAAACGCTATGCCATGATAGCGAAAGAACAAGTCTTGATTTTTCAATGGGTATGAACAAGGCCTGGATACTCCTGCTGAATCAAACAATCAATCAGTTATAGACATTAGACTAAGTGAAAAAAGGCACTTAATCCGTTTAGATGTCTTCAAAAGCCACTGGATAAACTGGAATGACTTTGCACAAAAAGTATGTTCAGATTGGTTGAGGGACTTGGTCATACCTTGCAGAACCAATTAGACACATGGAATCAAGGAGCTGAAAGAAGAGAGAAGTGTCTTGCAAAGCCTCTGAGAAGCAATCCTTTTTGGAGACATGGGAAGGGGAGGGAGGCAGGAAAGAGAGCACTTGCACCCCTCCCCCTTTTGCCCGAGGAGTACCTGAAACACTTCATGGGACTGGAGGATTTGGACTTTTTCATTTGCATCCTAGTAGTGTTCCTGAGATGGCAATGACTAACAGTGGTGTCTGCACTGGGAACAAATGACAGGCTGGATTTAATGAGAAAAGTCAGCTTTGATGTTCTACGAGAAGTTCAGCAGAAAATTACTCCTTAATTAAGGGAACATCTTGAAGACTACAGCAAAAGAATTTTGAGGAGCTGTGAGTTACCCCTTTAACATATATGCTTTCTGAATTTGAGACCACTTTCCCCTGCACTGATTAGAAAATGTTTCACAGACTGTGAATGTATAGTGACAAATATACCATCATACCACTATAGTAAATACCCTTTTCTAAAAGCTAATTAAATCTAGCTGAGGGGAGGGAAAGCATACCAGTGGGGGCTCATGAGTGATAGGATATGCACACATACATGTTCAAATGCACATATATAAACATGTGTGTCACATGTATGTATATACCCATATTGTATATGTGTGCATGTATGCATGTGTGTGCACTATGCATATACATGGTAGATTGGTAGATTGCCAGATTAATAGTTAATCATCCAACCGCCTAAGGTCTATTTCTAAACTCTAGAACTCTGAGGTATAAGTGCCAGCCATGCTCTAGGGACCTACTTTGCCAATTCAGGTTGGGGTTAAAGGACTATGTCTCAGAATATATTCTACAGTTGGATCAATTCACAGCTCTACCAACAGCACATGAAATGTATGCCTTTTTTCCCACAACCCCTTCAACACTATTACAATTTTTTTATGTGATATACATTTGGAATGATAACCTATAGAGTTTATCGGTCGGTATGTAATATCTGGTCGGTCCTGAATTGAACATGAAGAGAGCAGGCTGGATTACTTCATGAAATTATAATACTCTTTTATCAACCCAAATCTCTTTCTGGAAATGATGGTTCATCTTTTGAATGCTGACATTCTACTGATCTATCCCCTGCAGCTCTCTGCTCTCCTAAACCCTCAATGGTGGATAGAAAATCCTTTTCTGTTTTTGGATTCTATGAAGTTGAAAAGTCTTCAAGTCCAGATCCAGTACTAGATTCTGTGTCTGTTATCCAAGGTCTACTCTAGCTAAATTCAGAGATACTCTTCAGCAGAAAGTTGCTTATGGGGGGATTTTTTTTTTGTTTTTGTTCTTTTTTTTTTTTTAGAGGTGATCAGGGTTAAGTGACTTGCCCAGGGTCACACAGTTAGTAAGTATCTGAGGCCAGGTTTTAATTCAGGTCTTCCCGACGTCAGGACCGGTGCTCTATCCACTGCACGACATGAAACTGCATACTACCAAGGCCTAGAGAGACAAGGATCTGTATTGCTGGCAGGAGTAACCATACTTATGAAACTTTGGATATTTTGAACTGTTGAAGTAAGTTGTCAATATTTTTACAAGCTCCAACTTGGGATTTTTGCCTTCCTAACACTTTTCTTGCCATTGTGGTTTTCTGTGACTCTTGTATCCCTACATGGGTATGTTCCCTTCTTTCCATCTTTTGTGCACATTGGACAGATTGCAGATTCATCAAAGTAACAAGATAAGTTTGAGATCCTGGAAGAAAAGATGTTTTAAAGGGAATACAAAGTAACTTACTCTTCTACTTAACATGCCCTCTATACAGAGACAAGAGATGGAAAGCCACTCTGGACAATTTGGAGTCTTTCCAGGCATGTTTAACTTCCTCCAAAGGGGGTTTCTTCTGAGGAGGGGAAATGCTTGTTTTTCAAAAACATCTCTTTAGGGACCTGCCAACTGACTAATTTTTGCATATTTGGAAAATTTCATCCCCTGATAAGAGACCTGAGAACAGCTGGCTGAGAAACATCTATAAACAGGAAGAAAAAGCAAGATCAAAGGCTCTGGAAGGACAGATGCCCAGGACAAGACTTTATCTTCCCTGCTACAGGTACACCAAGGCCTTCTTGTTAGTTTGAGGCCAGCCTGAGGCCAATATTACTACTGGAAAAGGGAAGAGAGATGGGCAAGTTCCAGAATCTGATTGACTTGTCTATTGTTTCAGTTCTCATCAAACAAATCCAGTCCCGATGCTGGCAGGAGCTCTAGCTGCTGGGGGTCTATCCTGGAGCATTACAAAGGAAACAAATATGTCCCTTTTTACTCCTTCAGCTACATAGACATTCCTGGACTGTTACAAAATGTCACTGGCTTTTAGCTATGAGCTGTGGTGAGGCTGCTGACCTCTGGATTTTCCAGGGACACTTTGAAGGGGGACCTAAAAATAATGAAATTCCTTGTTAAATACCATTTTTTTTACCTCCCCTTAGTGTCTGGAAACCACTTAGTGTGAGAAAAATTGACGCTAAGAGTGATCCAGTATTTTTAGACCAGCTCTCTTTCCTACAGGCACATGAAACACAGAAGTAGAATTTAAAAGGATAGAGATAATGGAGAAGGAGCAAGTATGGAAATATAACTCAGGAATGCCTGCTGTAATCCAAAGAAGAGCTAATAAGCAGGGTGGCAAAACCATGACCAAAGACTATATTGACAGGTTAGAACACTGGGCTGATATGGGATAATGTGAAGTTTTACCCCATGTTGAAAAAAAGTGCTTCATAAATTCAAGATGGGGGAGGCAGGAAAAAAAGGTTTTAGTGAATTATAAGTTCAATATGAGTCAAGTGTGTGATATGGAAGCTAAGAAAGTTAATATATTTTGGGGCTGTTTTAAGAGAGACAGAGTAGCCAAGACTGGGGATATAATAGGATTCATTCTGTGAGTAGAGATTGTAAAAAGGAATTTGCATAAAGTGGACTTCAGTCAATCAACAAATATTTTTTAAGCTCTTCTTATGTGGTAGGCACTGTGCTAAGCACTGGAAATACAGATAAAAGTAAAAATCTGAGCCCTGCCACCAAGGAGCTTACATTCTAATGGGGGAGACACCATGCAAATAACTTTGATCATACGAGTTAAAGGCAATATAAATCAAAGGCATTCTCATAAGGGAAGAAAGAAGCCACCAGAAAAAGTGGGATTTGAACTGAGTCTGAAAGGAAGCCAGGGTGGCTAGTAATTGTGTGTGAGGAAGGAGAGCTTCCCAGGCATGAGGGACAGCCAGTGCAAATTCATGGAATCAAAGAATGGAGTATCCTGTGTGAGGAACAGCATTTAGTCCAGTTCTGCTGGATTAATCAGTACATGGTGTTGAGTAAAGATTAAAACAGGCCTTAAGGCCACAGGTTCTCCACCCCTGGATGAAGAAGACTGGAAAGTTAGGAGAGCATTAGATTAAATGTCAAATAGAAAACTCTATACTTGATCTAAAATATATTGCATACCATCTGGAGAGAAAGAGAAAATAGAAGAGGAGCTGGGTAAGCAGAGCACAATTGCACAGAGGCGTGACATAGTACTGAAGGGGGAGTATAATTATTCAAACATCCGTTGGCCTCTCCCCCACCCCACATCCTAGAGGGGTGGACCTCTAGACTCTGTCTCTGACCCTCCTTTCTTCTCTCTTGTGATATTATCATCTCCTATGGACTTAATTGTCATCTTTTTGCAGGTGACTCTCAGAATCATATATCCAGCTCTAGCCTCATTCCTGAACTCTAGTCTCACACCGTGAACTGCATAGGTGACATTCCCAGTGTCTTGAAAGCATCTCAAATTCAACATGTTCAAAACAGAGCTCATCATTTCCCCCCACCCCAAACCACCTTTCCTCCTAACTAAATTGTTTCTGTCAAAGGCATAACTATTTTTCTGATCACCCAAACTCACAACCTCAGAATTACCTGCAACTTTTCACTCTTCCTCATCTCTGCCCCCACCACATATCTATTCAATTCCCAAGTCTTGTTAATTCTACCTCTAATAGCATCTCTTGCAACTATTCTCTTTCTTCCACTCATGTAGCCACCAACCTCATTGAGGCCCTAATCACCTCTGAACTAGACTAGTGTAACTGGTGTCCCTGCCTCAAGCCTTCTCCACCTCCAATCCATCATCCATACAACTGCCAAAATCCCAAAACTCAGGTCTGACCATATCACTCCCTTATTTAAAAAAACTCAATCGGCTTCCCTATTTCAGGACTAGAGAAGGCCAAATGCTGTCCCTATTTTCAAAAAGGGGCAGACGATAGTCAGCAAACTATAATCCAGTTAGCTTGACTTTGCTTCCTGGGGAAATACTAGATCATATTATCAGAGAGATGTCAGTAAACATCTAGAACATGAAACAGTGCTCACAAATAGCAGGCAAGGCTTCAGGAAGCATAGGTCACACAAAACCATATTTCCTTTTTTTTGACTGGATTGTTAAACTGGAATATTATGGGATACTGTAAAAATACTTACCTGGATTGTAGTGAGGAGTCTGATAAAGTATCTCATGTCATTCTTGTGGAAAATATGAGGATATAAATGAATAGAAAATAATACAATTAGATGGAGGCAGATCTTACTAAATGGTCATATTTAATGAAGTTGTCATGAATCGTTCCATTGCAACTGGGAAGGAGAATTCTAATGGGTTACCCCCAGGAATCTATGCTTGGTTCTTGGCCATTTAACATTTTGTCGATTATTTACACAAAGGCACGGTGATATCCTTATTAAATCTACAGTCGACACAAAACTAGTAGGGATAGCTAATACATTGGATAATAATATTCAAAAAGATCTTGACTGGCTAGAATATTGGGCAGAATCTAAGAAAGGGAGATTAAAGGAGGATAAATATAAAGTCTTATATTTGAGTTTTTTTAATTAACTTCATGAGATGGTGAAATGGTTAGAAAAAGGCTTGGGTGTGAGTGAAAAAGAGCAGGAGGGGTTAGTGGATTGTGACATCACTGTGAGTTAATGATATGAAAGGTCAGTCAAAAAAACACTGATATGATCTTGAGTGTATTAAGTGAGAATTAGTTAATAGTCATGCTGTCCTTCCCTCCAGTCAGACCACACCAAAAACACTGGGTTCAGGGCTGGGCAGAGGAAGAGCATTGATAAGTTGGATATATTCAGAAGAGGACAATCAAAATGATGAAGAACCCTAAATCCATGTCATATGAGGAGCGACTGAATTAACTAGGTCTGTTTATCCTAAAGTAGAGAAGACTCATGGGGAATATGATAGTTGTCTTCAAGCATCTCAAAGTCTGGCAAGTCAAAGAGGGATTGGATTTGTTCCACCAGGCCCCCAGAAGACAGAATTCATTGCAATGGATGGAAATCACAGAAAGATAAGCTTAGACACGAAGTCAGGAAGACTTATTGATGATTACAGCTTTCCAAAAGTAGAATGGGCTGCCTCAAAAGGTGTTATTGTTTGTCCTTCATTCTGGAAGAGGACCAATGACCTCAGGAGGGTGATGTATTGACTTGCAAGTGAATGGAATTTAAGTGAGGAAGAGTGGTGCAAAGTCATCAATCAGCCTCACTCTCTCCTCCAGAGTCGTCAAGTCCAGTGGCAAGACATAGGTCGGATGATGGACCGACCAGCCTCAGAAGGTACAGCTCTCACAAAGACACAGGTCTTTTAAAAAGGGCTGGGTGACCACTTGTTGGGTGGGTTGAAGTAGGGGTTCTTTTTTGAGTATGGATAGGGCTAGTTGGCCACTGAGGCCCCTTTCAATGGGCGCTGTAGTAAGCTGTTTTATGTGATAATATACAGGATGTTTCACAAATATTAGTGAAGTTTTAAACTTTAATAGGTTAAGCTTTGCTATCTTAAAAACCACACTAAGACTTCTTCAATCACTCTGTATATCTAGATATTTTAATTGTACAATTGACCAAATTTTCCATTTTAATCTAGTTGTTTGGCTTCATATGGATGAAGTTATGGTATGGATAAGCGTCCAGAAATACCCCTACATTGCTGACACCTACATTCTTCTCTCTTCTTCCTTCCACAGTGAACAATCTCAGCCTAACAAATCTTATCCCTCTTTCAATGTTCAAACACTATCTTCTTCAGGAAGCCTTCCATGATAATTCCAGCCAGAAATGATCTCTCCTTCCTCTGAACTCTAAAGAGAAGCATTTTTGCATCATTCATATATGACTTCTTACCTGCTGTCTTTCCATGTTCCAAGTTTCCATATTTCCAGGTTCCATGAGAACATATGCATTTATATGTCTTTTAGCTCCCCAGACAGTCTTGCACTTAGTAGGCTTACTCAGTAAACTTTATGTAGCATCAAATTAATCAAGTATATTTGCCTTTGTGTTCAGTCTTAGCAAACAATTATTCATTTTATTAATAAAATTTTTATTGTATTAACTCAGCAGCTAGGTGGTACAATGAATAGAGTGTTGGGCCTGAAGTTAGCAAGACTCCTTCCTGAGTTAAATCTGGTCTCAGTCATTTACTAGCTGTGTGACTTTGGGCAAGTCACTTAACCCTGTTTGCCTCAGTTTTCTCATCCGTAAAATGAGCTGAAGAAGGAAATGGCAAGCCACTGTGGTATCTTTGCCAAGAAAACCCCAAATTGATGTGGTATGGACCCAAGCTGAGAACTTTGCCCCTTGCCCCAAAAAGAATTTGGGTTGCATTTGTCTACAGGTCCCAGAAAACTCTTAAACTTTCTTTGAATTCACTTATCTGGTCAAGGAAGTTTAGCAATCTCCTGATTATTAACTGGCCTTATCTCCTAGGCCCTATCTCCCTTTGGAACCCCAGTGAAGCCTAGTTTTTGATATCTTAATGAAGAAGGCTAGTCTCTGATACCCTAATGAAGTATCCAGACCCCATTCAACCTCTCAAACAATCTCATTCTCCTAAACTCCTCCCCCAGTCACTCCAGGATCTCTCTCCCAGCCCCTCCTCCAGTCACCCAAAATTACTTGGGTATATATAAGATTCATCCTGGCCCCCATTTAAACACTGAGATTTCCTCATGCCTCCTCATCCTTATGGGCATCACTAACGTTGATTCCTTAAGAGTCTGGCCTCTATGATTCATCAGTAATGAAACTTTGTCTTTGACTGAAAGAAGACTTGGGTCAAAGTCATTTGGGCAGGACCCACGTGTCATGATTTTTGGGTGCCAGCATCCTTAGAATTTACACCTTATCAAAATGGGGTCACAAACAGTCGGACATGAAAAATAACTAAACAACATCAATAAAATTATTAACTAGTGGACTTTCTTCCTCACGTGGCAGTGTAGGAAACCCAGATGATAGGCTGTTCTGCGCAAGTGCTCATTTCCCCCCAAAGGATAGAATCACAGAATCTCCAGATTAGAAGGGACTTCAGTGGCCATATTATCTTACCCACATCTGAACAGGAATGCCCCCTACAACTTACCTGACAAACGATCATTCAGCTTTTGTTCAAAGATTTCCAGAGAGGGGGAACCAGCAACTTCCCAGGGTAGCCCATTCCACTCGGGGAAAGCAGTGATCCTTAGGAAGTTTTTCTTTACATTGAATTGAAATTTGCCGTTCTGAAAGTTTCTACCATTAGCCTTAGTTCTGCCTTCTGGAGACGAGCAGAACAAATCTAATCCCTATTCCACTGGCCAGCCCTTCAAATACCACAATAGGGTATTTTCTTTAGAAGCAGCTAGGTGGAGCCCTGGATAGAGTGCTAGGTTTGGAGTCTGGAACATGAGTTCAAATTCTGCTTTAAACATTTACTAGATGAGAATCCCTGGGAAAATCACTTAACCCCTGTCTGCTTCAGTCTCCTCACTGTAAAATGAAGCTAATAATAGCACATTGATGTTGTTGTTGAGTTACTTTTCAGTCCTGTCCAACTCTTCATGATCCCATTTGGGGTTTTCTTGGCAAAGATATTGGAGTGGTTTGCCATTTCCTTCTCCAGCTCATTTTATAGATGAGGAAACCAAGGCAAATAGTGTTAAGTAAATGGCCAGGATCATCTATCTCTTAGCATTGTTGTGAGGGATATTTGTAAAAGTGTAAAAGTAAGGTTTGTAAACCTTAAGGTCCTGTATAAATTTATGCTAGCTATTACTATAAAGTGGCCCTTCAGGTCACATGAATAAATGTGTCTTCTCCCTAAAGACAGATTTCTTGTGCTTCACTCAACGGATAAATTTGAAAGTTTCTGTGGTTTCCTATAATCTAGTTCTAATGTTGTTCATCCCCTTGCCCAGCAGGAAGATGTTATTTTAAAAGTCTCTGCTTACTGTGTCCATCAATCTTTCCCTGGAATGGAGTGAGAGTTGTTTTTCATTATTCCCAGGGACTAAAGAATGTAACTGTATTCAGTATGCAGGATACCCTCCCCATGTGTAGGAGTAGGTTCTAGAAATCTCAGAGAATAGCTAAATCTGTAACCAATTATCTCCAATCTAAAATGCTTCCAGCAGCTACCCATTTCCTCTCTAATGTTTGGCTCTTTCAATTATTTTGATTACTTGAGGAAAAAAGCCATAATCACAGGTTAACTGCCTTTAGCATGATTCTTTAACACCTCATAATCCCCCATTTATCAATTAAATTTATCCAGGCAAGTAGGGGCCGGATGCCTGAGGAGATAAATAAGTGTGGCCTCAGTGATCAGTGCCAAACTGAGAGGCCATAGAGTAAAGGTGGGGAATCTGTGGCCTCCAGGCCACATGTGGCCCTCTAGGCCCTCAAGTGTGTCCCTTTGACTGAATCCAAACTTCACAGAACAAATCCCCTTAAGAGAAGAATTTGTTCTGTAAAACTTGGACTCAGTCAAAAGGCCACACTCAAGGACCCATGTGGCCTTCAGGCTGCAGGTCTCCCACCCACTCCATGCCATAGGGTGAGGCTGGAACTGTGCCCTGGACCGAGGATCACTGTAATGGAAAGACTTGGGAGGAATTCTTAAACTTTTTGTGTGACATTGCAGTCCATTAGCAGTCTAGTGGAGCATAGAGACTTCTTCTCACAATGTTTATTGCCCAGATTTGTAATTAACGTAAATGCTAAATTTTAGCTAGAGGTTCGAGAAAATAAAGATGTAATTTTTCCCCCAATCATAGACTTCCTGAAATCTACCCCTGGACTCCTTAGACTTCTGGTTAAGAACCCTTACTCAGAAAGAGGCAGGTGGTAGAAACTGGGGGTATGTAAGGATGGAGCTATGTTCAGCTGGTGAGAAAGGATGCAGGATGCATCTCAGAGAGCAGTTTGATTGTCTGCTAATACTCCTAAGCCAAAGGCCTGGGCAGGTCCACCTAGGGGTAGAGGTGGCCCAACTCATAGCAAGTCAGCCCCGCCTAGTGTGGGCAGTGGACAGTGGGTGGTATTTCAGGGACAGATTCACAGCATATCTCTGGTTGCCTGGGAGGCACTCCTTCCTCTTCCCTCTGCCCCTCTACCAGATCATCTGATTGGTACGGGAGCAAGGAACCCAGAGGAGAGAGTCAGCTTGGAGGAAGTGACAGAGACCCCAGAAGGCTAGACTGTGCCTTTCTGTGGACACTTCTGCCCCACCAATACCAAGAACCTTTTTTTTTCCCTGAAATTGCTTTACCCTCCCTGGCTTCCCAAGTATTACCCAAGGATCAGAGCCTGGAAGTTGGACAACAAGATTAGGTAGAAAATATATGTAACCCAACTGCTGCCCAAGGGCCTCAGGGACACCCAGGAATGTAAATGAACTTTGAAAGGCACCCATCTTTCTGTGAACAAAGGTCCTAGAGAAACTGTTCTCTTCCACACTGGAATGGACTGAAGATTAGAAGATTAGAGATCTAAGTGTGTTGGGGAGAGGGAGAGAAGTAAGTGGGAGAGGACAGAAAGAGAACATGGAGTTCCTCCAAACAAGGACTTTTGAACAAAACTGTGGGAGAGTGAGGGAGAAAATGGGGAAGCCAAGAGGGACGTAGGCAGCTGCAACAGTAACCCTACGGTGATCAGAGAGAAGGCATTTTCAATGCTAGCTCCGAGACTAAAAACTAAGCTTTTCAGGCTGACTCCATCAGTAGGCCTCCACTCTATAATATATGAACTCTGATGAGGGGTAACTGTTCAGAGCCACACCTTGGGAGTTAACGCAAGGACAATGCCTGTCCTGGCAAGAACTTTATATATGAATTTTCATTATTTAAGTAGTTTCTATTTCCTAATTTGGTTGGCTATAAAGAAAACTGTGATCAGTCATATCTGCTTTGAAATGTGTCTCTATATATTAATTGAGTGTGATGGAGGACAATGGAAGGACCCAATGATTAACTGGAAATCCATAAGATTTTACCTGAACTGAGAGCAGCACCACAGTTCAAAGCAGAGTTTTCTCTAATTTGGGGGCTCTGAGCTATAGTAGTAAGAGGTCTTTGTGGTTTTGATGTTTATTATTAATGATTTTTATAAACTCCTAAAATAGCAAAGAAAGATGACCATTCACTAACAGGAGTCATTGTTGCATTCAGGGCTTAGAACAAGGGTGCTTCAGTGAAAAACTCCATCTGCTGATGTGAAGTGGGCAGGGAGGTGCGGAACAAAGGATGGTCCCTCATCCTATACCTCCTAGTGAGAGGAGAAAGGTATGGTTTGGAAGAATAGTTACTCCCCTAGAATGAAGCATTTAGCACAGTATCTGGCACATAGTAGGTATTTCATAAATGCTTTTCCTCCCCTTCCTTTTCTCCCTTCCTTTTAATTCCTCAACTTACTCATTTACCATAACCTATTCTTCCACCCCACCTCAGCTACACACAAAGATGTTCATACCTTTCTTCATCTGGCTATCACTGACAAATGCTCCACTTCCACATTCATGGATTCTGAAATTCTTTTATCTGATCTCAATATGTTGTCATTCCACCTCTCCCTCTGTCTTGCAACCCCAAACTCTGTTCTTTGTCCTCACCATGACCTCCTTAATTCCTCCAACCCTCAGTCCTTTCCATGGCCATTACCCCTGCAGCAGCTATACCCACTTCACCATCTTGACCTCTTGATGAGCCAGTTCAACTCTCCACTGTCCTTTTCTTTTGAATCACTTACCCCCATGTCCTATTGAAGATCTTCTCCTGCCAAGTCTTAGTCTTGGATTATGGTCATTATCCTCTGCCTTTACTCGTACTCACACAATGCAGAATGAAGCTGGAGAAAATAAGCTGTGCTGACTGGATCCACCACAAACTGGGCCCTCATTAACATAAGGCAATCATTTTGCATCACCTGAAATGATTCACTTCCTCACTCACCACAGTGGCTTTTCCAAACCTTCTTATCTCTCCTCAAGCCAAGCATGGCCCCCCATCCTCCACCCCTACCGTCTCAGCTGAAGGACCGAAAGCCAAAGAGAAAAACTAATCCTTTGGATTCAATTTCCAGAATTGAACCTGATCCATACGAGCCCAGAGTCCTAGGTGACCCTGAGCCATGAGTTACATTGGTACAAGATATTTTAAAGACATTTTTGTATCTTTTGTTTTTATATCACCTATATTCCCGTAGTATATTCCCTCTGATTATCCCTTCCAGAGAGAAATTCCTTATAACAAAAAAACTAAAAAGAAAAAAAACCCACTTCAGCAAAACTAATTTCCATATTGAAAAAGTCTGGCATTATATGCAATGTATCAGAGGACTGCCTAGAGAGATCCAGAGAACTGCCTAGAGCATGAAGAGGTTAAATATTTTGCCTAGGGTCACATAGCCAGTCTGCATCAAAGGCAGACCTTGGATTCAGGTATTCCTGACTTCCAAGATCAGAGTCAATTCCTTAAGAGCAAGTCAGCATTATGAAGCCTTTATGAAGCATCCACTATATGCCAAGCAATGTGTTAAGGGCTGAGATGTAAAGAAAGGCAAAAAGCCGTCCCTTGTATATTACAGAGGAAAAGTTTTGCCTTTGAAATAGGAAGACCTGAATTCAAGTATCACTCTGCTGCTTATTACCTGTGTGACAATAGACAAGTCACTAAAATTATCTGAGAGCCCAGTTTCCTCATCTCTCAAATGATGGAGCTAGACTAGATGGTCCCTAAATTCCTTTCCAGCTTAAATTCTATGTCCCAATAACTTATAAAGCACTTCACTGATGAAGCCACCCAGAAAGGGAGAGTATTGAGAAATAGTATGTTTGGAAAAGACATTTAGCAACGCATTAGAAAGAGAAAGGACCTATATTTACAAAAATATTTATAGCAGCTCTTTTTGTGGCGGCAAAGAATTAGAAATCAAGGAGATAGCCGTCAGTTGAGAATGACTGAACTAGTCATAATATGTAATTGTGTGGAATACTATTTTGATGGAATAAAAATGATGAGGGGAGTGGGCTCAGGAAAATCTGGATAGACTTACATGAACTGATGCGAAATAAAGTGAGCAGAATCAGATCATTGTACACAGTAACAGCAATATTGTAACAATGATCATCTATGAAAGACCAGCTACTCTCATCAACATAATGATCCACAACAAGAATTCATGATGAAAAATGTGATCCACCTCCAGAGAACTGAACTGTGAGTGCAGACTGAAGCATACTTTTTTTTACTCTTTCTTTAGTTTTCTTACTTTTTTTGGCAACATGGCTTATATGGATACACGTTTTGCATGATTTCACATGATATATAATGGGTATTATATTGCTTGCCTTCTCAATGACTTGGGGAGGAGCTAGAAGGAGGGACTCAAATTAAAAAAAATGAATGTTAAAAACAAAACAAAAAAAGTTCAATATGAAAGTATTTCATTTCAAACCAGATAAAAGGAAAGCAAAGGGAACCTCTTTTGAAAGGAAAGAAGTGTAGGTTTTGATAACAACTCAGATAATCTTGCAAAATTCAGTGGAAGAAGGACAGGGAAATTATAGGCTGTCATTTCTATTTACAACTTCCCTCCAACAGGAGACTGCATTTAAACCAATGCACGTGAAATGTATCTGTGAGGGAAAGTTTCAGAGGACCAGCCAGCTGGTTGGAACACTGTTCTGAGCCCTGGTGCCAGTCACATTTAATTAGCTAGATGACCTTGGACAAGTAACCAGTGGTGCCAGTTTCCTCCTCTTATCTCACAGATATATTCAGAGGACTCATTAGTGGAGAAGAAGGAGAGAAGGGAAACGATTATTATTGAAGGGTATATTAAAATTACAAAGAGTAATTGAAATTCCTGTCTTAATCATGACCAGTCAACAGAGTCTGCTGTAAACCCTTGGGCCCTGTTAAAAACATGCTAAGTTCAACCCAAGTTCAAATCTTAGAAATGTTTTCAGCTCTTTGCCCATTTTCATTGGTTCAGCTGGGAGGTGTTTGCACTACAGTTCCAAGTTATTGTTGTTGGTTTTTAATTGATTTTTTTTAATTAGACCAGGGCTTAAGGAAGCATACACATCGGTTTTGTAATTTTTTTAGTCTAAGGAAATCCTAGGGAGAGGAAAACCATCCAACAACATATTCTACAACTACTCTGATTTATCCTAGGGACTTGCCCAGTGCACATAAAGGTTCAGTGATTTACCCAGGATAATGTAGCGAGTAAGTATCAGAAGCAGAATTTGAACTCATGTCTTAAAACTTGATAGAATCTGATTAGAATAGATATGATAGAGTCACAGGATTTTTTTTTTCAAATTGGAAGGAACCTTGGTGGTCAGATTCTAGCCTAATCCAGACTAAAGAAGAATATCCACTAAAGTTAATACCCAACTGGTCATTTAGCCTTTTTATGAAGACCTTCATCAAGCGTGAACTCACCACCTCTCAAGGCAGCCCAAAGAAGAATCCCCAGTACAACATACCTAATGAGTGTTGTCAAGCCTTTTCTTGAAAATGTCCTGTGACATCTAGGGGCAGCTAGGTGGTACGGTGGATTGGGCACCGGACCTGAAGTCAGGAGGACCCGAGTTCAGATCCAGACACTTGACACTTACTAGCTGTGTGACCCTGGGCAAATCACTTAACTCCATTGCCTAGCCAAAACAAACAAACGAAAATGTCCAGTGAGTAAGAGCCCATCCCCGTCTGAAGCATTTCATTCCCCTTTTGGACAGCACTGATTATTAGGAAGCTTTTCCTCACCTCAAGTTTAAATTTGCCTCAGTGGAACATCTTATTGCTTCTAATTTCACCCTCTGCAAACAGTTTGCCCAGCTTCCATATGACAGCCTTTGAATTCTTGAGCATAGCTACCATGCCCCACCTTGACCATTCTCTTGTCCAATCTAACCAGCCCTCATTCCTTCAACTGATCCTCACATGGAATGGACTTGAGGCCCTTTCCCATTATTAATGAAGGACAAACAACAACAAATGCTCTCCAGCTTATCAATACCCTTCCTAAAATGCAGTGCTCAGAAATGAACACAGCACTCCAGGTGTGGTTTGAACAGGACATCAGAGAGGGACTATCACCTCCACAGGAGCTAAGCCTCTCTTCATGTAGTTCAAGATCACTTTATCTTTTTAAGCTGCCATATTGCAGAGCTGCCTCATGTTAACATCCGCTAAAACCTACTGATCTTTTTCAGAAAAACTGACATCTATCCATGCCTAGTCCCTTTCAGTGTAGTAGAGCCAAGTAAACCAGTGGTTTAGGCTTTGGACAACCTAGAATCCACAGGGAAATATCATTGCAATGGCATTAAAGCATATCCATGATATATGTGAGATACATGTGTGTGTATACATATATATGCATACATATATATATATATATATATATATAAAATCATAAGACTTCTGGCTGAATGGCTTAGCAAACTTCCCGTTTCGAAGGACCACAATTATTTTTAAACACAACTGATAGTTAGCTACACCTACAGGTACAGATAGGCCCTGGACACTGAAGGGCATTATAGACCTAATATTTATCAAAACTCAGTGGCTGAAGCCATCTATGCCTCTAAAAATAATTGTAATGCTTACAACATGAGAGTTCCATAACTAATTACTGTTTCTCCATGCCTGGAATGTACTCTCTCCTTATTCTACTCTACATGAGACCTTTCCTTATCCTCCCCTCCCAATCCCGCCCCCACTCCCAGCTACTATTGTCTTGCCCCTAAGATACCAAGTATCTATATTGTATATTACTATATATGTACATATTCTTCCCCTCCCCCTCAAAAAAAATTTTAAAGTCCTTAAGGGAAAGGACTCTCGACTTTTGTCTTTTTATTCCTAGCACTTAGCACAATTTCTGGCATAAATGTTTGTCGATTAATCGATTTAATACATAACTAAATAATTTTTTAATGAAGTTGAGCTTACGCTAAGCTAAACAATTGATTTCTTCATAGCAGGTCTGGGCAGAGGGCCTTAGGATGGTATTTACATCACAGTGGAACCCATGAAAAATAGTCTTGGTTTTGTAGTCCTAAAAAGTGTTTAATCTATAAGACAGCTGCAATTATAAGCTAACTAATAGTCACATTTAGTAAATCCACAGCCGAACTGATGCGAAGAATAAAACATGTTCCTTTACCAAAGGGAATCACCAAGCCTGAGGTTATGATGCCTTAAGTGAGGAAGGTTATATGATCTCTGTCTGTGCTATTCCTGTTGAGCGCATAAATAAGTTTCTTAAAGTTTTAAGCCCTAGAAATTTGCTTTTTCCTTTAGGCAGCACCTCACAGAGGGGGAGAGGGAAGTAGATTTCTCAAGCAAGGATTTAATTTCCATCTAAATCAAAAACTCCCCTTGTGTTAATTATGCTCCTTGTCAGAACTGATAACTTCACCTTGGAGACAATTTGTGCCAATTTGTCTCTAAAGGAATGAGATTGTGGTTTTTGTTCAGCGAAATATTATTTTCTGGACGCCACTCTTCAAAATGAGTAATTCTTAAAGATGAACAATCAAACATGTGTGTTTGAGTCATAAAGCTTCAAAAGAAATTACAGATAAAAGGGTTGTATTTGGCATTTAATTCATTCTTCCTGAGGAGAAAAAGCATCACCCAAGATTTTACACTCAAGTTGTCTTCAATCTCAAATAAAAGGCTTCAGACTTGGATTTCAAGTGCAGTAAGACCTGTCGAATAATTGATTTTTAAAGGGTATGGCACAAACTTGGCTAAGAAAATTTTAGGGCTAGAAGGAGATGTTGTGGACCATTTGAATCACAGAATCTTTTCTATCCAAACTTTGCATAAAGACCTCAAAGGATAGAGGATCCAGGAGCTCCCAAGGCTGTCCATTCAAATTTGGGGCAGCTCTAATTGTTTTTTCTAAATACTTATTAATTTATTTTTAGTTTTCACCATTCACTTTTATAAGATTTTGAGTTTTAATTTTTCTCCCCTGCCTTTCCCTCCCCTCTCCCCAAGACAGGGTGCAATCTGATATAGGCTATACATGTACAATCATATTAAACATATTTCCACATTAGTCATGTTGTAAAAACAAGTTAGAACCAAAGGGAAAAACCACGAGAAAGAAAACAAAAAAAAAAAGGAAAAATAGCATGCTTCCATCTGCATTCAGACTCCATAATTCTTTCTCTAGAAGTGGATAGCATTTTCCGTCATGAGTCTGAGATCATCACATTGCTGAGAAGAGCTAATTCTATCAAAGTTGACCATTGCACAATCTTGATGTTACTATGAAGTACCCGGAAATGAGCGCAATACTCCAGACGTGGTATGATGAGAGAAGTGTTAAAAGGACTGGCTCTTCCTTATTCCTGGAAGCTTACAACTCTCTTGCTATTACCCATTGGCCTAATGGGCTATAGTAAAGTAGGAGGAAAGAAATAAGCATTTATTAAACACCTACAGTGCTTACAGGTACTGTACTAAGTCCTTTACATGTGTCAACTTATTCAATTCTTATAACAACCCTGGGTGTAGGTTTCATTATTATTCTCATTTTGCAGTTGAAGAAAGTGAGGCAGACAGAAATTAAGCAGTTTGCCCAGGGTCACACAACTACTAAGTCTCTGATGCTAGATTTGAACTCAAGTCTTCCTGATTCCAGGACTAATGCTCTATCTATTGCTCTGCCAGCAAAATAAGCAGCATTGCTGTAGTGGAAAGGAAACAGTGAGAGTGGGAGGGTCTGGGTTCCAATCCTCCTTAATGCCTATGTGACCTTAGACAAATAACTACTCTCTGGGAATCAATTTATTCATCTATAAAATACAAGTTAGATTAGTTTTTCATGACCCCTCCATTCTGGTTTCTGAACCATCTACCCTCACCACCACCAATCAATGACCTCAGGCTATCCCTCGAAGGACCCCTTCCCTTTCCCCATTGTTTATATTAAATTTATTGCTTTATTATATACTCTCATATTATTTCATGTTGATTGAAGGAATGAAAAATAATTTATTTAGTGCTTACTATGTGCTAAGCACCGTGATAAAAAATATTTTATTAAGTGCTCACTATGCACTAGGGGCTGTGCTAAGTGCTAGGGATACAATACAAAGCAAACAAGAGGATTTCTGCCTTCAAGAAATTCTTACTCTAATGGAGGAAGACAATACATATAGGGAAGCTAAAGTTGGTAGAAATGGAAAGTGAGGAGGGGGGGGCAGATTGAAGGTATGCCCATGGTGGTGCAGTGAGCCTGGAACTGAACAACACGAGGTGAAAGCTCACTATTCAGAGTTCAGGGGCTGAGGGGCAGAAGACTGAGTTCAAGCAGGAGAAGAAGGAGAAGGAGGCAAAGGAAGAGAAGGAAAAGGAGGAGGAGGAGAAAGAAGGAGAAGAGAAGATCGGAGTGTAGGCAACTTAGAGCATATGGAGAAAAGCATGATACCCAAGACTACAGAAGTGATAGTACTGGAGTATTCTTCCCTAGTCAGACCACATCTAGAGTATTGTGTTCAGCTGTGGCTACCATATTTTATTCAGGAAAACTACTGATAAATTGAAGAACACCTAGAGGAAGGCAATCAGGATGGTGAAGAGCCTCTGAGATTATACCAAATGAGAATCAATTGAAAAAAAAAAAACAAACCATTATATTTGCCTGAAGAAAAGGAGGCAGAAGAGGGATATGATAACTATCTTTGAGTAATTGAATGGCTGTTGTGTTCAAGAGGAACTAGATTTTTTCTACTTCTCCCTATAAGTTTCAGAGAAATACATGTAGGTTCAATATATTGCAAACATCGGAAAAGAAATAACTCAAGTACTGAAGACCCACAGTCAGAATCACACAAGATTTAGAGCCACCATTATAAAGAAAAAGAGAGCGTAAAACGTCACATTCCAAAAGGCAAATGAGCTATAATGATAACAGCTTATAACCAATAATACACCAAACAAAACTGAGTATAATCCTACAGAAGGAAGCTTTAATGAAATGGAAGGCTTCCAAGCCATCCTATTGAAAAGATCAGAGCTGCGTAGAAACTTTGAAATACAAATACAGGAAAAAAGAGAATATTAAAAAGTAAATATGATTGAACAGCCATAAAACACTAAACAAGGATGAACTATTTACATTCTAATATGAGAAGATAGTATATGTGTCCCCTCAGAACCAATTCATTATCATCAGGGGTCACAGGTCAAGAGATTGGGAGGTATTGTTACATTTTGATGATCTTCAAAGCAGAAAGGAAAGGGAGGAGGGAAAGGAATGTATATATGAGATAGAAAAGGGATAGGAAAGATAAGGGAAATTATCTCATATAATTTGGGGGCTCAAGTAGAGCCCTCAAAGGGTCAAAGGAGAGAAGGATACACACACATGTAACTGGGTGCAAAAATGCACTTTATTCACAGTAAAACAGGAGGGGAAGGAGAAAAGGGAGAAGGGTAAATAAGAGAAAGGGTAGACTGAGGGAGTGAATAGTCCTAAGGAACACAAACTCTGACTATGGAGCATGGATTGCAAAAAAGGTTTTAAAAGAAAAGAAAGTATAAGGATTTGTGACGGGCCTTTAAGTGAGGGAAAGAGGAGAGGGGTAGGAAAGCAGAAGCAGATTGCACTAAGCATAGACCGCCAGTGCTGAGCACACTCATTCTCTCTGATCACCATCTTCTTCTTTATAAAGAGGGAATAGGAAACGGACAGATACAATGAACAACCATGGATTCATAATGAAATATGCTACCTACCTCCTGACAGAGAGGTGATGGACTCAGAGTACAAACTGAGATACATGAGCTACATTTTTTAGACATGATCATTGCAGGGATTTGTTTTGTTTGACTATGCACATTTGTTATGAGGGTTTTGTTTTTCTTTCTATTTCAGCGAGAGAGAAGGTGAGAAAGTGGATTTTCACCAATTAAAAATAATGCTGTTTGAAAAACCTAAATGACACATTGACAAATATGTTATAGAAGGAATTCTTGGACTTGATGGCCTCTCAGATCCCTTCCAACTTTAAGACAAAATAAAAAGGCTTGTCTCTATAACAACACTGGAAAGTCCTTGTAAGCAGTGACCTACTTAAGCTATGCCTTGAGCGTGAAAAGCACTTAATAAAATCTTTGTCAAGTTGAATATTTATTTTTTAACCTTATGGTATAGAACATTAGAAATTTAGAAAATACTTTAAATTGAATTATTTTTCATTTGACTGGAAATATTAAAAGAAAACCTGGACCTTTCATTAATCATAATATTAAAAACATAGTACCAATTGCTGGACCCACTGAGGCTAGGTAACTCACCATCGCCCCCCAGAGAGGTTCCTAATTCTAGACCCTAGATTCAGGCCTGGAGGGTTTGATGTTGTTCAACCATTTTTTTCTGTAGTGTCCGACTCTTTGTGACCCCATTTGGGGTTTTTGTGGCAAAGATACCAAAGTGGTTGGTCATTTCCTTTTCTAACTCATTTTATAGATGAGAAAACTGAGGCAAGCAGGGTTAAGTGACTTACCCAAGGTCACACAGCTACTAAATATCTGAGGCCAGATTTGAACTCAGGAAGATGAGTCTTCCTGACTCCAGGCTTGGCACTCTGTCCACTGTGCCACCAGCTGCCCCTAAATAAAGAAGTTAGACTCTTTCCTGAGCTAATTCTTTATACCCCAGCCCCAGATCGTAGGGAGAACCATTTAAAGCTTAGTTTTGAGCAGGATCTTCCAAAAAGGAGGAATAGAAAGGTATTCAACGTACAATATAGATAAGGCATAAGACAGCTATTTACTTCACACACATACACACACACAAATGCTTAAAACATAATGACTCACAAGTGCACATTGAAAAAGATTTAAACAGGAAGCAATAATCTATAACTCCTATTATACTCTCTCAGGATGCGTCTTTAGCCTTTCTCTAGCACGAAGCAAGCACAGTGCCTGGCATATAGTAGTCACCTGCAATGTTTATTAGCTGATATGTTTGAAACATCAAAATACGGAGCGTTTTAGGAGATGGCTGAAAAAGCATTTCACCTTCCCTTAGGCTCTGCACCATCTGAATAGACGAGTTCTGAAGCTAGGCCAGGAATTGGTCTCTACATTTTATTAACTCTCTTCTTCACTAAGAAGCACTCTAGCAGGGCTGGGGAACGTGTGGCCCTCTAGGTCCTCAGGTGCTGCCCAAACTTCCAACTTTCACAGAACAAACTTGTCTGTGTAGTTTGGATTCAGTCAAAAGCCCAAACTTCCAACCTTCACAGAACAATCTTCTAAAGTTTGTTCTGTGAAGTTTGGATTCAGTCAAAGGGAATGGGGGTTCCTAGACTAGGGGGTTCCCTTAATTATACTCATTATGATGACAATATAGTTTGGATGGATCCTAGAGGTCATGAAGTCGAACCTCAGCCCCAACAGATTGACAAAAAGGTCCAAAGAGGAAAATGACAGTTACTGGAAGGACTGAGGGAAAATAGTCATTATTGGAAGAGCTGTGAATTAGCCCAATTCTGGGAAGCAATTTGAAACTATGCCCCCAAAGTTACTAAACTGTGCATGCCACTACTAAGCATATACCATAAGTAGATCAAAGAAGAGAGAGAGGACATACATACATACATACATACATTATATATATAATGTGTATAGCAACTCTTCGTGTAGTAGCAAAGAACTGGAAACTGGGGAGTGGGAAATATCCATTGCGGAGTGGCTAAACAAATTTTCATACATGAATATAAGGATATCATCATGCTGGAAAAAATGATGAAATGAATCATATCAAAAAGATGATGAAAAGGATGGTATTAGACACATATGAACCATCTCAGATTGAAATGAGCAGATTTAGAGGAGCAAGTCTAGGAGAGCAATTTATACAATAAAAACAACAATTAAAAAAACTTGAAAGACTTAAGAATTCTGATCAATGCAATAACCAACTGTAATTCCAGAGGACAGATAATGAAATGCCCAATTCTTGATATAAAGATGATAGACTTAAGATTCAAAGTGAGACATTCATTTTTGGGAACAGCCAAAGTGGGAACAGAGTCATTAAGCCATCTTTTATTTTTTCAAGGAGAGAAAAGAACAGAAGAAAGGTTACAGGAAGCACAAGCAGATCAGCCTTGAAAACTGCAGACTGACTTTGATATACGCTAAAAAAAAAAAAAGAAAAGAAATGCAAACTTTACATAATAGAGAACTATAACTTCACAGACAATCTTCTTTGTTCTGCTATCTATATGTAAATGTCCATTCAATTTGGGGTTCTTTAAGTTTAGAATAAAAATTAAAAATAATTTTTTAAAAGTATAATAAGAGTTGAGGTTTTTGCAAGCATTTGGCATCCTCCCTTATTTGCATACCTCAAGAACTGAATAATTCGATTTTTAATTAAAGTTGTTTGTTCAGATTGTGTAGAAAGAACAGTTTTTAAAAATAAATTTATTTATTTTTAGTTTTCAACATTCATTTCCATAAGATTTTGAGTTCCAAATTTTCTCCCCATCTCTCCCCTCCCCAACCCCAGGACAGCATATAAATTGATATAGGCTCAACATATGCATTCATATTAAACCTATATTCATATTAGTCATGTTGTAAAGAAGAATTAGAACCAATGGGAGGAAGCATGAGAAAGAAGAAACAAAAGAGAGACAGAGAGAGCAAATAATACGCTTCGACCTGCATTCAGACTCCATAGTTCTTTTTCTAGATGTGGACAGCATTTTCCATCATAAGTCTTTTGGAGTTGACAAGAACAATTTTTCCAACACAGCGGTGCACTCTCTTACTGCAGAAACAAGGCATCTGGGGACAGTGGGATCAACCATAGAGCACAAGGCACCAAGGCACAAGTACAGGGAATATATGTGGTAAAGGCAAACCTTGCAAGTCCCAGAGAGTCCTTTTCTCCCTTTGGAGATGGAGTGTCATGTGTTAGAAACAGCAAGGAGGCCAATGTTTCTGGATCACAAAAAATGTCACAAGAGTAAGGTGTGAGAAGACTGGAAAAGTAGGAAGCGAACAAGTTATGAAGCGCTTTAATAGTGATTCCAAAAAAAAAAAGAAGAAGAAAAAGAAGACAAAATAAAAGAAGGGAAAAAGTGCCAATGATATATTTTTAAAAATTGCACAGAAGAAATCAGAAGGAGAGTAAGAGGTCAACAGGAACAACCAATACAGTTTTGGAACTAAAATGCTCAATTGAGTGTATGCTTAAAAAATAAAGCCTTGTATACAATGAGAAAAAAAAAAGCCATACAAAGGATTTTATATTTGATACCAAAGGTCACAGGAAACCACTAAAGTAGAGCAACAAGGTCAGCTTTGAGCTTTAGGAAAATCAATTTGTGGACTCAGTGGAGGATGGACTAGAGTGGGGCGAGATTAGAGTCAGGGTGACCAATTAGAAGACTATTATAAAAAGGTGATGAGAGCCTGGACCAGGGTGTTGGCAGTGTCAGAGGGGAAAAGAGAGCATATGGAAGAGATAATGTGGACTTGGCAATGGATTGGCTAGGAGGGGAGGGGGAGGGAGAGAGTGAGGATTCAACCCCTAGGTTGCAAGCTTGGGAGACTGGAAAGGATGATGGTGCCCTTATCAATAAAAAGAAAAGTGAGTGAGAGGGGAGGACTTGGAGGGGTAAATAATGAGTTCAGTTTTGGTCATGTTAAATCTGAGATGTCTACAAGGCATCCAATTTGAAATATACAATAAGCATTTAGAGATGTAAGACCTGAAGTCAGGTCAAAGCTCACCTTAGAATACCTTTGACAAAGGAAATGCTCCAATCAATACCTCCCTGCCACTGTTTCTGGAAGACTGTTTCTGTACCATGCCAGAAGCCTGACCACCGGAGAGAACCATTGGGAGGCTCACCTCCCAACTTTAGTAGGTAAGTAAAAAAATAATAATAGCTCATATCCATATAGAACTTCAAAGTTTGCAAAGGGCTTTAAATGTATTATCTAAATGGATGCTCACAACAACACTATGAGCAATGTGTTATTATAGCCATGTTATAAATGAGGAAACTGAGGCTCATTATTAAAATATTATGACTTGCCCCAGGGTCACACAGCTGATGTGTCTAAGGTAGGATCTGAACCCACATGTCCTGACTGCTTGTCCAGCATTCTACCCAGCATACCACACTGTCTTTCTTAAATGCCATCACTAAAGTTTCACCTTATCCTGCCATTCAGTTATAACCTTCCCCTCAGACCACATGGGGGCACTTTGTTTAGTAGTTCTATGAATTACTTATCTACTATGGAGCAGCCAGGTAGCTCACTGGGTAGAGCACCAGACCTGAAGTCAGGAAGACCCGAGTTCAAATTTGGCCTCAGACACTTATTAGTTATATGCCCCTGGGCAAGTTACTTAACCTCTGTTTGCATCAGTTTCCTCATTTGTAAAAATGGGGATAATAATATATACCTACCCCCCCAGGGTGGTTTTGAGGATCAAATGACATATTTATAAAGTGTTTGGCATATAGTAGGTGCTATATAAATGTTAGCTATTATCATTATTATTATCATAGTTTGTATTATATCAACACAGACAGCTGTCTGTTGCTATTTTTGTTCCCTAGCAGACTGTAAACTCCATGAGGGTGAGGATCTTGTCTCAGCTATACTCCATTACTCTGCCCCTAGGCTATGTTTAATAAATGTAAATTACATTATTTTTGAAAAATCATCAAAATGGTATGGGTATTTTAAGTCTTGAAATGGGCAGATGGTGTTCCAATTTTCAAAAAGTGAAAGAAAGCAGATTTTTCAAGCTGCAGGCCAGTACACTTGACTCTAAATCTTAGCAGAATTCAAGTACATTATTAAAGGGATTTTTGTCAACTCTGAGGCTTCATGTCTGGCCCAACAAACTAGCAAAGATGACAAAAGATGCAGATAGTCAATGCTAGAAGGACTGAAAGAATACAAGAACCCTACTGGCGCTGTGAATTGGTCAGATTTCAGTCAATCAACAAGCTTTTATTAAGCACCTACTATGTTTCTGGCACTGTATTAGGCACTGAAGATAAAAATACAAATTTGACAGTTTCTACCCACAAGAAACTTACATTGTACCATTCTGAAAAAGGAGTTAGAATTAGGCTAAAAAAACAAAAAACAAAAAACACAACACAATGAAAGTGTATCCAAAAGAGAAAGTAGCTAATGGTTAATAATAGCTTACATTTACATAGCATTTTAAAGTTTTCTTAGCATTATAGATATATACATAGATAGATAAATGATAGGTAGATAGATAGATAAATATTTTGTCTTCACAACTCAGAGGTAGGTACTATTATAATCTTCATTTCACAGAAAAAGAAAATTAAGAGGCTAAGTGACTTGCCCATAATTACACAGCATGCCCTTCTATATCACCGTCACCCTTTTCACAACATTCACCAGCTTATCAATGTGTTTCCCGAACGGCTGCACCTGGACCCTATCTCAATACTTCATATGTGTTCTCACTCAAGCAAAGTATTACATGACTATCACCACCTCCTTAGTCCTAGATTTGTTCAGTCATTTTCAAACGTCAGACTCTTCATGACCCCATTTTCTTGGCAAAGATACTACAGTGATTTGCCATTTTTTTCTCTAGCTCATTTTATAGATGAGGAAACCGATGCAAGGGTTAAGTGACTTGCCCAGGATCATACAACTAGTAAGTATCTGAGGCCAGATTTCCTACCAGTCCTGGATACTATACCTTTAATAGAGCCTACTCTCATGTTAGGTTTTTATGGGTGATTTGAAGGGTGGAAGGGAAGGGAGAGAGGCTTTGCCAGAAATCAAAACCCCTCTCACTGGCCTTTATTCTGTAAACTCTGTTCTATTCCCTTTTTTTTGAAAAAGGAGACATTTGCCTTTCTCCAGTGTTACGGATCCTCTCCCAATTCTCCATGATCTTTTCAACATCACGGATGGTAATCACCACAATCACATTGGTCTGTTCCTTCAGGCTTCTGAGATTGGTCTCCTGACCTCACCAGGAGAAGGCAGGTGCTTTCTTACTATTACCTTCTTTACCTGAGGTTATCAACTTCCTATTAACCACTTTTTCTGTCCTTTCCTGTGCAAAGATCATCATAGGTTAAATAATCACACATTAGGTACCTACTATGTGCCAGGCACTGTTCTGGATACTAGTGTTACAAAGACAAACCACGCTCAAGGAACTTTCATAAATACACATACATACATATGTGTGTATACATACCATAACAAATATATAGAAGAACATACAGGAACATAGTATCTTTTCTCAAATGTTACAGGATGCCATCTTCCTCACTGGAATCACAGTTCCAGTATCTCACACCTATGGTTCCATGATTCTAAGTCTGAGGGTCCTTAGCAGAATAGGAGTCTATTCCTGATTGTAGCCCTCCACTGTTCTCAGTTAAAAAATGTTAATGGATCAAAACAAATTAGCTTCTACAAAATCTGTATTACAGTAAAAATGAAAGGAAGGCTAGCCATAATAAAAAGCTACTTTGCAACTTCAAGGGGAAAAAAATCACCCCTATCATCTTACTGATCTCTGAAATAAAGGATCAAGAACAGAAAAGCAGGGAGATAAAAATCTGAGTGATATGGAAATGCTAATTTACTGTACTGAAAACAGGCCTTCACCTCAGTACATTTACATCACAAGCATTGTTATCAGAATGTCTGGGCTTTCATCTGCAAGTATGCCTAGGTCAGAGCCCTCTGATGGGAATTAAGAGAGTTTTGTTTTAATATACTTTGCTTATGAGTTGAACCAATGTCTTATCTTTCTGATTTTCCCTATGGTCCGCACTAGGGAGTTAGGGACACAGAAGTGCCGTGTCATATACCACCCCCGCCCCTTTAATTATTCTTTCCCGGAGGTGACTTCTCAGATCTAAATATGTAGCCCTAGTCTCTCCACTAGTTCCAGTTCAACATCACCTACTGCCTATAACATTTGGAACTAGAGATCCCCTAGTTCATCCTATCCCTTCTGTATATTCCCACAGCCATCACCCTCATTGACACAGGTCCTCATTGCCTCTGGTCTATTTCAACAGCCTCCTAATTGACTTCCCTGCTTCAAGTCTCTCACCTCTTTAATCCATCCTTCACACAACTGCCAAAGTGGCATAAAGTACAGGCCTGACCACATCACTTTTCTACTATAAATAAATAAATGAACCAACTCCAAAGACTTCCTATTACCTCTAAGATCAAACAACCAAATACAAGTCTCCCTGGTATTCAAAGCCCTTCTCAGACTGTATCCAACCTACCTACCTTCCCTTCGTGTAAGCTTTAGTCCAGCCAGACTGACCTTATAACCATTCTTCATATGACACTCTAGCCACTGTTTCCATGCTTTTGTGTAAGGCTGTCCCTCATACCTGAAATTTCATCTTCACCTCTACCTCATAGAATCTCTGTATTCCTGATTCTTAGCTCATCTCAAATGCCCAACCTAGAACAAGTCTTTTCTGATTTTCCCCAACTGCTAGAGTCTGACCCCCTCCAATTACTTTGTATTTATACTTTTATAGACTTCATTATCTACATGTCATCTACCCTAACAAAATGTAAGGTTTTTGAGGCCAAAGACTGTTGACACAGTACCTGCCACTTATCAGGTGCCTAATATATTCATCTTGATTGATTGACTGATGGATTGATTGATTGATTGATTTACACCAGATTGCTGGGAAGAAGCATATTCTATATAAAACTTTTTCATCTAGACACTTCATTGTATTTCCCATCCATTCTTTAGTAGCTCCATGGGGAGATCTAGGGCATTCTTAAAGTATCTTTATAAGCTAAGTAGCAGGTATTATCTCCAAGAAAACCTACTGGGGAGGAAGCAAATGCTTAAAGAGTTGCCCCTTTCTTAGCGGAGCTGAATGGCGACCATTTGCAATGGTCTTTGCAAAGTGAAATCCCCACGTTTAAGAGACAGAGAATCATAGAAACAGTCCTGCCTTCAAAGTGAAGGTGTTAAATCTGATCTTCCATTTGAATAATTTATACCTTTTTTTCATAATAGAAGCTGAAAAAGTTTTGTGCAAAGTATACAAACTAGCAGTTGTCCTATATTTGTGGAGAGTTACTGGTGTTCTCATATTTTGAGAGTATGTAATATCAATTGTATATAGTGATTTATGTATATGGTATCATGTATGGTATATGCATAGTGGTAATGTTACATGCATAATAATAATAAAATTTTTTAAAGATGTACGACCAGTAGTGACAAGGGCTAACAGATGAACAGCCTACATATTCCATCAGGACCAATTTAATGTTAAGAGAGCAGGTCTCCAGCACACTGAGGGAAATCTTTGTAGAAGATTTACAGGACAAAATTGGAAGGTTTCCAAGATGGAATTCTGAAAACATGAAGAGAGATAATTCCATTGAAGAGTTAAAAAATAAAAGTAGAGTTATCTAAAGAGACCAATGTGTATACAAAGTGAACTCATCAACAGGTTAACTTTGGTTTTTAAAAGCTATACAGAAAATGAGAGCAAAGGAAGATAACAGAGGATGAATGTAAATGCATAGCTCTTACAGGAATATATAAAAATAAAACTAGAAAAATAATGCCAATGTGGCTAGGGATAAAAACTAAAGACATCAACAACTGCAAAAAAGGTAGGGAGGTTCAAATTGTGTTAAGGAAAAGAGTAGATTCAAAATAGAAATAAAATCACTACTTGGTTTGAATGTAATAATAATGATGATGATGGACTGAAGGCAGATACGCTCAACTCATAATTTGCTTCTTTTTTTCTCTGTTGAAGACAATGATCTTTGGACTAGAAAAGACAGAGAAAAATGGCTAATAGGGAGTTGAAACTCAATCTAAGTAGGGAGTAAAAGAGTACCTAGCTACCCTTGATGACTTCATGTCATCTGACCCAGATAAGCTACTCTCCAACTCTCAGCTGTCAAATTGATCTTCCTTAAGCACAGGTCTTTCCACATCACCTTCTTATTCAACAAATTCCAGTCCCTATTAACTCAAGGATTAACTTCTGTTTGGTTTTAAAATCCTTCATAACCTGGCCCTTTCCTACCTTTCTAGATTTCTTCCATCTTACTCTCTCTGCCTCC
Source organism: Vombatus ursinus (assembly GCF_900497805.2). Classification (NCBI taxonomy): domain Eukaryota; kingdom Metazoa; phylum Chordata; class Mammalia; order Diprotodontia; family Vombatidae; genus Vombatus; species Vombatus ursinus. Next base: position 4,426,128 of record NW_020954565.1, on the reverse strand, counting down.
CACCCTTACCAGTGACACTATTTCATTTTTCTATACTGTTCTTTACACATGACACTCCAACTCCCAAAGTCACATGTTTTCACGAGCTGTCCCCCATGCCTAGAACTCTCCTTCCTCATCTGCCTCCTATCTTTTCTAGCTTCCTTAAAGTTTCCCATAAAGTCCTACCTTCTACAAGAACCCTTCCTAGAAATGTTTTGCAAGACTTCACATATATTATTGTTTAGTTGTTTTTCAGTCATATCTGACTCTTTGTGACCCCTTTTTGGGGTTTTCTTGGCAAAAATGTTAGAGTGATTTGCCATTTCCTTCTCCAACTCATTTTACAGATGAGGAAACTGAGACAAACAGGGTTAAGTGCCTTGCCCAGGGAGACATAGCTACTAAGTGGCTGAGGAAGAATTTGAACTTAGTTCTTCCTGACTCCAGACCCAGCACTATATCCACTGCACCACCTACCAGCCCTTGCACATATATAATTGATATCATATTGCTTGCCTTTCTCAATGGATGGGGGAAGGGCTGGAGGGAGGAAGAGAATTTGGAACTAAAAAAAAAATTAATGAATGTTATAAAGAAAGTTCTCCTTAATCTTTGTGTCTTCCCTATGAGATTATCTCTAATTTATTCTGCATGTATCTTGTTTATACATAGTTTTCTGCATGTTGTCTCTCTCATCATACTATGAACTCCTTGAGAGCAGAGATTGAGTTTTGAATTTGGTTTTCAAAATTTTAGTCTTTTGGGGTTTTTATTATTATTATTATTATTATTATTATTATTATTATTATTATTGTTTGCCTTTCTTTGTATCCCCAGTGCTTAGCATAATACTTGGTGCATAGTAGGCACTAAATGTGCTTGTTGACTGATTGACATGCCAGGTGTGATAGGATCACCAGCTACCAATGTTCCTTCCCTATCATATAGGTTCCTGCCCCATCATAAAGGTTAGGGAAGCTATTCCCAAAACTTGACTGGCCCTTAATTGGATTAAGGCTCAAGTTGAGTCTCCATTGAAACAACTTCCTGGTGTTCTCTGGCTATGTTGACTTGGCTATCTGGTTGCCTAAGGGCATTAAAAAAATCCTGCATTCATGAAGTGTGGGCCCTTCAGATTTGGTGGAGTGTGTCTCAAGGCTGCATGAGCCACCATTCACTGCTCTATTAGAGAAAGTGGCGTGGAACCCAAGTTTAGTGCTGCAATATCCTTGTTGAACATCCTTTCCATGTGATAGCTACGTAAGCTTCATTTTGTTAAATGCTGAACAACCTGTAAGTGTCTCATTTTGTCCCAATATCAAATCTAAGTTAATAGGAGACTGGTCTGAGCCAGGACTGTCTGTTACAACAGGATACAGAACCTAACAGATGTGATTGCTGAGCCATTGTTGAACTTAGGAAGATTGTGGAAACTGGGAGAGGTGTTCCAGGAATTGAGAAGAACAAATGTTCCTATTTTCCAGAGAGAGAGAGGACAGAGTATACTAGAAGTTCCAAAATGTATTTTGCCTACCACCCCCTTTAAAAAAAAATACTCAGCACCCCCCTGGAAATCTATTTTCTTTAACCCTTTAATGGTTTTTTTGGGCATCATTTCAAAAAATATAAAATATTTTTTAAAATGATGCATCTCAAATTTATAATTTATTATAAATTTGTATTTTTTTCTGCATTGAAATTTTATGATGCATTATTGTGTCAGGTAGCCATAAAATATCGTATTGTAAACAAGTCATGATATGCACATATTCCTGCCGATGCATGTTAGACTTCCCGACAGTGCATGACAGGTTCGCCTGCCAACACTTGCTGTAAAGACCTGTAGGTGGACTGGACCACTGAGCAGTTAAAACTTGCATTTTGTGTGTGTATTTTGTTTTTGTTTTTGGCTAGGTAATGGGGTTAAGTGACTTGCCCAGGGTCACACAGCTAGTAAGTGTTATGTGTCTGAGGCCGGATTTGAACTCAGGTCCTCCTGACTCCAGGGCCGGTGCTCTATCCACTGTGCCACCTAGCTGCCCCCTTGAGTGTGTATTTTGAAAATAATGTAATCACTATTACTTTAACTGTTACACAATAGATAAAATGTAGGAATGGTTTTTCAAAAATTTCTTATCTTCTTTCCTTATGGGGCACTCTTATTTTTATACAACACCCCCCAATTACCCCCAAGGCTACTATCATCCCCCCGGATCATTCCAGTGCCCCCAGGAGGCTAATTACAATTCCTGACAATATTCTAGAATATATTGTACTGAAAAACAGTTAAAGAAACAGTGACTACAAAGAAATAGTACAGATTTATCAAAATTAACCCAATTTCCCTTTTTTGTATATCAGGAGAATATTGCAAATATGGAGTATATAGAATTCGAAAAAGTCTTACAAACAATTTTTGTGGACAAGATGTGGAGAGATATGGGTCACCCAATAATAGTATTGTTAAAGGAATTCAGAATTGGTTGAATGACCCAACCTAAAGAGTAGTTGATAATTTGGAAGATTTCCAGTGGAATGCCTTAGGGATATGTGATTGGCCCTACGCTGTTTAAAATTTTTTTTTTTATCAGTGACTTAGATAATGGTACATGTGAAATGCTTATCAAAATTGCAGATGATACAAGGCTAGGAACTTCAAAAGTTCCTAGCCTTGTATCATCTGCAATGGAGATCTAAACAAAATGGAGATCTAAACAATTTTTCTAATCCTTACAACCTTCCAAACTTCTCCGAAAAGGAATTATGCACAAGAAATAAAGCAATTTCAACTGTCTCAATGTCTAAGACACTAAGAACCCAAATGAAGTAGCCATTCAATGACCTAGAAGCAGGGATGGTTACTCACCATCCCTGAACACGATCACTGAGCATGCCCTCTCCCATTGCTCACCATGCTATGACAATAAGGGTACACAGCCCATGTGCTTTAACAGAACTCTACTATATCACCACCACCCCAGTACTAAGGAAATCCAAAAGTCAGAAGCTTATTCTTGCTATGAAAGCAGCTCTTAGGGCAATATATTTTTGTGTCAGAACAAAGCCCAGTCATAAAGCTGAGGAACAGAGAGAACAATAGAAGGATATATGTATGGCTATGTAGTATTCCACTAATTTTGAGAGAGTTCGGAATACAGTTAGAGTCAGTTCTGTGTCCCCTTAAAGAAGGATTACCCAGTATTAGAATGGTCTGAAACTGCTTTGAGGTACAATCTCCAAGGAAACCACACTCAAAAGGGAAGGAGTCAGAAAGGGAGAAAAATAGGGACAATAAAAAGGAAAAAGACTGAAATTACCAAAGATTACAGGAAGAAGAAAATTCAATTAAAGACCTTGAGCATAAGCAGATAAACCTGCAGGGGAGATAATAATAACAGAAGAGAATATAATTTCTAGGTCAGATAAAAGAGTCCAGACATCTATGAATAAATATTGCAAGATAAAGGTAAATGAATCAACACCTGATGAAAAAAGGCTAGCCTGACTAGCTAGCAATATTAAATGACAAAGTCATCTAATATTCAGTTGTCTAACAGTAGGAAGGAAGTAAACAAGCATTTATTAAGTGCCTACTATGTACCAGACACTGCTAAATGTTTTGCACATATTATCTCACTTAATCCCAATAGAATATAAGCTTCTTGAGGACAGAAATGTTTTCATTACCCTATCTCCAGCACCTAACACAGTGCCTTGCACAGAGTAGGAACTTGATTGATTGGTTGGTTGATTAATTAAGTGACATGCCCATGGCTGCACAGCTAGTAAGTGGTGCAAATATTTGAACCCAAATATTTCTTTCTGACTCTGTTAAGTCTAACATTATAACATGCTGCCTTTCTCATGGTATGGTAATGAAGTAATGAGTTCCCTCTTACTAGAGGTCTTCAAATAACTTGCTAGGTATGTTGTAGAGGGAATTTTTTTTTTAGTATAGATTGGACTTGATGACATCTGAGATCCCTTCCAATTATGAGGTTCTGTGAGTTACTGTTTTAAAGAGGCAATTCCCTAAGGCAGAGAAAGTTTCATTTTGCACTGGTAAAGAAAATTTTTTTCTTATATGGGAGTTCCCTATACCAACGATATCATAGGTCTAGTCCATCTTACTCCCTCTGAAATCTTATAGCAATTATCACTACTAGTCATTTGGTATTTGTCTATGCTACCTTATGTCATTCATTATTTGTTAAGTATGCTCTGTTCTCCAAGTTCAATAATAAGCCCTTGGATTCTTCTCTATATTTCCAGTCCCTAGCCTCAACAAAAAATTAATGAGTAATGGTGATGATGTTAGTGGAAAAAGGAGATGGGAAAGGAGGAAAAAGAGAGGAAGAGAATGAGGAGGAGAAAGAGAAGAGGAGGAGGAAAAGGAGGAGAAAGAGAAGAAAGAAAAGGAGGAGAAAGAGAAGAAAGAAAAGGAGGAGAAAGGGGAGGAGAAAAGAAGGAGAAGAAAGAGAAAGGGAAGGAGGAGGATGACAAGGAGAATGTAAAAAAAAGGAGTGAGAGAGAGGGAAAAAGGTAGAAGAAAAGGGAGGGGAGAGGAAAGGAAAAGCAGAGAAAAACAATCTAATTACAACTCTGAAAACAGTATTATACAATCTATTTCCGCTACTAGTGAAAATAGCTCAAAGGACAGGTGGTTCTGACAATGGATCACTAACATCTGTTCTGTATATTAATAATGAAACATCTCTAAATCAAGTATTTCTGAATTGTTCAACGAATGAATGAACAGGAATGAAAAAGTATGGATTGAGCACTTACTATATGCTAAGCATTGGATATAGGTAAGATTTATATAGCAAAGAAGTCTGAGAATTATTGGTTTTCACGTGCTTTTTATTGTTCAATCACGTCTGACTCTATGAACTTATTTGGGATTTTCTTGGCAGAGATACTGGAGTGCTTTGCCATTTTCTTCTCCAGCTCATTTTGCAGATGAGGAGACTAAGGCAAATAAGGTTAGGTGACTTGCCCAGGATCACACAGCTAGCGAGGCCAGATTTGAACTCAGGAAGATGAGTCTTCCTGACTCCAGGCCCAGCATTCTATCCACTGCACCATGATTTGTTTTTTCAATGAACTCAAAATAGCACTACATTGAGACTCAAGTGTGTGCTTAGTTGGAGTATTGCAGTATGTTACCCACTGCAAACACAGCAGGAAGTGGATGCAGAAACTGTAAAGGGTCTTGGTGAAGCTACACTTGCATCTAGCACATGGAGAAGAACTCACCTGGGGAACTGAATCCATTAAAGGCACCTTTTTTGCTGGAGACATAAAAAATAATTGACCCAACAATACATGTCTTTTAATTGATCTCCCCAAGAAAGACATCAAAATGCCGTTTGTAAGAGTTTTAAATCAAATTACTAATTTACATTTCAAGTCTTAAAGTTCATGCTATAGCAAAATTCTACAGGGTCTCATTCTCTGCCTTACAGCTTCAAGAATGGGGAAGGAGTGGAGACAGACAGAGAGAGACTCAGAGAGAGACCCAGAGACAGAGAGACAGAGCGGAGACAGAGACAGAGACAGACAGAGGCAAACAGACAGAGAGAGGCTCTGTAAAGAGAAGATTAATCCCAAGCATGGGAGATGGCTGGTGCAAAGACACGGAGATAGGAGATGAAATATTGTGTGTGAGGAGTGGAGAGAAGATCAGTTTACCTGGATTTTAGTGTTCAGGAGGAAGAAAGATGTCTACTGAGGCTGGGGTGGGTGCCTGCCCGTGTAGGGCAAGCTAAACAGAGGAATTTATGTTTTATCTTAGAGGCAATAAGGAACCACTAAAAAGTCCTGTGGTCAGATGGAAATCACTTTAGCAGTAATGAGAAGGGTGGACTAGAGGGCAGAGACTTGAGTCAGAAAGCCCAACCAGGAGGCTGCAGCAATAATATAGGTGAGAGGTGATGATATGATACAATAAACATTTATTAAGTATCTACTGTGTACCAGGCATTATGCTAAGTGCTGGGGATATAAATGAGAAAAATAAAGAGTCCCTACCCTCAAGGAGCTTACAATCTAATGGGGGAAGACAATATAGAAAAGGAAGTTGAAAAAGGAGGGGGGAGTGCCAGAGGGTACTTGGCACAGGGTGTTGATGAAGGTGATGGTGGAGCTGAAACCAAACAGAACAACTGGTGGCAAATGAAGAGATGGCCGGCTGGTATTCTGCATTTCCTGTAAAGGCAGGCTCTGGGAGGAGTTTTTCCGCTTTAACCTCCAGGCCTCTGATTAGAGAGGCAGAAGCAAGTGAGAGTATGGATGAGGTGTGAGTAGCAAAGGTGAGGCAATCTCTATAATTACGGGTTTCCTAGTGATGTTTCCTGAATGGGACATGCTGAAGACTATGATGGAGTTGAAACCAGGCCGAGTAGTTGGTAGCAAATGAAGAGATGACTGACATTTGGAGCTCTCTACAAAGGGAGTACTGAACTAAGGTGGTGGCTGTATGAGTGGCTAGAAGGAATTAGATGTGAGAGGTGTGAAGGTGAAAATGCCAAGATTTAGCAACTGATTGGATATATGGGGTAAAGGACAACAAGGAGGCCTGGATAATGCTGGGATCAGGAAAATGAGACACTGAAAGGATGATGGTGCCTTCAACATAAATACGAAAGTTTGAAGAGAGTAGGGCTTAAGGGGAAAGATGAGTTGCTTTGGATATTTGGAGTTTAAGATATATCCAGAATATCCCATTTGAAATAGCAAATGGGTAATTGGTGATTTGGGATTGAAGCTCAAAGGAGACAGTAGAGAAGGATTTATTGATAATAATTAGCTCTTTAGGATTTACAAAGTACCTTACAAGTATATCTCATTTAATCCACACAACAACCCTGTGAGATAGGTGCTAATATTATCCCCATTTTACAGATGAGGAAACTGAGGTAGACAAAGAGTAAGTGTCTTTCCCGGGGTCACACAGCCAGTAAGTAACTGAGGCAAGATTTGAACCCAGGTCTTCCTGACCCCAGGTTCAGTGCTCAATCTACTGTGCCAACTAGCTGCCTAGATCCGGGAATCATCTGCATGAAGATAATGGTTAAACCCATAGGAACCAATAAAGTTAACGAGAGTGAGTACAGAGGGAGAGAAGGAGACGACCTGCAGAATCTTAGGGGAAATCCACAGGTAGGAGAAGTGAAATGTATGGCAAGTTAGCAGAGGAGAATAAGAATTGGTTAGACAAGTAGGAGTCAAAACAGAACAGACCAGTGGCACAAGAACAGAAACAAATAAAACAGAAAGGACAGAAGATCCAGGTAGAAAAGTTGGTAACAATATCAAGTGCAATTTTGCTCTTCTATTGGCTATGAAGTAGTCATGCCAAAGCTAAGGGCCAAGTTTTAATTCCCAGATAGAAGCTCTTTTTGCCTTGGTGTGCTGGTAAATGTTTAACAACTGGCTCTCTGAAAAAAAAGTATCTGTGACATAATTTAACATTTAATCAGTTTCATCAACATTTTCTCCATCATTTAAGTCTGGTCCATCAACAACACAATAAATCAAGACTTGTTTTGTAGCATTTAGTGATTTCCAAGGTATAAATGCTCAAGCTTGAGCCTATGCAAGCTAGTTTCAGCATGTCCCTACTCAACGCCACAAACCTGGAATTGACCTTCTGTCCTCAACCATGGAAAGAAATGATGCAAAACCAAAGAATGTGCAGTTGCGAGGCCCTGAAGAGACAATCTCGTTCACCCTTCTATACGAGGCAAAAATACTTCCTACAACATCCCCGACAGATATCCAACATCTTCTTACATACTTCTATTAATGATGAATTTACTAATTAACCCAGGCTACTTTTGCTACTCTAACTCGCAAATTTCAGCATGACATGGGACTTCATGACCACAATGAGCCGATGTTCAGTCAACAAACATCTATTAAATGCTTATTATGTGCCAGGTACTGTGCTAAATGCTGATGGCACAACAAAATTAGCATGAAATAAGAGCAAATGGGTAGAACTTACCTCAAAAGGGATTTAGATGAGATTTGAAGATTTAAAGAATGTCAGACAGGAAAAGCAGTAGAAAACTAAACTAGAAGAAATCTAGTAGTTTCTTCCAATCCTATAATTCTGAGAAATAGCAAGGACCAGGGAAGATATTTCCTAGACTCTTTCCCCAAGTCTCAAGGTGACTCTATCAAGCACATAAGACCTCTGTATATGTCAATAATTATAGTTTGTGAAAAAACCAAGGGGAAAAAGAGATTTCCCAAGAATTATTGAACTTCTCGGGCAGTTTCACCTTACATTGAAAAGAAAATTTGTGACTGAGATGATTTCAGAGAAACCAGTTTGGAAGTAACAGGAGGATGAAATCACCAACCGGACCCCCACCGTTAACACCATGATTCACAGACTCATACTCTGATGTATTATTATGGTACTGTAGTTGTCCTGAGACATCCTTCAGCAAGAAATGATTTAGGGGAGGTGATATTCTTAGAACTAGCTTGCTAAAGGATAAATTGGACAGGAGGGGAGACCAAAAGCTGGTTTTCCTCCTCCTGCTCACTGTCTGATATTATCTTTCTCATCAGCCAATATTTATCAAGCTCCCACTAGGTGGTGCAGTGGATAGAGTGCTGGACTTGGAGTTAGGAAGACCTGAGTTCAAATCCAGCCTAAGAGACTCAGGGCAAGTCACTTGACCTATGTTTACCTCAATTTCCTCAACTGTAAAAATGGGGTTAATTTTTTTGTTGTTCAGTATGTTTACTCTTCACGATCCTATTTGGGGTTTTCTTGGCAAAGGTTCTGGAGCAGTCTGCCATTGCCTTCTCTAGCTCATTTTACAGATGAGGAAACTGAGGCAAACAGGGTTAAGTGACTTGCCCAGAATCACACAGCTAGTAATTATCTGAGGCCAGATTTGAACTTAGGAAGAAGAGTCTTCCTGTCTCCAGGCCCATACTTTATCCATTGTGCCACCTAGCTGCTCAAAATGAGGGTAAGATATCTATCTCCCAGGGTTGTTCTGAGGAGCAAATGAAGTCATATTTATTAAGTGCTTAGCACAATGCCTGGCACGTAGTAGGTACACTATAAAGGCTTGGTCCTTTCCTTTTCAGAATACTGAACAATGAATTACAGACAATATGATGTCATAGGCATGCAGAGAACATGGCCTGGGAATGCCAACACACCTTGGGGCAAGCCTACCCTTTAACCGATCTCTTGAAGGAAATAAAATTAAAAAAATAAAACCTCCAAAGAGATCAATAACATAGGATTAAAAAAAAGAATAGTATCAGGAAAGCTGAACCCCCAAATCTAAGAATTTCTTCTGGGGGGGAAAGGAATAATCAGTAGTCATGTTCACCTTAGAGTATGTGGGCACACTCATGCACATCTGGCCCAGGGTCCGTGGATGCCTATATGAGACATGGTTCTCACTCTAAAGGCACCCGTCATTTTCTTTGGAGAGACAGGGCATATAAATGAGGATAGAACTAATATAATAAATACGTTTACTAAATGTTCAATGAATGGTGAAAGAAATCCTTGCTATAGGAATGATCACTATGACCTGAAGTCCAGGCCCACAGCTGCAACTGAATAAGAAGAGGGCTTGGTTACCACAGCCATCACCTTGGTCTCAGGCTGCATCTTTGCATAAGATCACCTATCTCTCATACATACGATTTCATGCTCCCTTCCTTGCTCTGTGTTTTCCTAACTTAACTGGTATGGACCAACCTCCATCAGATTTCAGAACCATTTGCTCTCTCACTCCATTCACAACTGCTTGTTTAATCCTATAAACTGGTTGCCTTTATGAATCCTGGGGGCTTTATTTGTCTTTACATTCCAGCTTTCTATTAACCTGTTTGGGTCTCTTCTTAGATCAGAGTCATAACTAAGAGAAAGGTGATCACAGCTTTGATCCAGGATGCTGAATTCAAAGGGTACATGCTTCAGCAGCATAGGAATGACAGGGTATATAAAATGTAGATAGCAAAAATAATGAGTTTAGCGGGCAGCTAGGTGGTGCAGTGGATAGATCTCTGGCCTTGGAGTCAGGAGGACCTGAGTTCAAATCTGACCTCAGACACATAACACTCACTAGCTGTGTGACTCTGGGCAAGTCACTTAATTGACTTACCCCCCAAAAAAATTAGGGGCAGCTAGGTGGCGCAGTGGATAACGCAACCTGAGTTCAAATCTGGCCTCAGACACATAATACTTCCTAGCTGTATGACCCTAGGCAAGTCACCTAACCTCCATTGCCTCACCAAAAAAAAAAAAGGAAAAAAAAGAATGAGTTCAAATAGGAGGCAGTCAGCTATGGATGGGGGTGAGTTCCTCCCCTACCTTGCCTTGCTCTCCCCATTCAATAGCTTCTGATTGCTAGTATCTCTATCTCCCCTCAAATCAACTGAGGATAATCTTCACTCTCCCCAGCCTTGCTATGGTTACAAATATGTCTTTTACAGCTTTTTGGGAATGATAAAAATGCTGCTGATGGGAGTAGATGGATGAGTGATAATGGTCAGTGATAATGAGCGAAGGGCTTTGCTTGCTTTCTCTACTGAGAATGATATTCAGTCTGGGAAGGATTGGGGTGGGTATCTGCTTAACTGGTAGTTGAAAGCCACATCAGATAGATGGCAAGTCCCTAGCTACTCTCAATGAGCTCATGCCTCTGGGGTCGGAGACAATACATCCCAGGATTCTGAAAGGGTTAATGGATGTAACTCCTGAATCATTTTCAGTAATCTTTGAAAATCGTGGACAATGAGAGAAACACTAGAGAATTAGAAACAGGCAAATGTCAAATTTTTTAAAAAGCAAAGAGCACAAATTGTTCATTCTATACAATAGTGAATCTGACCTTCGTTTTGGAAAAAAATCCAAAATGTATTATTAAAGAGATATGACCATTTAGAAAGGGAAATGGCGCCACTGAGAAGCAACATTGCTTGAAGAACAGGTCATGCCTGACTGACCTCATAGCCATTTTTGAGAGGATTGCTAAAGTACTGATTAAATGAAATTCGACGTGGAAAGTGTTTGGAATAATACCTGACGCATAGTAGGCACTATAAAAAAGATTTATTTCTTTTCCCTGCTGGAGTAGGAGAACACTATAGGCATAGTGTATCTCGCATTAGGAAGGCATCATTTTATCCTTGTGAGCAAAAAGGAGAAACGTGAGCTAGATGATAATATTAAAGAATTTCAATTGCAATGACCCAGAGGTCATCAATTCCAATCCTACTAAGAGAATCCCTTCTATATCATCCCCAACAGATGATCATACTTTGCTTGAAGACCTCTTGCGAGGGGGAACTCACTACCTCCCAGGGCAACCTGTTCAACTGATTCAATGGCTAGCATCAGAGAGTAGTGATTAATGCATCAATGTCAACACATTTGGAGGTATCTAGTAGAATGCACTAGGTGTCTCTCAGTCCTGTGCTGTTCAATATTTTATCATTGTCATAAGTGAAAAGTATAGATGTCATACTAATCAAATCTGAAGATTTAAAAAAGGTGCCAAAACATGTTAAAATGTTGAATCACAGAGTTAGGAACCAAAAAGTTAATAAGGATAGAACAAAAGAGTCAAATCTGAGATGATGAAATTTAGTAGGGATAAATATTAAGCCTCACAATTGGGTTAAAAAATCAATTGCACATGTATAGGATAGCTAGTCCCAGAGGGTTATATTTGGAGACAAATAATCTCATTTTAAATGCTGGTGCTGTCCATTTTCCTGATTTAAATTAGGCACGTCACTTAACCTCTTTTGGCCTCTTTTTCATTATCGGTAAAACTACGCGGGAACGTCGGACTAGATAATAAGATAGTCATGGATGCAGAGCTGGAAGAGACCTCAGAGGTCATCTACTCCAATCCCCTTATTTTGCAAATGACTTCTAAGATGCTTTTTAGCTATAAATCTGATCCCATGTTTGCTAGAGCTTGATTTCCCCTACTGCCTCTCCGGAGAAGAATATTCTGCCAACCAATATAAGTGCCTATAAATGACCCTGTCAGGAAAAAATTACCAGCCCTCATCCCACCCACCACACACTATGACTTGTCCATTCCTGGATACCTCCATATGGTGTAAAATAAGTACTCAACACTGGATAGCTCTTTATAAGGAAGAATATGTGATTGTTGTCACTCTTGCTTCTGGAAGGTGGGTGAGTGGGAGTGAGGGGGAGAGTAGTAACTAAGTCTTATAGTCATGAAAAACAAAGTGAAGGAAAAGGACAACCCACGATAGTCATTAGGATATTTTCTTCCCCTGTGGATAATACATGGTTTCATTTAAATAAGAAAAAAAAAATAGCTTCCATTAACAGTATTTAATAGCAGCAGCTTAAACACTTGCCAGCTCTTAGCTGTTAAGACAACTCCAGGCACTTCATGGGTTGCTTTTAAATTACAAGTAAAAGCAGTCCTGCAGAGCTAATTACCTATAAACCTCAGAGTAGGTCTCACCAATGGGGCTGGGCTAGTGGAGGGAGAGACTCAATGTTAAACTTCTCCATACTACAATAAATGGGGTGCCAATTGAGTGGAAAGCTACTCACATGCCAAACCTAAGCATGAAGACAAACAGGATGGCTTTGCAGTGACCACAGTGGAAAATGAGGGGGAGAAAAAGAGCCTCAAAAGATATCCATTGGGTAAAGGGTCTGCCAAAATCAAGACCTGTTTCTGGGCTAAGGTCTGAGCCTGATGCTCAGATATGTTCAGTTTCTAGATATGAAATTTGAGGGAAGAGAATAAAAACAATATCTACCAACCCTAGGAGCAGAGTCCTAGCATGTTTCCTTGACCACACTTATACTTATACCTCTTGTATTCCAGCATTCATATTGTATTCACAGGCTTTCGTGAATCTCACATAAATTAATTCTAACATGAAAAACTGGCAATACTTATAACAATGTCTATTAGCATCTTCCTATGGCAATAGGAAGTATCTTGAAATTGACTATTCTTGATGACTTATTACATCTTTATGGCAAAGATTCTAATGGTTTGCAGAAAACAAATCTTGAAAATTACATTTGTGTCTGGCAAGAGTGAACATTGAAGAGGATGATTTTCAGGAGAGTATGGCTCAGGAGATGATCTGAAATGTGACAAATTTTGGAAACTAGAAATAAAAATAAGTAAGGACACCAAGAAGTTGCTTAATCATTGTTAGTGCTAATCACCATAATGTCATGTAGTATAAAATTGGAGGAACATGGACTAAGGGAAGCAACCTGTAAAATTGGAGTCAAGAAGCTGGTCAAAGAGGCTAGAAGCCCTGGGGTTCAACACCTGCATTGGCTATGATACTTAAGCCCTCAGTGCCTCAGTCACTTCTTTATAGTTGTAAATTACAGATAGGTTGCTGATCTGTGTTGATGGAAGAAGTCAAATCAAGAAGAAAAAATGCACGGCCCAGTGGATAGAATGAAGGACTTAAAGTCAAGAAAATCTGTATTTAAATTCTGCTTTTTAATGCTTACTGGTTGCATATCATTGGATAAGTGTCAACTTCTCTGTGCCTGAGGCATAAAGTTGCCTGGAATTTATCTAAGTCACAGATGAGTTTTTTTCAGTTGGTTGGTGGATAGTGAGCTCCCAAACCCAAAGGCCTTCCACAAAATCAGTCATTTCAAATAGAAAGACAATGTACAGTAGTGTCTCTGAAAGCAGATAAAGAAAATAAGACAAAAAGTAGTCCAAGGAGTTGTAGTCTGAACTTTAATCACACATTTCAAGTGAGAAAATGTGATACCTTAGAAAACTGCTGCATGCACAAGATAGCTAGATCAATAAAACGTCAATTAGCTGACTCTTTTAATGCATCTCTGCTATACAGACTTTTCTCTTAATGCATCTGAGCTATGGATTTTCCCCTACAAATAAGTCAATTCTTCCAATAACTCTCATAATATCCTAAGCCACAAAAGTCCTTATTTAGAATTTGAACAACTTTTCCACATGAAAAAGAAAAAAATACATTTACTAGTATCCCTCTAAGATGCACACTAGAACCCCTGTGGAGTATTTATGCGAGGATGGGGGACAAGAGTTACAAAAGTTATGGGAGGGTGTGATCTGCACTTATGGAGGAAGTGCATACCTCAGTGAGGTCAGATGTGTGATTACTGATCTACCCAAGAATGAAAGAATTATTGTACAGCCATAGAAACAGTCACAATCACCCCCATAATTCAGACAAAAAGTCCATACACTTGGTAGCAGAAATCCATGTCTGGAGGCTATGATGCCATAAAGAAGCCAACTGAGAACAGATCCACCAGGAAGTTAATGTAGTAGACTGAAACTGAGCCTGGTTCTTCATTGGTTAGCCACTTGTCTAAGATACCTCTATGCCTCCCTCAGATGCTAAGCAAAGGAAAGGATTTTGTCTGTATTACTAGGGCAATTATGGCTACTGTGGGGCTAGACTTGATGTAACTGGTTGCCCAAATAGTGATATAGCATTACTTTTAAAATGAAAAAAAAAACAGAACTATGACTTTGTTTCCATTTTAATCCCCAAGAGTGATTTTATTTGCTCCTACATAGCAAGTGGCCATTTCAAAATAATTTCACAAATAGGAGATTTGCTAAAATTATAAATCTCAAAGATGCTATTTTGACTTCCATTTGCACTTTACATTCTTCATATGACAGAGTTAATAAGTCCTTGTATACACATGCACAATGATACTTGTCAGGGTATTATGAGTACTAAACTGAAACCAGTGTCAACTTGTTGCTATCCAGTGTTCCAAACCCCAAGCACACAGATGACTTTGTAGAAACCAAATCATGTCACTGGTTCATCTTGCTAACTACTCTGTCTACAAATATCAAACCAGATTTTTTTTTCCTGTGCGATAAGAAAGGATAAGAAGAGCCCTGTGTAATCAGAGATGAACCTTTTGGGTTGTAGTCCTGAAGGAAAGGCTTCTTCTTCTGGAAGAAGTAGAATGTCCAGTGGCCCATGTCTAGTCGGGTATAGCCTTTGATCCACTACCTGCACTCTCCATAAGTTCTAACACTTAGGAGCATGCAATAACTGCTAAGTTTAGCTATGAAGTCATTGTACTATGAGTGTTTAATTATATCGTGTGCATTGAGATATTTTTAATGTTAAGCATACAACAGAAATTCTTACTCTCCTTAGCAACCATTAAATTACAGAATGTAAAAACAAAACAAAACAGCAATCACACTTGGAAGGCAAATAGAACTGTTACAAGATGTTGGTTGCAATGAGTTGGTGCATGCTATAGAAACCATGAAATCATTTCCTAAATGAAAAAGCCCCCTCATTTGTTTTCACAAGTGCATACTGTTGCTGGCTCCTACAATAAACTCTCAGCTTACCAAATGTCGATTTAATATCTAATGACACCTCCTAGATCCAGGAATGCAAAAAGCTATTAAAAGGATCGAATTCTTGATTTCTTCACTAGCTGAGTGAATCTCATTGAGGAGGGACTTTGCCATCTCTGAAGCAAAGTCTTACAGAAGAACCTTAAAGATAACTCATATTTTGCAAAATTCTGCTCCTGCACTACTGTGGGCTAATAAAATACATTGGATAAATGAACAAAGACCAAATCAAAGTTAGCAGGTATCTCCTAAATCATATAGCATAAAGAATCTTTGCCCCATGCACACCCAGGGCTTCTAGTAAGATATTAAACAATGAAGGAGAAAATAAAGGTACTTTTATCACGGTTAGTGATCCAAAAGGAAAAGGGGAGTTGAGCACTAGTACGAAGTTTATGGTTTAAAATGAAGTTCGCATGGGTGTTTAAATTGCCAGCTTGGGGGTCCCGTTTCCCCCTACCAGCAGTCTAAGGGGTAATAACAGTCAATGGACCGAACTGAACGATTTGGAGAAGAAAGTGAGTTTTCTTTTCCCCCGGACACCCCCACCCCACCCCATCCCTTTCGCGTTCTGAGAGTGAGGGAGCTGACGATCCTGCCTGTCCCAGTGAGAGCTGGATGAAGTTTCTCTTGTCAGCTTTATTGCAGTATATATCATGAGTCTTCTTCCTCCAGCGACGTGATGCTTTGGAGGAGGGGGCGGCCTGGGAGTTGGAAGTCGGACAACCTCTCCTCCGTCGCCTAGGCTGCCCTGGCAACCGCGTCACCAGTGCTGGCCAGCGGCCCGGGTGCCCAGCTGTGCCTGGGACACGGCTGGTACAGCAGTGGCGGCGGCGGCAGCAGCAGCCGCGTCCCCAATGCCGGGCAGGACCGAGCGCACTGAACGGCGGAACTCCTCGTTCTTCCAGGTGTAGAGCAGCGGGTTGAGGGCGGATAGAGAACAGCACAGGAGCCAGCTGGCCGCCTGCAACCCCCAGGGGACAGGCAGCGAGAAGCCGCTGGCCAGGCTCACCCACACGAGGGGCTGCGTGGCCAGCAGAAAGACGCAGCAGAGCAGCAGCACTGACAGCCCGTTGAGGCGCCTCTGTGCCCGGCGCGGGTGCAGAGTGGGCGGCAGGGGCTGAGCCGCAGCTGCGGCTGCCTGGGGCACTGGGTGCGGGTGAGGGGGGCCAGGAGCACTTGGAAAGGCGGCCGCGGCCGCGGCACAGCCCGGCAGCTGGTGCAGCAGGTGGAAGTTGAGCACGCTGACCCGCTTGACGCTGACCCGCACCCGGCGCACTATGCCCAGGTAGCAGTGCAGCAACAGCGCGGTCTGAGCCAGCAGCGCCAGAGCGGCCAGCAGCGCTGGGTAGTGCACCTCGGGGGGCACGCGACCTGCCGGCGCTGTCCAGGGAGGTAGCAGCAGCACAAGCACCAGAGCCAGGGCCCAGCTCAGTGCCAGCATGCCTGCCGTGTGGCGCCGCTGGTATAGCACCTGGTAGGTGGCGGGCGCCCGCGTGATGAGCAGGTAGCGGTTCAGGGCCACCAAGCAGTGGGATAGGAGGGACACGGTGAGGCCGAGGCCCAGCAACCCGCCCCGCAGAAGGCGGTAGCTGCCCCCAGCGCCATCCCACCCCCCTGGAGGCTCGGGCGAGGAGTTGGGCAGCAGCCCTAATACGGCCTCCTGCGGCATCCAGAGGGCGCACACGCTCAGGTCAGCAGCGCAGCCGTTCACAATGAAAGCGTTGCTAGTGGTCTGGAGCTTTCGGAAGGATGACACCAGGTAGATGACCATGCCGTTGGCCAGCGTCCCCCCGATGGCCAGGCCCGAGTAGAGGAGGGACACGGGAATCCTGCGTCCTGCCCACGAGCCCTCCTCTTCGCACAGCAGTAGCAGCGACCCCCCGGCAGTGGAGGTGGTGGTGGACGTGGAGGAGCTGTTGGTCATGCTGGCTTCCACCTTCACACCCAGCTCTTTAACTTTGACTTCTTTCTGAAGGCTCCATTACACCCGACACTGTCCTGTAGGGCCAACAAGGGTGGAGGTCCACCCTCTATCGCCCAGATCAAAAGGCTGTGGAAGAATGGACTTTAGGTAGAGATCTGGGGAGGGGCAGAAAGATTGGAATGTGGTAGGTGAGTTTAATTTCTGGTAGCAGGTACCTGCTTCAGAAATGTCCCCAGAGCAAGGAAAAAGAGTTCCTGCTTTCAGTAGGGGCAGACAGCAGCAGTAGCAAAAATAGCCTTCCTCCTTCCAGTTGGAAATGATTCCAGCTGGAGTACCCACTTCCAGGAGCCAGCAGGTATATCCCAGCTGGGAAAAATGCCCAGATGGAATGTTGGGGTGGAAGTGGGGGTGGAGGGATAGGAGATACCTTGCTCTCAGGCTGGTCCTGTGCCAACGGTAACAGAAGAAGTGATCTTCCAAAGCACCTTGTAGCAACAGCAGCACCTATGGTCCCAGGAAAATGCCATCAGAGAAGTTCCATTGGAATCAGTGCCAGGAGCATCGCCAATACTCACGAACTGGGCACATGGTCCAAGGCTTGGCAGCAACAGCAGTAGCAATAAGCAAGGAGGAGCTTCCCAGCTGGCAGCAGTGCCAGGGGGAAGACTATCTGACTTTTAGCAGGCTGGAGACCCACCCAGGCAAGCAAGCTCCTGCAATCACAGTAGCAGAGAGTAGAAGCTTGTTGAAAAGCAAATTGAGAGCTGTAGAGCACCCTGGGCTGAGAGGCAGGAGTGGTGGCTGATGTGATACAGCCTCTCTTGCTCAGCTCACTCCTGTTCAGTTATTCACCACCCTAGGTAAATTCAGCCTTTCCACGCTTTTCATGAATTATTCAGCAGCCTTCAAACTTGGGAAAGGAAGAAAAATATCTTGCTCAGAAAGTCTTGCAATTAGGGGGTTTCTTTCTCTATCCTTTACTCTCTCTCCTACTCCCTCCTCACCCCCTCCCCCATCAATTTCTCTTCTCTTTTAGTTCCCTCCTTCTTCCCTCTTTGGTTGAAATAGAACCTTATAGGTCTACACTACCTTTATTCCAATCTGATTCACAGACTGGTAGGAGATGTTGTAGCTGGTGAAACAGATACCTTAAACCTATATCTTCCTATAACACTAGTTTATCAGGGATTTTTTTAAAAAAATCAAAGTTAAAATCTCAGTTTCCCTGGGCAAAAACTAACAGGGATCAAATGTAATCCCCCAATGTTATTATTTTGGCTTTTCCATTCAACCCCTTTCCAGACGCTGTAAAAGAATAGTGAAGTATGGATTTCCTGTACAAAACAGCTGCAACAAGTGGTCAGCCACAGAGAGATGTCCAGCCTTGTGCTCCTTCCATTGCTGGGTCAGAGTTGTGTTTTTTTTTAAATAATGAAATTGGCAAAAGGCAAGTGATAAAGAATAAGAGAAAACAGGAATTGTGAACAATCTACATAGTGCAAAATCAGGCTCCAAGTGATAGAGATTTGGCGGCTTACATCCAAATTTATTTCCTTTTGAACAGGTCTTGAACAAGGCCTTACTGGATGAATTTGTAAACATTTTGTTGGATGCCAGCAGTCTTTCACCTTTCCTGAGGGGGGAAATGTGCTTAAGGGGCAGCCCCCAAAAAACTGCTTCCTGAAAAATGGGGTGACAGTTATTTGAGAGGAGCAATAAGGTATTAAGGAAAGAGCACCAGACCAAGGGTGGGGAACCTGGGGCCTCAAGGCCACAGGTGACCATCTAGGTTCTCAAGTGTGGCCCTTTGACCAAATCCAAACTTCACAGAACAAATCACCTTAATAAAAGGAGTTGTTCTGTAAAACTTAGACTTGGCCAAAAGGCCACACCCAAGGACCTAGAAGGCCACATGTGGCCTCCTGGCCACAGGTTCCCCACCACTGCAATAGACTAATAGTCTCTTTGATGGAGCGGACATTTACCAGCTTGTTGCCACTAACTAGCTATTTGACATCAGGTCAATCACAAAACTTGCATGATTTAGTATTTTCTTGTCCATGATGAAGGTATTAAACTCAAACTTTCTGGATCTAAAATTTAATGATACTTAAAATCTACCCTTTTTCTATGGCCCTGACACTTCTGCCTGACCAAGGCAAATGACACCTCACTTCAGTTCCAGGAGGAAAGATAGGGTGATAAGAATCGAGTCCAAAGGTCTGACACTATATAAGCAGAAGGTACAACCCACTCCTCTAGGTTTTGTTTTCTCATCTGAAAAAAAAAAGATTAAATTTCTTTCCCTTTCAAAGGAACCATGCTGATTACTGCATGATTGCAAAGTGCTTTGAAGAAAGTAAGTGCTAAATATTACTAAATTAAGTCTAACCCATTTAAACTGTTATTCAAATGAGATTGGTGGTGATCTCAGACTGTAAAGCTAGATTTTTGCCATCTGGAGTCCTGTAATTGAAGGAAGGATAGAGGGATTGGGTATTTTTTCTTTATATTAAAAGTATGCATCTAAAGTGTATTTACTGAGCACAATATATCCAAAAAAGCATTTATTAATCACCTATTATGTGTAAGACTTACCTTGTTAGTATACTTTTTTAGGGTTTTACACATAGCTGATGATGTTGAAGCAGGCATTGCCAATATTTGGGAGACTCCCAAGGAAAATGTGGGAGAAAAGAGGTATTAGGCCGCCTACCAAACTGAATGTGTCTACATAGCCCTTGTGCTGACGTCATTCTTGTATGCCTATGAAACCTGCACAGTATACCAGTGCCATGCCATGAAACAATCACTTCCATTTGAATTCTTAGGAAGATTCTGAAGATCACCTGGTAAGTAAAGGTCCTGAGGTCCTTTCTAGAGCTCAACTGTCAAGCATTTGAACTCTGCTGCAGAGAGTACATCTCTGATGGGCTGGCCATGTTGTTTAAATGCCAAACATACATTTGCCAAAAAGACTGTTTTATGGAGAACTCACACAAGGCAAGTGTACACATGGAGGTCAGAAAAAGTGATACAAGCACACTCTCAATTTGTGAAGAATTTTGGAATTGATTGTGATATATAGAAGACATTGGCACAGGACCACCCAGCATGGCATGCCCGAATCAAAGAAGATGCTATGCTCTATAAGCAAAGCAAGACTACAGTAGCTCAAAAGAAACATGAGATGTGCAACTTTAGAGGCATCTCCACTCCAAATGTTGGTATAGACCATTAGTGCCTGATGAGTGGTAAAGCATTCAGAGCTCACATTGGTCTGATCAGCCACAGTCAGACACACTGTACCTTGACCCCAAAGTGTTCTCTTTGAACATGAAGGACAGCAACCAAGTGTGTGCAAAACAAAGTAAGTAATCCAATTGGTCTAGACGGTTGTTTGTTTTTTCCACCCTAGGAGTTTGGTTGTTAGAGAAAAGATGTAGGATGTTAGGTTGAGAGGATAGCAAAATCAGGTGAAGGATGGGGGAGACTTGGGTTTATTTGTAGACAGCAGAAAAGGAGTCAGATAAAGGGAAATTAAAGATTAGAATAAAATGATGATGAGGGGAATGTGCTGTTGGAGGAAAGAGAAAAGATTCAATTCCACAAGCATGGGAGGAGAGAAGATTAAAGGCACAAGTAACTATAGGCATTCACTGTGATGAGGAAAAGTGCCCCCTCTTGCTCTGAGTTTGGAGCAAAGGAGGAGAGAATGGGGGTGAGATTATGAGCTCAGATCCTCAGCTGAGAGGCATCATGAATCATAGAAATTTGGAGCTGAAAGTTTTTCAAGCTCATGTAGTCCATTTCCCTTATTTTACAGATAAGTAAACTGAGGTCCATAGAAGAAAAATGATTTGCCCAAGCTCACACAGTTAGTGGCAGAACTAGGTCTCCTACTTCCCTATCCAGTGCTATAACCATTACACCACACTGTCTCTCAATTTCTTCTTTTTTTTAATAGCTGAGTACATTGTACAAAGCAAGAAAACCAAGGCTCCAAGTTTTCTTGAAATCCTTTACAATTAAAGCTTGCAATTAACATCAAAATCTCTCCATTTTTACCATCTTAAAAAGGATTCTCCATTAAGCACCAAGATAGTGAGTGAATATTACAGTTCCAAACATAGGCAGCCTTTTCAGCTTTTCCTTCAAAAATGAATTGTAGATGGAATGATGGATTCAGTCTCAGATTCAGGTTTTTGGATTTTTGCCCCCAGGCCCAAAAGTCAATGTTGTCAGGCTTCAGCACTCAAAGGCTTTTCATTGCACTGGCCTTGGAAGACTTTCTCCTTTCATCTAGGCCGTTTCCTTGGCCTACCAGTGGATGTTCTCCATACCTGGAATTCATTCCTTCCTTACTTTGGTCTCTCAGAATTCCTAGTTTCTTTCAAAACTTGACTAAAACACCACCTCCTAAGCTGCTCCGAATCCATACAGATCTTAGTCCCCCCTTCCTCCAATCAACTTCCTTTGTATTTTTGTATCTATTTGGCATATATTTATATATGCACGTATTATCTTTCCTCCATAGACTATAAACTCCTTGAGAGCAGAGACTATTTCATATTTTTACTTTTTACTCAACACCTACTACAGTGCCTGGTATATAACAGCGGGTTTAATAAATGTTTGTTGATTGATTTATTCCCAGTTCAATTCATTGTTGTCTCCTTCCCTCAACCCAAGACCTCCTGATTAGCTCAGTGTCACATACACAACTCCTTAATAGAATTGAGGCTTGAACTCAGGACTGGAGTAGTTATCCAGGGTTCTTTTTACTCCAGCATGATCCTTAAACATCCCCTTAAACATAAAAACCCAAACTGTTAAGGTCAAATCCAGTTTGTCTCCACTGCACCAAGCCAGATGGACTCCAAGTCATCCATTTTCCATTTATAAAGTTAAGCCCACCCCTAGACACATTCAGAGCTCCTTCCTATCTATGGGAAGCCATGCATCTCTGTCTGCCTTTATACCAGTAGGGCATTCTCAACCTAATGTTTCTGCTTTGGAGAGTAGCTTTGTGAAATTTTCAAGGCATTTCTTTAGTGACCTATATTCCCCATTTGCTTGTAGCTTTTCTAAGAATACCATTGTTTGGGCTTAAAATTGCTCCGGCTTGGTGTCTATCTAGAAAAGACTGCCCTCCCCTTCCCTCCATTAAGGCACTTAATTTGATTCATTTTTTAATCCGCTTTTAAAAACCTATGACTGTTGGTATTAATGGCAGGACATAGAAGAGAGAGGTGGGAAACTTTCTAGAAATTAGAAACACCTCCAGATAATTCTTGTTGTGTTGAGATGAAAAAAAATTTTTTTCTGTATTTTTCAGGTACAAAATATGTGGATAATTAACATGTTCTACCTGAGAGAAAAAAGTCAAAGGTATTACTGCAGCACAAAACTAAAGACTTTCAGAAGCTCCCAGCCTTCATTGCTGTGAGTATTGGTTCCACCACTATTCCACCACTATAGAATGCCACTCCTAAATGCTCTTCACTTCCTTCAAAGCCTACCCCAGGGCCCCCTTTCTAAGTGAAGCCTTTCTTGGTCACCCCAGTCCTTAGAACTCTTTCTTTCTTGAAGTTACTTTGTCTACCGTGGTATATATACTTTGCATTTACTTACCTGTGTACATGATGTACTCCCTTTCCAGTGGATTGTAAGCTCCTTGAAAGCAAGAACCATTTCATTTTTGTCTTTCTAGCCCCTGTGTTCAGCACAAGGCTTTGTCTTGTTGAAATGAATTGCATATTGTTGAATTGGTTAGTTGCAGGAAAAGTAGAATATACAATTGTAAAGAATTTCTATGGCTGGGGGCAGCTAGGTGACGCAGTGAATAGGGCATCATCCCTGGAGTCAGGCAGACCGAAGTTCAAATCCCCTCTCAGACCAGACATTTCACACTTACTAGCTGTGTGACCCTAGGCAAGTCACTTAACTCCAATTGCCTTGCCAGAGAAGAAGAGGAAGAAGAAGAAGAATTATTATTATTATTATTATTTCTATTGCCCCCCCAAAAAATTCTGTTATCCAGTGGCCAACCTTCTGGCTAGGAACCTCTTCAGATTTAGACAGACTATTCTTTGAACAACATACATACAGATCTGCATTTGAAACCTTTCCACCTTGATAGGAAGTGGCAAAATATCTCTCTGCTGGCATCGCTTTTAAGAACTATTTAAAGTTCGTAGAGTACTTTGTACTTTATTATCCATTATGTACTCTGTATCTATTATCACATTTGAGGCTCCCAATAACCTTGTGAGATATTATACCCATTTTACAGATGAGGAAACTGAAACTTTGAGAGGTTGAACACCTTGCCAATGATCACATGATGACAGATGTTTCAGGAGAGATTCAAACCCAATTCTTCCTTGAACCCAAGTTCTGGGTCCTTTCTGCTACCTCAGGCTGCCTCTCAATATTATACATTTGGATTGAATACTAGAATAGAAATTTCACCAAGGCAATTTATTCATGAGTAGCTTGAACTGATTTGCCAAAATGAAGGAAAAGAAAGAATGTTCATCTATGAAATGGAGAGAGAGACAGAGGGGAAGAGACAGAGGGGAAGAGACAGACAGAGACAGAGAGAAGGGAGAAGGGATAGAGAGGCGAGGAATTAGGGGAATTAGGCAAGGAGGGAGAATCTTATTTGAATTATTGAATGGGAATTTAAGAAATACTTAATTGTAGAAAATTCATGGAAGTGACGACTGACCCCAAATTCTCATGAACTTGGGCTGGTTTATATCATTGATAAGAAGATAGAGTCTATATTCTACACTTTTTTATATTTATTATGTCTTTGAACAATCAGTTTGCCTAATGGAAGAGCCTTGGTGTAGGAGTCAGGGAATCTTTCACTTTAACACTTGCACTGTCACTGAGTAGCTTAAATTCTGGGCCACAGTCTCATCTATTAAAATGAGAAAGTTGGATTAGATGTCTAAGGTTTCTTTCAACTCCAAAATTTTGTAATTTTAGGACAACAAACACATTTCTGTAACGAAAAAAAATTACAAAGCATTTCTTCAAAACAACCGCTATCAGGTAGGCAATGGAAGTATTATCCCCATTTTTTAGGTGAAGAAATTGAAGCCCAGAAAGGTTAAAGGACTTAGCACATCAGGTTCATAGAATTAGAGATGGAACTGATCATAAGATCACAGATAGAGAGCTACCAGGGACCTTAAAGGCCTTCTAGGTGGTGCAATGGATAGAGCACCAACCCTGAAATCAGGAGGACCTGAGTTCAAATCTGGCCTCAGACCAAACACTTGACACCTACTAGCTGTGTGACCCTGGGCAAGTCACTTAACCCCAATTGTCTTAAAAAAAAAAGGCCTTCTAGTCCAATGCCTTGATTTTACAGATGAGGAAACTGAGGCCACTTAAACTGAGAGGTTAAGTGATTTGTTTGAAGTTGTTGTTTACTCATTTCTCAGTCATGTCCAACTCTTCATGATCCCATTTGGCATTTTCTTGGTAAAGATACTGAAGTCTTCTGTCATTTCCTTCTCCAGCTCATTGTACAGATAAGGAAACTGTAGCAAAGAGGGTTAAGTGACTTGCCCAAGGTCACATAGCTAGTATATGAATGAGGCCAGATCTGAACCCATGAAGATGAGTCTGTCCAGCCCTCTAACCACTGTGCCACCTAGCTGCCCATATATGTAGCTACAGAGAGAGATAGAGACAGAGAGAGAGAGAGAGAGAGAGAGAGAGAGAGAGAGAGAGAACAGACCCAATGCTCTTTTCAGAATCATATTGCCACTTAACATCAGAGCTATAATTTGAATCCAATGTCTTCTAACTTCAAATCTAGGGGCTCTTTCCACTGTCACTTCATGCCATGATGAAGCATCTGAGTAGGGCTATATGATTATCTTTCCTAATTTTAAGACAGAAATTGGCAAGCTTGCTAGGTAAAAGAGAATGAAAGACCAAAGTCTCAATTATAATAATTTAGAGGAAGATTAAAGAACCAGTAGACACAGTTTTATTTCCAACTATTCTATGCAATCAGTGGGAAATTGAACGGGCCTATATACACACTATCTTTTTTCCCTATATGCAAGAAAGAAGGCAGGAATTCTCTCGTGACTGAATGAAAAGTGTTACCCAGGATTTTCCTCTATTCCTTTATCTACACACTATGATAAGCAGTTGGATGGATAACTTATCAAGCTCATCCATTAGTATAGGTTATCTTGGACAAACATGCAAAGAATTGAGCCTGGGATAGTGAACAGGAGGGGTAATATGGTTTGAGCTGCCTCTGAAAAATTGTAAAGTTCTTTTAATGACCTAAAGCTTCTTCCTGAAACAAAGGCCCAAATTTTTTAACACCAATTCTTCCTGTGCTGTTTTAGGACTACAAGTTATGAAATGCTACTGTATCTGCAAAATAGAAGTTGAGAATTAACTACAATGCAAATAGATGGATACACGGTAGGTGTGAGCAGGTGGCAAAAAATTGCAGACAAAGACCTATAATAAAAAAAAGAGGTGCCATGAAACCATCAAGGGAAAAAAGATAGGTTGATCATGTGGCAAAAGGAATAAAAGAATGAAGGCCAGCCTGAATGCTCCACTGGTTCCTCATAACGTAAAGACTAAGAAGACTTCCAGAGTGTTTGGTGGGTCTTACTGGAGGTCTCTGCTTGGGGGAGAAGTTGTGTTTTTACCCAAACTTAAGGGAGAACATGAAGAATCCCACAGAATACAGAAGGCAAGGATGGGTCTGCACTGATGGAAGGAATACTCACATTGATGAGATTATAGATATGTTGGAGTATTACTGAATTTCATCACATACAGAACCTTGTTCTATCTTTTGGCTGAATAGATGGCTTACACACACTGCTGGATTTGGAGTCTAAGGACCTGGGTTCGAACCCTGGCTTTGTTACTTACTATGTGGGCGACCCTGAACAAGTCACTTCTCTCTTGACATCGAACTCCTCATCTGTAAAATGGGGGCACTGGTAAATGACCTCAGAGATCTCTTCCACCCCTGGATCTACGAGCCTAGGATCCTCAACCATGACTGAATCTCTCACTTGTCTTTTAACGGTCAGGCAACTTGAGCTTTTCTGGGATGAGATTTTCTTTTGCAGTGAGAACAGTTGTAGTAAACTGCTTCCTTAGGATAATTCTCAACTGGAATTTTCTGGCTCAGCCCAGAGATTACCTATAGGGAATGCCTTGTTCCTTATTTCCTTCTCAACTTCCTTTAGGGTTCTGCCAGGAGATTTCCACAACCTCCAGCTTTATCTCCTGCCCCATTTTTACCAACTTTTAGAAGGCATATGGGTTTGGGAGTTATCAAGACTAAAATAATATTTTATTGAATCATGTTTTCCTAGGGCATGTTTCCCTCTTATCTGCTCGATCTTGAAGTAATCCTTAACACTAAATAATCCAAAAGGGATGGGGAAGGGGGATGAGTCCCCGAACCAAACATAATTATACATATATTGAATGAAGATTCATAGTGTTATCAGATCTAGACATCTCATTCTTCCAGTTTTCTTACTGTGTCATCTATACACTAGAGGCATCAATTAAGAATTTGCTGTACTTGTTATATTTATACTCTCACTTCAACTGGAAGTTATCAATTTCAGTCCTGGCACTAACATTCCAATGTATGTTTCTACAGTTCTTTTTAAAATACAGCCACGTTTCTCTTAGCTAATAGACAATTCTTTGTTAAACTCCTTATGAGATGAATTTGACATCCATATACAAGATGGCAGCCAATATACTGAGACACAGTATGCAAACACAGAGAAACAAGTTGAGAGTTAAGAATTCAGGATTATATTCTTGAAGGGGGATAAAAGAAAAGAAGAAACGAAACATGTATCCACTAACCACAGTCCCTTGATAATTTATTTCGATTGTTCTAGTAAACCATTTCCTTTTACCCTGGTCCTAGAAGGACAATGGCAACAAAGTCCATTAGCATTTCTAATTTTTTTTCCTTAAATTTTGCTGTTGGTGTGGAAAATTGGAACCATATGATTTCTTTAAAGTGAGAAAAAAAGTGACACATTTTCCTTTCTTTTGGTATTTTCAGATAGTCCAATCTCAAGAAAGTATCACCTTAGTAAAAATCAATTGGTATCAAAATCAAATATACTATTCATGTGACCTTAAGCCCTTAACCACATTGGTTCTCAATTTCCTCATCCTCAACCCAACAGGTAGGTTGGATTAGATAGTATTTAAAATACCTTTTAGTGTGACATCCTCTGATTCTATTAAGTATAATCCCAGCCAAGTCATATAAACTCCCTGGGCCTGCCTCAGTAATTTTACCTGTAAAATGAACAAGTTGGAATGGGTCTTTCCCAGCTTTAATATTCCAAGTCCATATGTAGCCCTCATTACTCTCCTTAGCCATAGTCCCACAACACCAAAGTCTGTTTGACCTCTCCACCTGAATGTCCTTTAGGTATCTCAAACTCAACACTTCCAAAATATAACTCATTTTCATACCCCAATTCACTCCACGTCCTAACTTCCTTATGTCTGTTGAGGGCACCAACGTACTTCCTGTTACGCAAGATCACCACTTTTAGGTTACTTTCTAGTCCTCATTTTCTGTAATACCCCATCCTCTGTCCTGATCCATTCATCCACCAGGCTCTGTTGATGATCCACAACACCTCCATCCATCCCCTTTCTCTACATTCACATACCCACCACCCTAATTCAGGCCCTCATTGCCATTCTCCTGGACTATTGCAGTGACTTCCTCAACGGTCTCCCTACCTCCAGCCTCTCCCCCTTCTAATCTATCCTTCACACAGCTGCCAAACTGGTATTTCTACATCATAGTTCTAACCATGTCACTCCTCATCTATAGTGGTATCTTTTTGTCTCTAGAGTAAAACACAAACTTCTCTGTTTTATTTCTAAATGCCTTCAGACCCTGGTTCTACCCCATCTGGAAAACATAGCCGGGCTCCATGTTCAGAATATACAGCATCCTTATCTCCCTGCTTTATCTTAGCTCCCTTCAAAGTTCAGTGGAAGTGCTTTGTCCTAGAGACGGCATACTCTGACATCCCCACTTGTGAATGCTCTCCCTAACACCATCCCCCCAAATACTTGTATAGATTTTGTCTTTACTTCTCTGTGCACATATTGCATTTCTCTAGTGTGATGTCAGCTCTTTGAGGGCAAAGGTTGCTTCCATTGTGTCTTTGTATCCCTGGCCTAGCACAGTTATGTTGTACCTGATAGGCACTCAATAAATACCTGCTGACTGGAATTGATTCTCTATTTTTGTTCAGATTGCTGTCATTACCTGCCCTCCCTGGACTGTTGAGATCCTTACGTATACTTTAAGATCCATTTAAAATCTTAAATCCTCAATGAAGTCTTCTCCCTACCTGGCGGTGATCTGTCCTTCCTCTGAATCCCTGCACCATCCATTTGGTTATTAGGTATGTGCTATTTTCTGACATCTGTTGTGTTGCTGTCTTGAACTGCTGTTTAACTCTTGCATTGTTATTTCATTGTTCACATACTTATCTCTGGTCTACCCCAGATACACTATAAGCTCCTCAAGGAGAGTAAGGGCCACAGTGCCTTGCACACTGTAGGTGCTTAAGAAATATTTCTTGATTGTTTAATTGACATGACCGAGATTCTAGCCTGTCATTTTTTCCAACTAAGTTTTGACTCTGGAAGTCATCTTGAAGGATTTAATACCCAAATGTAGCATTTTCCCATGAGATGTCATATGCACATGTATTGATCTGTACAGCATTCATATTAGATACAGGGCAGCCTTAACATGGCTGAATGCACAGACTATAAACATTGTCATTTTCATCTCTCAGGAAACAGAATCTCCAAGATAGACGCAATGGAAGGTGGCACCACATGATTTGAAGCATGTCCTTGCCAAGAGGATAAATCACGGTCTGTTTGGTTTTTGTTTGTTTTTTTGTTTTTTTAATTAGGAAATTTTACCCAGATTCCGTCCTCCACCTCCTTGTGCTTTGCTAGCCTAACCCCACACTCAACTTTCCCAGTCTCCATGAACAGGTAGCTCCATTATCTCTCCCAGGTTCAGAAGAACAGTAGTGTCCTCTTCTTTTCTCTCCCCTCTTACATGGATGTCACAACATGGTGATCCTTTGTCCTCTATGACGTCCTCAAGATTCTTTCATTCTATCCTCAAAGCCAAATTCCTGGTTCAGCATTTGTCATGTGATAGCCTGTGTATATGAAGATGATCCACCATCAGTAAGGCAAGTACTAGGGTTTATCTTTCCAGTAGCACTGAAGGATTCACAAGGTCTCACTAGGTCCCCTTTGTGACCAGGATATACAGGCTGACTATGGAACAGAGAAATGAGGTATCAAATGCATGCTTCTTATCAACTGAGCATATCAGTCATAACCAATATACTGGTCAAGCCCACGTAATCTACCACAGATTTATTCAACTTCATTCTATAGTTGATCCAAAGAATAAAAATTACCTTCCCTGCTACATCCTTTACCCTCCCACAAGAGAAGCCCATAGCAGCAGATTCCAAGGATCTCAGCTAATTCATATAATCTCATACATCACCTCTTCAGGCCCCTTTTTCTTACCTGCTTGCTTCACTCTAAACCAGTAAATCTACTCAAACACCTTTCTTCTCCCACTTCAATTTGACTCTTCTTACAAGATTGCACCATGCAATCTCATATTCCTTGATGCAGCCTCCCACCAAGCCACCCCTAACCAGGCCAAACATTTTATTTAAAATCTTCCTTAAAATCTCAACTCATGCAGAAAAATGTCTCAGACTATATTTGGTTAGGTGAAAAAAGTCACTTTTCTCAAGCTTCTAGGTCTAATCCATGAACTATTTAGTGTCTTTTGCTAAGTCCCCATTAGGAACCAAGTAGTGACGATAAAAGTTGGATACATGCAGCACCCCACTGCCAAAGAGCTCAAGGAGAAAAGAGAAAACTTGAACAAAAGGTTCAAACCAAGCATAAGAAACAGAGATCCTTGAGGTGTATGGCCTCAAAACTGCATTAAAATGGAATCAGTAAGAGAGAAGGGATCATGTGGTTTGTGTGTGTGTGTGTATATGGATATGCATGTGTGTATACATGTATGTACATATGTATGTGTATGTGTATGTATATATACAGAAGTATATGTTTAAAATCTGGTCCTCTTTGAAAACAATGGACAAATAACATACAGAAGTAGAAAGTCTTGGTTCATGTGCAAATACACGCAGGAAAGCGTAAAACACACTGTACTTTTTAGGTTTCCAAGTGTGGTCAATTTAAAATTACATGCTTTTTTTTTTATAAAAATCTCTTATTAAATAGGGTCCTAAAATTAGTGTATAGCAGGTATACTAATATAAAAATGATGCACTTCCACAGAAACCAGAAAGTGTTATTGATAAACTAAATTGTATCTCATTGATTCCTATATTCATTTTGAAGAATAAAAATCGTCTTAAAATTCCTTCTAATGATTGTTGCTCAGTGTTGTGTAAGCATGCAAAGAGGTCCCTATTGTAATTCAAAACAAAGGAGGCAAGGAAGGTTGCTGTGGAAACCTAAAAACTGAACTTTCTGACTTTTTGGCCAATTAAACTCTTATCTCTAGCATTGCATTCTTTTTTTTTTTTTTTTAGGGGGGGAGCAAAAGAGAAGGCTTCTTTCTCCAATTCCCAGTTTTAAAAATCTTGCCCTCTCAGGTTTATTGTGCTGGCTGGAATCAGATGAGTTATTAGGGTACCACATACATGCTCCTGAGATATCACTGCACAAGAGAGACATCCTTTTTTCAAAGCAGCCTGACGTTCTAACAAAACTTTCCTAATCTGTGTACTTCCTCATTTGTTGTTGCCAATTTCTCAAGATTTCCACATTTTTGCTTTTTATATTTGATAATATGGGAAGAAAGTGTCATTTTGAGGCAATGAAGTGAACTTATCAACTGAAGCCTTTGGAACCTAAAAATCTTTTCTCTAGTTAATGTCTCCCCAGTTTTCCCCTTGCATCCCTACTTCTTAGAAATGCTTTGAACAGCTCCAGAAATGACAGTGACATATGTGAACCAAAACTAAACAATGAAATTGTCTAGGTTAATACCTTTATCACACCTAACCCCTCTAAAAATAAACAATAAAAGCTTAAGTAAATTCAAATAGATTACTGAAAAGTCAGCTAATTTCTTTTTTAGCAGCTTGCTAGTTAGCTACTAATTAGAAGCATCTCAGGCTACCCAATATTAGTTTCCATCTGAACTTTTTTTTTTAATAAAGGTTTTATGCTTCTTATAAAAGTTGTTTTCCCCCTTGGTCTGATTAACATAATTCACTCCATAGAGAAGGAACTGGGTAGGAATGTATTAACATTTTAATTCAGCTCAAAATAATTTTATACAATTATTTTCTACTTTGGATCCCACGTGAACTCTACATGCAAACTATGTGTAAATAAAAATGCTTTATTTTATGTGGAACTTCATACTGTAATTAGAAATATCTTTAATCTCCTGAGGGTGGACTGATACGTTCTGTTATCCAAATTTTGTTGTATGATCAAAGAAGAAAACTCTTAGTTCTATAGATACTATTAACTCTTCTCATTAAAATGGCTGTGCATTATCAAAGGAGAGAGGGTAGTGGTAGAAGGAATTCATTCACAAAATTGGCAGAGAGCTGATGAGATAATGTCTCAGATCGCTTCTATTCTTTTCCATTTAATATAATGTGAGTCATTATGAAATACTGTCCAACTTGTACTATAGCAGTTGATTAAAAAAGGATCATATAATCCACTGATATGCTTAGAACAATTCATAGAGGAAGGCTCACCAATGAAATTCAAATTCAAAAATTAAATTTGTGTAGCATCTAGTAAATAAAGAAAATGTTTTAATTCTGTTAAAATTACAGTTAAACCTATTTATTGCACCTCTTTTTGGAAACTGAAGGGATGCCCATTAACTGGGGAATGGTTGAACAGGTTGTGGTATATGATTGTGAGGGAACACTATTGTGCTGTGAGAAATGATGAAGACTGGGAAGACTTATGAATTGATGCAAAGTACAGTGAGCAGAAGTAGGAGAACATTATACACAGTAACAGCAGTAGTGTAATGATAATCAACTGTGAAAGACTTAGCTACTCTGATCAACACAATTGATCCACAACAATTCCAAGACTTATGATGAAAAATGCTATCCATCTGCAGAGAGATATGATGAACTTTGAATATAGATTGAAGCATTCTTTTTTCTCATTTTATTTTTCTTGCCTTTTTTCACAACATGACTCATGTGGAAATGCTTTAGTGACTTCATATATATAATATATGTATATATGCATATATAATGAAATCATATTTCTTGCCTTCTCAATGGGTGATAGAAGGTATGGTGGGAGGTAGAAAATTTAGAAATGAACATTAAAAAATTTTAAATTAAAAAAGTTTTTAAAAAGAGAACTGCAGGTAAACCAAGTTGAATAGCTTCTCTGGATCTACTTAGAGCCTGACACATCATTCAAAGCCCATCTGTTTAAAACCATGCAAACTTAATTCCTGCGAAATAACTGTTGGTTTAGTTTCTTTCGCAACAAATATTCTGAACTTGTAGGAAGACACAGCATGCCTACTCCTCTGACAGACTCTAAATCAGAAGGACCCAGATTTCTTTCCTTTTTTACATTTGTTCTATTTTTTACACAGGTTCAAGTCAGTTATTTTAACCCTTTCTATTATTTTTTATGTACTGCTTTCACCAACCACCAAGTATTTAGTTCATCCTCCATTCTCTGGCCGGATGTTTAGAGTGACCTGTTGACAGAGTCACAACTTTAGCTGTCATTAGCTGGACCTGTTTTCTTCCCTAGAAACCAGGAAAATAAGAGCTAAGAAAGACAAAGCCTATCTTTTCAAACACGTCCACATTACTCTGGTTATCCCCCCAAATTAAGACAATGTACAATCCAGTAAAACATGCCAACCTTCAGCTTGCTCCTCCAAAGGAGGAACACTTCAGAATTCTTTGTGCAAGGGTCTATGCAGCTATTAGGAGAGACTGTTCAATGACCCCCAAAAAGTTACCCTGCTTTTTCCTTAGTGGATACCTATTTGCAGTCACTCAGCCTCTGATTTGACAAATGCATTACAAAATTGAAAAATGGGCAGGCAGCAGGAAATCAGTTCTTTCTCTGTGGCTCTGTTTTCCATTGGGTCTAGTTCTGATGACAGGCATGACCCAAAAAAGTAAGCCTGACAATGACAGATAGAAAAGGGAAAATAACTGTAGGGTGAGTCTATTTGACTTTTTATGAAATTAAACTATAAAGCTTAACAATAACAGCCTTCCCCCCACACATTGTACATGTATGACATCAGTGATTTTTCGAGTGGAGTCCAGACCTGTGGTTTCACCATTGTAATCACCTTCCCATGTGACAGCTCCCTCCACTGATGCAAATCTACAACTAGTCTACAAATGAAGAGTTTTAGAGAGATTCCTAGGGCACTGACAGGGGTTAAGTCACTTGTCCATGGTTAGAAAGTTGGTATGTGTTAGAGGCTTGACTTGAACCTAGGTATTTTTGATTCCAAGGTCAGGGCTGCAGCCCTCTACCCACCCTGACATTAGCCTCTCCAAAGGCTAATTGCTAATAACAGTAAAATAAAAACATACAACTAAAATTTTTAGAAATTCAGAAGCCAACAGCCAGCCAGATTGGATGAAAATTAAAACTCCAGACAAACACCAGGATATCAGGGCCTAGAAAGCAAACACATCTAAATTATAAGAGCCAGGGAATGATTTAAATGGATAAAACTTTTTATTATTTATTAGCAATGTATTTATCTACACTTCAAAATACAACAAAATATAACTTTGAAGGTATGCTATTCATAACAAAATACATGTCAAACTTTTTATAATTGGAATAGAATATTTTGCTCTATATTTTCTATACTATGTACACATACTTTTTGGTGTGTCTATGTATGCACATGTGTACAAATAATATTAAGATACATACACATATGTAGGTACAAATGACACATATACACACATACAACATTTACAGTAGTCAGGTTTTACAGTCATTTTAATATAGCTGCACACAAATCACTGTTCACAGACCAAAGTTGTCAACATGATTTTTCTTCCCCACCCCCAGCAAATGTGATATGAATGGATTTCCTTCAATAATTCACATAAAATTGATATTGCAATAGTCATAATATATTATCATCTTCTTGTACTCATTCACTGATCATTTTGACAATAACACATAAAAAATCCAAGACACTTCTTTTTCTATTTAAAAAAAAGTTATTCACAACTTTTTTCTTTTACTTCTGCAAATTTATGATTCCCTTCTGAACCAGTTTAAAACAATTATTTGGTCCTACAGTCTATTCATTTTTATTCAGTCTATATGGGTTAAACTAAGCTAATCAGAGCCAAATATTTATTTCTATGACTTTCTAGTAAAACAAGATCTGGGTATTTTGTTGGTAAAGTATTACTCATACAGGACATCCTACTACATATAGCAGGATTAATCCTGAGGATTGGAGTTAAGTACTATGAACCTTTCTCACTAACATTTCTCATGTGAGCTTAAGTACAGCAGGAAGAGCATTTAGGGACCATGGTTGTTTTTTCCAAACTAATACTGTCTAGGGATACTGATAAATAAATGCATGATTAGTCTTAAAAAAGAAAACTGTAATAATGTATACTAATGGTCACTAAAAAAATTATGTTGCTAACAAGTCCAAATCTGCATCAAGCTCTTACGCTCTTAAAACTGTTTTTCTTTACTGAAGCGATGAATACCAGCATCTTGTGAATTTTTTTTCCTTTCATGATTTAAAGCTACTGAGAGAACATGTATGACTGACTACAGGCAGCAACAAACTCACACAGTGGAAGTGAAGTCTAATCTAGAAAACTTTCTTTTGAAAACAAATTTAAATGTAAAATTCTGAGAATGTTTCAATGTTGTCTGGTACAGAAAGGTTTATATTCCAAGGAGGAATGTTTAGTTAACTTTCATCTGCAGCCAGATGTAAAGCTTAAAAAACAAGGAACATCAAGATGCAGAGAAAATGAACAGGAGATCATCCAAAGGAGCAGAGAGAAAAAGAAAAACTGGCGCCCTACCAACCAACTACACTCATTTGCTAGTGACAGTCTTGTAACTAAACTGTGTAAATAAGACTGATTACCAAAAGAACTGAACTGGTCGTATAGTATTTAGAGTGGGTCCATAAAATCATTCTTTTCCTTCTGTTCTTTTCTTCTACATCCTTTTTTTTATTATGAGAAAATATTTATTCATCATAGATAAAATCATCCTAGAAAGTTCAAAATACATATTTTTGGTAGCAAATAGCAAGAAAATCTAAATCAAAATATATTCTAATCTTTGCACAATTACATATTTATAAATTTACCAAAATAGTCTTTAGCTTGACAATACATACATAATATAACACTGTACAGAAATGTAATAACAAGTGTATTATCGAAATACATTAAAAATAATCCTTCAAATCACCAGGCTCAACATGAAAAATTCCTTTTTAAAAACACACCGACAGAATCATTAACATCTCCATAAACATAACTTCAGTGCATTTACAGTATTCATTAACCAGAGCTTTCTGGTTTCAAGTCTCTCCTTGAGGTCTGATCTGAGTGCTTTCTTGAATTTTAAGGTTAAGAATGCAGAGATCTCCTCCCAGTGAGCAGTTTCTTTCCCTCAACATTGTTCTTCCTCATGAAGCAATGAGTTTCTAAGGGCTGAGCAGCTTTCATCGAAGCAGCAAGGCTTTAGTACTGAACATATTCAGACTGAAGGGACTGTGCAGAGGAGAAACACAAACCTGTGTTAAAATGCAAAGTCAGCAAAAACTTGCAATTGTGCATGCAGCAACCTCTACCTTCAAACCAAGGTAGTCTTATTCTATTATTCTACAGATAGATGAAATAAGCTTTTTAAAAAATAGAAAGTTTGGGGTGGGAGGGAATAAGTAAATCAGATGTCTATAACATATAGTTAACCGATTTTATAGTTAAATGGGTAAAAATAAATTTCAAAATCAAATCACAACTAGAAAGTGAAGAGGAAATAAAAAATTTCCAAATGTTATTTTACTTCAATATCATGACTGACATTTAAATACAATTAAATGACAAATATCCTTTGGGGGGGGAATGTACTTTTTATGTAATTCAATATAGCTCAATGATGCTACTTCTAATCAGAGTAATTAGCAACCTTGTAATTTTATTCTTTAAGACTTTTCTCTCTTCATAGACATTTCGTAAAATGGTTTCAAGAAAAAATATCTAAATAAAAAACCACCATTTCTTAAAGCTGATCCAGTGAGGGGAAAGGGTTCATGTGGGAGAATTTTACAATTATTCTGAATTCTATCAGAATGCCTAGTGCACAGTGGTAAGATTAGATAATAAGACACAAAATGAGTAGGAGTAAAACAGCAAATCACGCAAAAGAGAAAACAGAGCACATTGGACAACAGGAAAAATACAAAGATGGATAGAGAGTTCTCCAAGTAGTTTTTTTTTTTAAGCAACAAAACAACATAGGTCTTTTGTTCAAAAGGGAACTGTTACAAATTTGCCCCTAAATTCATCAAATCTAATTTTTTGGTGAACATTTACTCTATAACACCAAATACATTTTCTGCGTTCTAATAGTCACCTCTGAAAAAGGTGCTGAATTCAATTAGAAATGATATGCTGCACTTTATTAATGTATCTTAATATAGTTTACTAAGCATGCTATACTCACAACCCTGTAAGGTTACTATGGATTACAAGATAATACTCTTATCATTTTGTTACCCATAGAGGTATCACTAAAAAAAGAACTTGCCCTTTTCCTAAGAAATCTCATAAATTAATACATGCTGTCTTTCTAAAAACCCAAAGAATTTCAAAAAGCTTCAAAAAACTCAAAGAATTTCACTCGTTTTGTTTAATTCACCTGTATAATTCTGCCATAAAATCAAGGCCTATTTCCCAAATAAAATTTAATGACTGAGAGTTTGGATTGGAACAGAAAGTATCTAGTATGACAAACATTAATAACAAAAGACATTATTGAATCTATCTTAAACCAAAATTCTGGATACCAATAAACACAGAAAGAAAACGACTTTCTATATTCCATAGCATATTTATACATTTATAAATCAGGTTGGGCACAGTTGCTGGAGACAGTAGTCATGAATAGCATGCCCACAATTGCTACTACAGAAGGATTCTGTATTAGAAGGCATAGGTCCCCAAGTACGTAACTGTCCCACTAGTTTCCAACTCACTTGAACAGAGGGAAAAATATGGTGGGGAAGGGGAGGAAGGGGGAAAGGACGCACAAATAATAGTGACCTTGGCAGCAATTCCTAATGAACAAGAGTAAGAGAGCTTCCAAGAAAGTCCCTTGTACCCAGAAATACCAATTTAGTCGTTGCATTGTGCTGGAGGAAAGAGGGACTATATCCAAGACATGATTCTTCCTTATCATTGCCAAAACACATCTTTTGACAAATTGTGTTGTGGAAATAAACAGATGTGGCCTTTGCCCTGCAGATACATACAAGCTAAGAGAGAGGACAATAATATGGATAGAGACATAATGAAATGAACCAACCTTGAGTGCATACATAAATTATTATCTTGTTACTAGTATGAAGAAGGGAAAAGGATTGAGTGTGTGGTGGCCAATGAAAGGCAAGTTGTGAAGCTAAAACCTTAGACAGGATTGATCCAATGCTGCTTCCTTTCTCATTTATTTAAGGAAATCTTCAGGGAAAGGGTGGCTTTCAAGAGCTTTTAGGATAAGGGAAAAAAAGGCTGGCAAAGCAAAGGGTATATTCCAACCAAATTTAATGAATCAGTATATGGCTAGTGGAAATCTTTCACATTCTATCAACCAGCATAGAAGCGGTGGACAGTACAAGTGATTGGGGATTTTTTCCAACTCCATGGAAGTTTCACATGTGATATGTTAGTCATGGATTCCTTAAAATATTTTATTTTTCTCCTTTTTTATGATCATAAAAATCCACTATTAATTGGTCTTCACGTCGCTGACATTCATTAAAAACAAATAAAGAAAAAACCAAAAGAACCTTCAAAATTAACTTCTCAAATTCAAGTTCACTCAGTGTGGATTGTCTTTATTTCTGAATTTATCTGTAAACAGCTATAAATTCTCAATGAACACTTATGATTTCTCTTTCAGAAAGATCACAAATGAATCAGCAAGTGTCCCTTATTAAGTAGGTTTCTTCATTTAACATCAGTTAAAACACTAAACTAGAAAACTAAACCCATGGCTGATAGAACATCAAAGGTTTCCACTAGCCACATACTGATTCGTTAGCTTCTTTCTTCTCTCTCTCTTTTTTTAAATTTTTAGGCAATTGGGGTTAAGTGACTTGCCCAGGGTCACACAGCTAGTAAGTGTCAAGTGTTTGATCTGAGAGGAGATTTGAAGTCAGGTCCACCTGACTCCAGGGGTGGTGTTCTAACCATTGCGCCACCTAGCTGCCCCTTTCTTCTCTCTTTAAAGCAAAGAAAGCCTTTATTTGGCATAATGTCACACTAATTTCCAAAGAGCACATGCCATCATCTCTGCAAGACTCAATGCAATGTGAAACTTTAGGGGACAGAAAACAGAAAAGGCCTTAACAAATGATTCTAACTAGACTACTTTATACCAGATTTATATTCTTTGATTTAAATTCTAAAAAACATTTAGTTTCCTCAGTTTCTTTTCCACTGAGCTACTGCTACGTCCATTATGGTAGTGGGTTGGGAGTCCTTAGGGAAGAACTTATGGTTAATGTGTGAAGAAAGGCCTAGTGTATTTCAGAGTTTTAAAATCAGACAAATACTTCTATTGGGCTTTTGAAGTAAGGAAGCAGTAGCTGAGTATGACAGCATTAGATAAATTTCAAAAAATCTTAATCTTACTAGGCGGGAGGCCTGAAAGACAAATATGGAAGCCACCAGTCTCAGATAATAGAAGAATATAATAACATTTTCCCCTACAAAAAGCCTCGGCAGGTTCCCTGGCCATAGAAAACATCTCACAAATGACTTAAGTACCACCTCCTAACATGAGGCCTTTTCTGATCCATGATGGCCCATTTCCCCATCTCCTCTCATCTCCTCTCATCTCCTCTACCCCTAAACCCATTTTTGTATATATTTTGTATTTATTTTCTATGCACATGTTTCCATCTAGTAAAAAAATCTTAACAAAAGACTTTTGTTGAAGGGGTCCACTTTCTTTCCTAGTAGTGCACAATTACAGAAACTGAGAGGCCCCCAAGTCAGCACTTTCAGGTACACAACATAAACAGCGGGAGGCCTGAAAGACAAATATGGCAGCCACCAGTCTCAGATAATATACTTCAAAGAAGAATAGAATAACATTTTCCCCTACAAAAAGCCTCGGCAGGTTCCCTGGCCATAGAAAACATCTCACAAATGACTGAGCAAATGTTAGTAATATTACAGAATTGTAACATTATATAATTGTAATATTGTAATATAATATAATTATGATATTCTAACATAATATTATTATAGTATTATGGAATTGTAATAAATAAGTGACTAGCTATCAGCAACTTAAACTGGTAGCAAAGATATGTTTTACAGAATTTTTTTAAAAAGCAGTTTTGAAGTTATTGATTAGGATGGTTATATTTACTATCATGATAATAATAATCAGTAAGCAAGCACTTATAAATGCTTATAAAAACTGTACTAGGTGCTAAGAATATTGATAAAGAATGAAACTATTCTCAAGGAGCATACATTCTAAGGAATAATAATAATTTGTATCCCATCTCTCCTATGTATAGCACAGACTTCTGCACACAGTAGGCACTCACATATTTGGTGAATTAAATTAAACTAGAACTTCAAATGACTGGGTATTCTTTGGGACACTCTATTTTCTGTAGAAAAAGTTATTAAAATCAGAGATTTTTAAAAATAATAGCCAAGTTATGTTTGTGGCCAATACAATATTCAGACAAATTTCCTACATCTACAATAAAATGAAAATTGATGTTTACAATGATGACTTTGAAGGCAATTGTAAAATCTCATTTAGCAAAAGAAAATAAATATTTGGAATCTCATATTTATTAAGGTATAAAGTCAATACAGTTTTAAAAAAACAAAAAAAAAGTTCAGTAAATGTTTCACTGAGTTGGTCTGAATCTACATGAACAAGAAGAGAAACACATATGGATTTCTAACGCTTTAGTTTACCAGAAACTTAAGGAAACAGACAACCTAGTCTTAAGTGTTCTGGTTAGTAAAGCTTTTATTATACTTCCACAGCAGGGCCATATTGCTGCAGTAACTTGATACCAAATTCATCTGAGTTAGAAAAAAAAAAAGACAGCAACAGTAATTATAGCAATAAGAACAGAACTGAGTATTGGTGCTTTTGTCATTAATTAAAAAGGCGGTACTTTTACATGCTTATAATCTTGCAATTTTCGTCCCCAAAATAGAGTATCATCATTTATTTGGCAGTTAGGATGAATACTGTGAGGAGTTTAAAGCAGATTCATGTTATTTCCTTCATCCATCTGCTTCTCTTTTTTCCATCAGCCACCATCTTAGTTCAGGCCATCATCAATCTAATCTTGACTATTGCAGCAGCAACCTAAAGAGTTTCCCTGTTCCCAGCCTCTCCTTCCTTTACACTCATATACTACACAGCTGCCAAATTGATATTCTTAAAACATAGGTCTGAACACATCATTCCTCTGCTGTCGAAGCTTCCTATTTCTGCCTCTAGGATCAAACACAAAAATCTTCTGTCGTCTGAAGCCCCTCTTTCTAGACTAATTTCAATTTCACATCTTTCTCTTCTCTCTCTCTCTCTCTCTCTCTCTCTCTCTCTCTCTCTCTCTCTCTCTCTCTCTCTCTCTCTCTCCCCCCTCCATTCCAGCCAGAGAAGCCTATTTATTCTTTCCTGTACATAGTTCTGCCTTAATGCCTCTGCACAGGGTGCTCCCTATGTCTGGAATACTTTTCTTCTTGGACACCTTAACTCTATTCCAGGCTTGGCTTAAGTACCACCTCCTAACATGAGGCCTTTTCTGATCCATGATGGCCCATTTCCCCATCTCCTCTCATCTCCTCTACCCCTAAAACCATTTTTGTATATATTTTGTATTTATTTTCTATGCACATGTTTCCATCTAGTAAAACACACATTCCTTGAGAGCAAGGACTATTTTTTTTCTAATTTCCCCAGCAATTAGCACAGTGCCTGGCACACAGTATGTGTTTGATAAATATTTGTTGAATTGAGTAATAATGATAATAACAATCAAGCAAAGCCCAATCTGAACGGAGGAAAAATCTCCTTAAAACTTGTAGCTTAATAGATTTTATGTCAAAATAGGTCTCATCAAGAAATCTCATTCTCTGACAGTCGCAAGACTTCTGACATAAAACAATCTGTTAGGTATGGGGGATCAAGACAACTTGTTCTGTTCTGGAAATCTGCTGCTAATCTGTTTTGTCAGATGTGGGTAGTGACTTTAAAAAAATTAGCTATTCTGGGGGCGTTTCTTTTTTAAACAACCCAGTTACCTAATCATGGTAAAAAAAAGTCTAGTTATGGATATAAATACCATACTGATAGTTTAATAAATAAAACCACAGAAATTTCATTTTCTACTACATAAGACAATAATTTATAAATTTCAAGAAAAATATCTAAATATATTTACTAACAGTAAGGCAAAATGAGGTTTTTGGTACATAACAAATACAGTTACAGCAATTATGGCACCTGAGATGATAACAGTAAATGCAGCTTCCATTCCTATGGTACTTTACCACTTTATCAAGTGCTTTAAAATATTATTTTCTTTGATCTTAATTACAACCTTGTGAGATAGAGAATGTACAACAATTATAATTTCCGTTTCAAAGATGAGAAAACTGAGTCTCAGGGACATTACGTGACTTGCCTAAGACAGTAAATGACAGAGTAGAGACTCAAATACACGTCTTCTAAGTTTAAACCTGGTGTTCTTTTTACTACAATGGTTATGTTGCCATAATAAAAGGCCCAAGTCACCATTGATTATTCCCATCATTTTCTAGGCCATTGTTCCATATTGGCTTTTCTTGTTTTCAAATTTCCCCTTTATCCATTCTGTCAAGCTCTTTAAAAGTTTTAATGAGATAATAATTGTAAAGTACTTAGCACAGTGCCTCGAACATAGTAAGTTCTATATAAATGTTAATTATTATATAAATATATATATACACATACACACACACACACACACACACACATATATATATATATATATATATACACATATAAGTCAAAGTATTGAGTGTTTTGCTTTTGTTGTTATTGTTACAAGGAAGGGTTCAATCTGAAGGGGAATGGGACAGGGGAAATCCAGAAATCATGATGTAAAAATGAAAAGCAATGATAATTTTTTTAATTTTAAAGATTTTATAAAAGAACTAACCAATTTGAAGAAGAAGAGGCAGTTAGGTTTAAAAGCAAAACCTTTCCTAGCCTCTATACTCTGTTATTACTTTTATTTGGAGTAGTATTTAAAAGGATAAAGCTCATCGACATGCTTTATCTCATATTATCCTCACTGGACCCTATGTGAGGCAGATAGACTAAGTATTATTATCCCTATTTTTACAAGCGAATAAAATTGAGAACCAGAAAGAGAGTTGTAGGTTATTGAAAATGTTAGTGCTAAAAGGGCCCTTAGAGATCATTAAATCTCTTCTTTATAAAGGTAAGGAAACTGAGGCACAGAGCAACACTGGAAAGATCACACAGCTAAAGCCACTCACCTGGATATCATTTCTTTTTCTTC
This sequence comes from Vombatus ursinus, assembly GCF_900497805.2. Classification (NCBI taxonomy): domain Eukaryota; kingdom Metazoa; phylum Chordata; class Mammalia; order Diprotodontia; family Vombatidae; genus Vombatus; species Vombatus ursinus. The sequence continues at coordinate 4,382,834 of NW_020954565.1, read as the reverse complement.
TCAATCCCTAAAGCATTTTGTCTCTTTTTTTAAGATGCTTACCTTACTACCTACCCGTTTTATTTCTTCCAACCCGGGACAAATACTTATTTACTAAGTATTTACTATATGCTGCCCACTGTGCTAAGCACCATGGTGACAGTAAGAGCCAAAGGACAGTCTCTACTCCCAAGGAGCTCACAATCTAATGACAGTGCCTTGTACCAAGTAGCAAAGTTTCAAATATTTGCTGAAGTTTAATCAATCCAAATAAAATCCCATTATCATAAGTGAAAAAAAGTTTTAATATAGTTTAGTTATTATACCTGCCCCTAACTAAAAGCCATCTTAAATACTATCCTTTAATACTGTTTGTTTTGAAAAAGTTTGTAAAACTATGGTTCCTGATTTCTTATGTTAGTTGTTGCAAATAACGAAAAATGAAAAACATGATACTAGAAAAGATTCTATTTTTGCTTCCTTTTGTACCTCTTGGGTACCACTGTTACCATGTCAACAGAATTTTTCAATTTTTGTACTTTATGACAATTTAGAACTATTTTACTAATGTAAAATCAATAAAATTATTTACCCAATATAAAAAGCATTTGTTTCTATTTCTACAGTATATGCTAATATGGATATCATGTAAACAGTGGTTTTTTTAGGATAAATAAAGTAAGTTTATATTGATATCACCATAACTACAATAACACACCTTTAGGTTTTTCAGTTTTGATAAAGTATATGCATTTCCCAAGATAGCATGGTATAGTACACAAAGGGGTCTGTCACCAGAATTAGAAAGATCTAGGTTAAGTCCTGACTCTGATAAAACTAGCTATGGGGACATGGGGAAGTCACCTAACCTCTGAGCACCCTCAGGGGACTCCAAGATTATAAATTATAGACTAGTTGCCAATTTTTTTAAGTAAAGAGAGTTTTTCACACCCAAAAATCTCTATTACAGAGGTATCCAAAACACTCAGTCCACCAAGTTCAAGGGAACCAAATTAAAATATATATGGGAAACAGTTTTTTAAAAATAAATTAAAATACAATAAAACATAGATAATGTTAATATGTGGTTTTCTAACTCCACATGAAGGCCTCAGGATCCTTATATAAGTTTAGTGGCCTCAATTCTATTTCTGTTTGACTGCTCTACTACACCAATAAAATCAAAGAGCAGTAAAAAGCAACTAGGCGGCACAGTGATTAGTGTGCTGGGCCTCAAGTCAGTAAGATCTCAGTTCAAATTTGGCCTCAGACACTTACTGGCTGTGTGCTTCAACAAGTCACTAACCTTTATCTGCCTCAGTAAAATGCGGATAATAATAGCACCTATTTCCCAGGTTTGTTGTGAAGATCAAATGAGATAATACTTGTAATAAAGTGTTTAGCACAGTGCCTGGAAACATAGTTCTTACTATGTTCTAGGCACCGTGCAAACACCAAAACAACAACAAGAAGTTAATTTCCCTGGTCTTCATTTTCAGGATCCTGAGATTTTAAGGAGAATAATATTTTTAAAATGCAAATTATATTAAAAATGTTCTTCCTACCTTTATATATAATTTTTTTGCAGTTTTTTTTCAAAAGAAAATTCAATGTGTACTTTTTATATTATTAGATATCAAACTATTGATATCCAATTGGACTCTGAAAACTATAAACTTATTGAGGAAAATTCTGCTATAATTCTCATTTTTCTCCATATTTTAGTCATGTAAAGCCATGGTACAAAAATATGTTAAATAATTCCCAGACTGTTGTATTTGGTTTGGTTTTCTGATAGCAAAACTTTCACTGTGAAAATAATGATGCATAGATAATTAAAGGAAACTGTAATCGTAACAACCAAATCAGTACTTTTTATCAGCCATATAAATCATTCACATTTCTTCTCTTAGGTATAGAAACCTAAAATCACCCTGCTCGCTTTCAGGTTGATACTTCTTGACTTTTTGGGTATAAATCATCTCCCCCTGCTTTTTTCTCTCTGTTTTCCCTGTTCTTCTCTAACTTTTTTAAATGAGGCTAGTGATTCTAAACACTTCTTTACTCTGTACTGAAAGAATGCCTTTCTAAAGCTATCAAGCACTGTGATACTAGAAGCAATTGACTGGGAATTTCAAGTAACTGGCTAAGAATCCACATAGCACAGTAAGATCTACCAGGAATGTATTCCTTGTGGAGAAAACGGTGCTAGTCTTCTACATGTGGTGTTCGACCTTTGGTCATCTGAGCAGTTTAGATGGTCATCTGAACAGTTTAGATCATCACCCTTACAGAGATCCTGTGTCATTACCAAGCATTTTCACCAGCAAAAAATTAAATATCTTTTGACCTAGCCAGGCCACTACTAGGCCTATATCCCAAAGATATCAAAGAAAGAAGAAAAGGTACTCTATGTACAGAAATATTTACAACAGCTATTTTTGTGGTAATCAGAAAATAAAGGGGTACCCATCTACTGGAAAATGGCTAAAAAAAACTGTGGTATATAAATGTGATGAATATCAGTGTCATTAAAAATGCAAAGAAGAAATAAAATTATCAGTTTTTGCAAATGATATGATATACTTAAAGAACCCTAGAAAGCCAACTAAAAATTAAATGAAATAACTATTAATTTCAGCAACCAACAAATCTCAGCAAAGAGTTAGAAAGTGGAATTCTATTCTGAATTATACAAGCTATAGAGTATCAGGGAGCATATATACCAAGATTCATCTAAAGACTACACGAATCTAACTATAAAATACTCTTTGCAGAAACACAGACCTAAAATATTGGAGAAATATTAATTACTTACGGGTCAAGCCAATATGATAAAAATAGCAATACCATCTAAATTAATTTACTTAATTCAGTACTATACCAATCAAACTCTCAAAAGAATATTTTACAGAGCTAGAAAAAAATCACAACAAAATTCAAAGGAGGAACAAAAGGTAAAGAATCTCAAGAGTTAAAATGGAAAAAAAGTAGGGTAAATGGGCATATGCTAGTACCAGATCTCAAACTGTACTACAAAGCCATAACCATTAAAACTATTTGGTACTGGTTAAAAAAGAGAGAGATTGCTCAGCGGAACAGATAGGCACACAACATACAAAAGCAAACAAATACAATAGCAAGGTGTTTCAAAAAACCTAAAGATACCAGTTATTGGAGATACTCATTATTTGGTTAAAAACTACTAGGAAAACTGGACGGTAATCTGGCAAAAATTAGTTTTAGACCAACAATATACCAGGATGAGTTCTAAATAGGTACAGGACCTAGATATAAGAGGTCTCCTCATTAATAAATTAGAGGAGAAAGGAAGAAATTATCTTTCAGATCTATGGACTGGGGGAGAGTTCATGGCTAAACAAGTGTTAATGTAAGATAAAATGGACAATTTTCGATCATGTAAAATTAAAAGGTTTTGCACAAACAAATTTAGTGTAAAAATTGGAAAGGAAATAGATATCTGGCAAAAAAAAAATCTTTAAAACAAAAATTTCCCTGGTTAAAATGGCATATACAAGAAATATAAGGAATCAATTCAAATTTTTAAGATTAAGAGCCATTTCCCAATGGATTAATGATCAAATTATATGAACAGGCAATTTTCGAAAGAAGAAATCCAAGCTATCAACAATCATATAAAAATGCTCTAAAGGCAAATATACATTTATTAAGCACCTTCTATGTGCCAGGCTCTGTGCTAAATGCTTTGCAAATATTATCTCATTTGATCCTCATGACAACCTTGGGAAGTAAATGCTATTATCCTGATTTTACATTGAGGAAAATGAAGCAGGTTGCACAGGTTCAGAGGGCCAGTAAGTATGTAAGGCCAGATTTAAACTCAGGTCTTCCTGACTTCAAGCCCAGCACTTGACTAGTTGCCTAAATCACTAATAATTATAGAAATGTAAGTTCAAGTACCTATCAAAATGGCAAAAATAACAAAAAAAAAGGAAAACAGCAAATGTTGCAGGAGCTGTAAGAGGTACCAGTGTACTGGTGTTGAGCTGTGAATCAGTCCAGTCATTCTGGAGAGCAATTTGGAACTAGTCCCAGAAAGTTACCAGATTGGGCATACCCTTTGTCCCAGGTGTACCACTCACAGTTATACTCCAAAGTAAGAGGAAAGGCATATGTGTCTATATGTACATATGTATATTTTGTACATATCTATATGTATAAAAATATAGTCACATTTTTCACGGTAGCAAACCTTGGAAACTAAGAAGATATCCTCCTACTAGGGAATACCTAAGCAACTATGGTATATTAATTTAATATAATATTATTGTGACATAAGAAATTATGAAGTGGTCAACTTCAGAGGAAACTAGACAGACTTTTATAAACTGATACAGAGCAAAATGAGCAGAAGAACAATCTATACAATGACACCAACATTATAGAGAAAAACAACTTTGAAAGACTTTACAACTCTGATCAACACAATGATAAACCATGAATCCGAAAGGGAAGATGAAACATGCAACTCATCTCCTGAAAAGTAATTAACTTAAGATGCAGAGAGACATACATTTTCAGACACAGCTGACATGGGAATTTGTTTTGCCAAACTATTTTAAAAATTTGCTCTTTGGGGGCAGTGGGAGTAGGGTTTGGTGGTATAGATGAGTAAAAAAAAAAACCTTGTTACTTGAAAAATAAAAATAATAAAATATTTTAAAAGAAAAAAAATAAATGACAAAATGAATAGTTTTAGAGGGAACTTGATTAAGATCTATGAACTAATGCAGAGTAAAGTGAGTAGAATTAGGAGAACAATTTATATGATGACAACTCCATTATTGAGAAAAGCAATTTTGTAAGACATCAGAACTCAGATCAATGCAATGATAACTACATGCCTAAAGGACTGAAGATGAAGCATGTGCTTAAAATGCAGAGAGACATATTTTAATATGGTTGATGTAGGAATTGATTTATTGTGTTGGAATAAGCATATTTGTTTTGTTTGAATGTTTTGTTTTTTTTACTGTTTAACAGAGGGGAAGTAAGAGAGAGATAATAAATCTCTCATAAATAAATCAAAATAAAAATAAGTATTTTAAAATATTTAAAAGAAATTACCAACTTTTTGGCAACTAAAATTCTCCTTATTAGACTAAAATAAACTCTCCATCAAAAAAATCTAATTTTAGAAAAATACAAAACAAAGACTTGATTTCTTTCTTGAGAAAAATTCTTCAGTAAACATAACTGTAGTTCTTACTATTCATATTAAGTGTGCTAGACACAAGATACAAAGAAATAAAAGACTATCTCTGCACATGCATTAGAATATATTTGAGTATCTATATAAATGTAAATATACAACCATTAAATAATGATGCAAGGAAACATGCTATTAAATGACAAGGAAACATACTATTAAATGACAAGTGAGCAGTACAAAAAAATAAGTGTTTAGAGGAAGGGATATTCACCATGGTTACAAGGGTCAAAGGAAAGCTTAGTGCAGGAGGCAGGACCGAATCTGAGTACTGAATGGGTAGAATATGGTCGGAGAGAGAGGAGAGAAAGGTATTCCAAGTAGGGAGTAGAGTGATAAGGATAAGCATGGAGGCTGCTTATTGGTGAATTTGACAACTCTGATTTAGGATAATTAGAAGCAGGAGCAGGAAAGATTGGCTTAGAACTTTAATAAATTCTGCAGCTGAACATTTTTACTGTAGTAATTTCTAAAATGCTATTGCCACTTTTCTGCCAATTAGTTTTTCAACAGTTCCAATGTCATTATTTTAGTCTTTATTTTATTTTCTCCTTGCTTCTGATGTCACAATATAAATCACTATTACATGGCTTTGGCTCTTTTTAGAGATTTAGGTAAGACCCAACTTTGTGAAATCATTACAAAGCATATATAGATCATGAGATAAGTCCTATTGCAGTAGAATATGGAAAAAATATGTTGGAGTTGAGAGTATCTGGGTTCCAATCTTAGCTCCTACATATTAATCATTACGATGTACTCTTTAATCCAATGACACTGCCTCCTTACTGTCCCTCACACAAGAAATTCTTATTCCCAATTCTTGGCATTTTCACATTTTCTCCTCCCATTCCTAGAATTATTTTTCATCATCTCTGCCTCCTGGCTTCCTTCAAGTCCTAGTCAAAATCCTACTTTCTACAAGAAGGCTTTTCTGATCCCTCTTCATGCTAGTGCCTTCTTCTATTGGTTACTTCCAATTTATCCTCTGTAAGACTTGTTTGTACACAGTGGTTTGCATGTTTTCTCTCCCATCAGACTGTGAGCTCCTTGAGAGGAGGAACTGTTTTTTGCCTTTCTTTGTATCCCCAATACTTAATATATTGCCTGAAATACAGGAGGTGCTTAATAAATGCTTTTTGACTGACTATCAAAGTTATAGTTCAACACAAACTTTCAGTTCAAATGCCCAACATTATTAGAATCTCTCAGCTAAATAATAGCATTAAATTTAAGGAGATGTCATGACAGGAAGAAGAGATTAAAAAACCATAGCAACATCAAAAATCAAAGACAGATAGAAAGGTATAACTCCCAAGTCTTAGTGATTAAATATAATTCTTCAAGTGAGGATAGGATGACAGTGTTCAAAGAGAGAAATGAAAAAGGAAAAACACATCTACTCAAAGTCACGAAAAGTCAATAAATACTACTAGAAATGAGAGGCTGTTTAAATAATACAGTGAAATAATATAATTGAGATTTGGAGTTTTTAAAAAATCTGCAAATATCTCAACTAGAAACAGCTATGTGCTGGGTTTGGTGGCAAAATGCCTATAATTCCAGCTGCCAGGGAAGCTCAGATACAGTGGGCTATACCAATCAAGTGTTTGCTCTAAATTCAGAATCAATATCACAATCTTCAGAAACAAGAGTCACCAAGTTGCCTAAGGAGGAATTAACTGGCATAGGTCAGAAATGGGGCAGGTCAAAGCTCCCATGCTGTAGGACCATCTCTGTGAGTAGGTAAGTCCTTAAATTTCCAGCCTGGGCAAGATGAAGAGACTCATTTTAAAAATAAATAAAAAGAACTATGTAGGGCTAGATTTCCAAAGGGGAAAGAAGAAGTGTGTGTTAGAGATCTCCTATCAATTCAGAAGCTGCTTACTGATGACAACATTCCAATACTGAAAATGCCTCATTTCTCAAATATAGAGGGAACTGAGACAAATTTATAAAAATATGAGCCATTCCTCAATCAATAAATGGTTAAAGGATATGAACAGGCAGTTTCAGAACTATCAACAGTCATGTGAAAAAAAATGCTCTAAATCGCTATTGATTAAAGAAATGCAAATTAAAACACTTTGAGGTACCATCTCATACCTATGACAGTGGTTAATATGACAGAAAAGGATAATGACAAATGTTGGAGGGAATATGGAAAAATTGGGAGACTAATGCAACATTGGTGGAGTTGTAAACTAGTCCAACCATTCTGGAGAACAATTTGGAACTACACCCAAAGGGCTATAAAACTGTGTATACCCTCAGACCCAGCAATACTACTACACCTGTATCCCAAAGAGATCATAAAAATGGGGAAAAGGTCTATTTGTACAAAGTATTTATAACAGCTCTTTTTGTGGTGGTAAAGAATTGGAAACTGAGGTGATGCCCATCAACTGGGAAATGGATGAACAAGTTGTGGGATATGATTGTTATGGAATACTATTGTTCTATAAGAAATGATGAGCAAGATGGTTTCAGAAAAACCTGGGAAGACATATATGAACTGATGCAAAGTAAAGTGAGAAGAACTGGGAGATCACTGTGCACAGTAACAGCAATGCTGTAACAATTATCAATTGTGAAAGACTTAGCTACTCAGATCAAAACAATGATCCAAGACAATTCCAAAGGACCCATGATGAAAAATGCAATCCATCTCCAGAGAGAGAGAACTGATGAACTGTGAGTGCAGCCTGAAGCATAATTTTTTATTTTTTCTTGGTGTGTATATGTATGTGCATGTGTTTGTTTTGCAATGAGGTTAATATGGAAATTTGTTTATGTGACTCCACATTTCAATATCATATTGCTTGCCTTTTCAAGGGGTGAGAGAGGAGCAAGAGGGTGGAAGAGAATTTAGAACTCAAAATTTTCTAAAATGAATGTTAAAAAAAAGTACATGTAATTAGGAAATATTTAATGAAATAAATAAAAATATATTAAACTAGAAAAAAAATTCCAATGCTGAAATCTAGCACTCTACGCTTGATTTAACTCTTCCTCTAGTTCATAGGGATTTAAAAATTTTAAATTTCTTTGAATATTCTTAGAAAAAAAGAATACTTTGCTGTGTTCCTATTATATGCTTATCCTAGATAGATTTTATTATAATAGACACTTTCTCCAACATGATCATAATAAAAGTGGGCACTTAACTAAAGTACCAGTCCACTATTTCATCCTGATTTAAATGTAAACGAATAAGACCGGGGTAAACAATTTAACAATTTAATTAATTCCTTTGATCAAACATTAAAGGAGCATCTATTATACATAAGTAACATATATGCCTAGCACTAGTGAAGTATAAAAGTCATAGATACAGCTCACAATCTAGTTTGGGGAATAAGACTAAATGAGAAATTTCTATCCTAACCCCCTCTCTAGTCTTCTTCTACTTTATTACTCCCCACACTACAATTAGCTCCGCTGGTCTGCTTGATGCTCTTCACAGGTGACACGTCATCTCCTGATTCTCTGCCTTTGCACTGGGGGCACCCCTCCCCCAATCCCTAGGATGTTCTTCCTCCCTCACCTCTACCGTGGTATTTCCCTTGCTTCCTTCAAGACTCAGCTCAAATCCCACCTTCAGCAGAAGGCCTTTTATGGCTTCCCCCACTACTACTGTCTTCCCTTTTATTTTCAGTATTCCTTACACGTCCCTAATTATTTGCATGCTGGTTTCCCCATTAGAACATGAGCTGCTTGAGGGCAGGAATCATATTTTGTCTTTTTTTTTTAATGACCAGAATTTATCATAGTGCCTGGTACAAAGTAAGCAATTAATAAACACTTGTTGATTGACTGATAATACATACTGATAAAGTACTAAATTGTGAACTAGAAAATTTAAAACTAGAACAGCACATAATAATGAGCTAGTTGTAAAATACCAATAATAAGTGCAAAAGGACTTTGAAAACGGAGATGTTATTGTGGAATGGGCATTAAAGTATGGGTATGCTGGGGCAAAGAAGTGAAGATAAACTACTCTCTGTCACCTCTGGGATCAAATATCAATTCCTGCTTTTGGCATTCAAAGTCCTTCATAACCTGATCTGCCTCCTTTCTAGTCTTCTCCTACCTCAACACCCACATCACTTATCTGCATCCACCCCTGCCCAAGTACTCTAGGATCCAGTAACAATGACCTCCTGACTGTTCGTGGAACAAGATGCTCCATCTCCTGACTCCAAAGCATTTTCACCAGCTGTTCCTCCAAGCCTTGAATGCTCTCCCCTCCTCATCCCTGCCTCTGGCTTTTCTGGCTTCCCTGGCTTCCTTTAAGTTCCAGCTAAAATTCCACCTTCTATGCACAGCCCCTTAATGCTCTTGCCTTCCCTCTGTTAATTGTTTCCAATTTAGTCTGTATACATCTTGTTTGTACACAGTTGTCTGCATGTTGTCTCCTCCATTAATTATGAACTCATTGAAAGCAAAGACTGTCTTTTGTCCTGTGAATCCCCAGAACTTAGCAAACTGCCTGCCACATAGAAGGCATTAAGTAAATGTGACTGACTGAGGAGATTTTAGGGACAGGAGAGAGCGTGAGAAAAAAAACACAGAGGAAGAAATGAGTAGGCATGTGGCAGGTGGGTAGGGAAACCTAGGATAAAGAATAACCGGAATGTAGGATCCATACATTAGAGAATGGGAGAGAATAAAGCTGAATATTTGATGGTGAATCTGGAAATGTTTTGCTGAATGAATTAAAATGGGGGGGGGACACAGAAGACAACAGAAGAAAGAGACTGGTTAGGCTAGAAGGTAATTCACAGAATCACAGAATGTCTTAATCAAAAAGGACCTCACTGGAGCAGCTAGGTGGTTCAGTGGATAGAGCACCAGCCCTGGAGTCAGGAGGACCTGAGTTCAAATCCAGCCTCAGACACATAACACTCACTAGTTGTGTGACTCTGAGCAAGTCACTTAACCCCAATTGTCTCACCCAAAAACAAAAAACAAAAAGAACCTCATTCAACATCTAGTCTAACTACCTCATTTTATACATAAGAGAACTGAAGTCCAAAGGTTCAGAGATTTACCCAGGAATACACAACTAGTCAATTACAAAATCAGAACTCAATCTCATTTCCAGTGGTTTCAGATCATGGAAATTAGGATGGAGATGAAAGAAGAAATCTGAGAAACATTGACTGAAATACTGATATTATATTCAAATCTCATTGAGAAAGTAATCCTCTGAAGGGTATATGGATTAACATCTAAGACTAAATAATGGCACTTCACGGGTATTGCTACTTAATAGTCAGCTAGGTGAGAATTCTTTATTTATCTAGCATTTATCTAGCCCTTGACAGTTTATAAAAATGCTTTGCAGCCATTCTCTCACCACAACCCTGTGAAGTGGCTACTACAGTTATTGTAATTCAAATTTTTTAAGGTAATTGGGGTTAAGTGACTTGCCCAGAGTCACACAGCTAGTAAGTGTCAAGTGTTTGGTCTGAGGCCAGATTTGAACCCAGGTCCTCCCTGACTTCAGGGCTGGTGCTCTATCCACTGCACCACCTAGCTGCCCCTTTGTAATTCACATTTTATAGATGAGAAAACTGAGGCTGATGGACTAAGTCACTTGCCCAAGATCCTACAGCTATGAAATATCTGAGGCAGTAATGAATCCCAGTGCCCTGAACAAATCAAAGGAGCTCCCTGGTCCCCAGGCCTGTAGCTGGGATGAGTGAACTGAAATTGGATGGGCCATGAATCCTCATATCAATGACATGGACCACTAGGTTTACATCATGGAATCATGGAATCATAGATTTAAGGCCAGAAAGGACCTTAGAAGAAATCAAGTCCAATCTCCTCATTTTACAGATGAGGAAACAGGCATTGAGAGGGCAAGGGACTTGCCCTGGGCCACACATCTAATAAGTACCTGAGGCAACATTTGAAATGATACCTTCTTGACTCCAAGTTCAGTGTTCTATCCACTATTCCATTCTGGTACCTCCATTCTCTGTAGTATAGATTCTACCACTAGAAAATGAGGATGATGACATTTGTAAACCCCAAAAGTCTATAAAAAACACTTGTTTGCACTTGTCTGTTATAACTCTTGTTATCCTCAGATGAATAGTGCTACATAAATATGGCATAAAAACAGCTTGGTATAATGGATAGAGTGCTGGATCTGGTGTCAGGAGAGTATGGGTTCAAATCCAGCTTCAGGATACTTCCTCAGGATTCTCATTTCTTAGGGTTGTTTGTGAGAATCAAATGAAATAAAGGATGCACTGCACCTGGCAAACCTTTACGTGTTATACAAATGTCCAGTTATCATTATCATTAATTATTAATATAAATATCACAGCTACAATCCCTATTGATCACAATTGTTACAGTTTGGATTTATTTCATTGTATTTCTCTGATTTTTCTCTTTCTGAAGGACAGTCTCACTGGAGCTCATTAATAAAACTGTAAGTAAGTCAGGTGCCAAGAAAGTAGCCAACAAAAAAAATTTAAAGTTATATTTATAATTCCTACTAGCACTTGTGGGGAAAACAATGGTACTTAAAAAAAAAAGTAGTTTCTTGGCCTTTGGAAACTATGTATTAAACTCCTTTATCACCTAAAGCAATTAAAAAAACTCAACACAAGTTGAATTTAAGAACAGTATAAAAAAATTAAAAATCTTGAAAATGTTGACATATAACAGAACTCTAGAACTCTGATTTTTTTTAATAAATATTTTTTCTCGGGGCAGCTAGGCAGCACAGTGGATAGAGCACCAGCCCTGAAGTCAGGAGGACCTGAGTTCAAATCCAGCCTCAGATCAAACACTTGATACTTACTAGCTGTGTGACCCTAGGCAAGTCACTTAACCCCAATTGCCTAAAAAAACAAAAACAAAAACAAAAAATAAATAAATAAATAAATATTTTTTCCCCTCTCTGAAAATTTTGCCCACTTATTCCCTTGACTGGAAAAGTCCTCCAATTAGAAAAATCAATAAATTTACGAAAATGAAGTTATTCAGAATGAGACCACCACTACAAGACAGACCCCATCCTGCTCCTAGAAAAGAGCAAAAAAAAGGGTCAAGTTTCCCAAAAGAGGTGGAAACAAAGTTTGACAACTGCTTTGTTTTTATCAAAACTATAAGAGTTCTTCATTGTTGCTTCTTATCATGTGTGCTAAAAACCTTTAATCACAAAATAAGTAAAGTGTGTTTTACATGTACTGTTTTTCTGGGCTGAGCTATTACATAAAGCTGAAGAACAAGTGAAGCTTCTCAAAGAAAAATGTTAATCATAGCTTGTAAAGTAAAAGAGTCCCTCTAAATGCTACCCCCACCAGCAGTTCTCTTGAAATCAATCAACTGATAGTTCAAAAAGCATTTTTAAGTACCTACTATATATGTTCCAGGCACTATGCTAAGCAGCATTATTCCCAAGAGGACTTAATACAAGATAACCACCCATGATTCTCATCTTCAAATTCAGATATCATTATGGCTAGTATCATTAGAAAAAAAAATGAAAGATGGACTATTTTACTTGAGACAATAAAGAAACTAAACTTGGCATCCAGCATAAATGTCTTTCACATCTTAATTTGTTCCACATAAATGAGAGTTTCCATACCAATCCAGGCTTTCTGTCATCAATCCACCGGGGTCAAAGTGTCCAGCTGCTGCTGGCAGGAGGCTTTCCAAGATATATTTTTTTTTTAAGAAAAAAAAAGGACAAGACTTGTTCTTGTTTCTCCTTATTTAATGGAGGCAGGAAGAAAAGGAGGGAATAAAATTGTGTCATGCTGGACAATTCTATACATAAACGATTTCCTTTAAAATGAGATGGTAAACTGGGGGAGGGAGGAGTGTATAAGTAGTTGCCTATACAGGCTATTATTTTGAATACAGTTATTAGAAAACTATTCCAGCCCAACCAGAGGATGGATGAGTGGAAGGAGATGAAAAGAAATAAAGAATTACAGAGTAAGACAAAAATGTTACATAAAAATCATCAGAGGAAAAAAAGCAACATCAGGTAAAAGATGACATCTAAAATTTTTCAGGTCTCCAGTAGCAGGGAGGAAGACTGAAGCTATTAGCCTAATATTTCAGCTCAAATAACCAATTCCCCTGGCATTTATATCTGACATACTTCAAATGTGACTCAGACACCCCTTTCTGCTCTTTTTAATCTCCTTGGGATAGATCTATATTTATTTATGTATGACTCCTAATCCCAAAATGGGCATATTAAAGTCTGTAGGAGTTAAGAACAATTAACAAGTCAATGAATCATAGTTTTGTTTATAATTCTATTGTGAAGCATAACAATTATTGGCTTAAATTAAAAGTATTTGTTAAATAAAAGCACTAAATTATAAAAATATTTACTTAGGAACCCTGTTGTGAAATACACAATTTGTGAACATCCTTATAAAAATTCAAACACATTATTACTTACATTAAAAACCCCAGTTACATAGGTCTGCAGAGTATTGATTCACATGTGTTTTATAGAGTGTGAGCAGCACTCTATAAACATATCTTCAACATATCTTGTCTAATTTGTCACATCTACTCATTTCATCTAATCCCCTAATCAAAACTGCAATTTGATTCAGAGGATTTGGCTAAAATAACTTATGAGATTATGGACTGATCCTTCTGGGGTTATTTGAATTTTAAAGGAAGAACTTGTTAAGGCAAAAGTATCTCTAATTAGTGGAAATACTTATGGAAATCCTTCTTACGTACAAGTCTTCTGAAGGCAGAGACAGAAGGCAGGGAAAGAACAACCCCAAAGAGCCTGCTTTTCTTCTTCTAGGATGGCAAGATCACTACTCTGCAAGGGAACCCATGCCATGCTGGATATCCCTAACTGTTAGAAAGTTCTGTGTGTAAACTGCCCACTTCCTTTTTTTCCATCACTTTCACATTAACCCTATAAAAACCTACTTCAGGGTCTCTGGAGAAACATAGGAGGGACAGCTTTTCTTGAAAATAGGATATTTCTACATAACTAGATATGGGATAAACTGTATTTGTTAGTATTTTTGTTTTATACCAAAATGGAAAATGTGGATAATGACCTTTTCAGATACTACTCACCAGGTTTACCTATTCATTGATGCCTTAGACTTGTAGCTCACTTAGGAGCTGAAAAACTCAAAGTCCTGCTCACATTTGTTATTTCATTTGTGCCCACAAATCAATGTAATACAAATGGAACCAATAGAACAAAGACTGGTTAAGAGGCTTGTTCCAGGAACAAGTTCAAGTGAAGAGCTGACTAAGAACTTACTTAATCTAGATCAATCCTCTTTCCATGACACAATGGGGTAAACCCTCTACTTACTGGCAGACTCTCCTGGTGCATTGCTCTCTATAGAATGCTTCTTTATCCTGGCTATGGGGTTATTTAGTTGTGTGACCAAAAGCAAGTCATTTAGCCTCACTTATGGCTCAGTTTCCTCAGGCATAAAATCAGAAGGTAAGGAGATGATCTCGAGGATATGTGTAAGCATTAAATGTCTATGACTCTAGTTTGCATGTAATTTGATGAATTTCAGCTATTATAAAAGGCTTTGAAAACAGAATGTAAAAATACTATTCATTCACTATATTTTAAATAAAAACAGTCATTTTATGCATTCATTTATATCATGAAAGATATAGCTCTTATCACTATAACTTAATGTGACAAATCAAACAAACTCTTAAGATTGGCACCATATAATCTAAATGATTTTTTTTAAAAAACTGAACCTGAAAGTAACTTAAATGAGAAATTTTGCTTTTGAAAAAAATTAAAGACTAAGGTTGCTTCTCATCTAAGAGCGACAGCTAAAAAAGAACGAAAAAATGAAGAAAAACTCAGTTGAAATTTGGCATTTACTAAAAGAAGAGGAGCAAGCAGAATTTATGTGTTAAGACAGTTTCAAAAAAGGGGGAAGGGATCAGAAAGCTTCTTTGACACTATTAAATTTCTTTGGTGGTAGCTTTGGCTGGGAAGGCAAGGTATAGAAGTTTCTTTCGGGGTTCTGACCAAGAGATGGTGTCTGCGAACTTACAGGGATGGAACGGCTCAGGAACCTTGATGAAGAAGCAGAGAGGCCGGTGTAAGGTCGGAAGACATACTCATCGGCCTTGGCGCTGTGCAGGCTGGTGTGGTTGTTCAGGGTGGTGCCAGCGCTGGTGCTCCGGCTGTACTGGTTGTTGTTGAGTTCAGGGTAATTTCTGGCAGGTGCCTGAGAGCTGCCATTCAAGTGGTTGGAGAAATGGTTGACTGTGTAACCTGTCCTAGTGGGCGGTGTGGTCTTTTTGCACTCTGAATCATCTGTTGCAGCATGCAGGTTCCCTAGAGAACTGGCTAGGCGAGTATTTATGGAAAAGCTGAACAGAAACACATGTGGGGGGAAGGGAAAAACATACACAATGCAGATCCATGTAAAGAATTCATGATTTTAAGACATCTATTTAAGACACTAAGGGAAAACGATGAGGACAATTTCTGATCAATGTACATGATGATCGAGCAACTCCTTTCTCTTTCTTGATGATATTATATATTGCTTATACATGGACTCAAACTTCTGCTGCCAAAAAAAAATTATTCAAGGCACAAGAAGCTAGTCTAAATGTTTTGAATTGGGATCTCGAAATAAAACATCTGGGGTCCTTTATATTTCAGGGCATGAATCAAATGAAAGTGGCTTTCTTAGAAGAAACAACAGATTTTAGCATGTAACATTTAACTCAATGTACATTCAAACTGAAGCCTATGTCAACAGTCACTGACAAATTTAGGTTCCAACCACACATATCATGTGCATTATAAAATAAGAAATGAAAATACTATTTCATATTCACAGATCACAAATTCACAAGGGCTGCCAAAGTTTGAAGATTATTTCCTGGATCACTGTAAAGGGGAAAATCACAATGTAGGCCTCTACACAAAGTTCTGCCCTTAGTCTTATACCCAATTTAATGCTGACAGCGAGACAGAACAAAACTTTCCAAATAACTCTTTAATCCTAGTGCCCCCATAAACTGTTCCCACCCTTATGGGTCTCACTAATACAGTCTAACCAAAATAGAGACTGGCCCTACCCACCACCTCGCATTTGTCCTCCCCTTCCCAGAGGTTACAGCTCCTTATGCTGGCTGCTGTAGTCACAATCATTTTCACAACACTGACTAGGACTGAAACAATTTCTCACCCTGACACTCCAGGAAAGTGATAGTAGCTCGAGGAAAAAGGAGAGAGAAAACATACCTCCTTGCGCTGGAGCCTGAGGAGCATGAACTTCTGTTTATTCTCTTGGCAGAGGCTGAAGGTGACAATATCACCTTGGAGGGCTTCAAAGGAGAACTGCAGCCTTGTGTGGAAGAGCACACTCTTTGGGGAGAGGTGGGAAAAGCATCACATTACACTTCAGACACTTCAGAAATATCCAATGACTTTTAAAACACAGATAAGAAAAAAATCCCAACCAGATAAAGCTAATAAAAATCATACACACCAAACACATTCTGATAAGCCTTTACTGATGTCTAAGAAGACAAAGAACACTGGACTGAAAGGTGACTATGAGGGGCCTAATAATTATAATGGCTTCGCATGTGTGAGTTTACAAAGGATTTTCCCTACAATTAACGACCCTCGAAGGCCCAGTACAAACATTTATCTCCATTTTACAAGTGAAAAAAGTTCAGAGAGCTAAGTTAAATTAATCGACCAAGTTCACACGTTGTAACTGGAACTGGTCTTGTCTTCTAAATTCACTGTTCTTTACTCTAAATTTTTAAATACAGTTTGCCTCTTAATGAGGTTGCTACCAAATGTGTTGAATCCTGAACAAAAATCTACATTTGTCTCTCCTTTCTCTTAAGATATTCTATGAAACAGGGACTTCATTTAACTGTATAATTCCATTGTCTCCCACCTCCTTTAGAAAGTATTTTGCCACCAAAACAAGGATGGGAAAAGTTATACAAAGGAAATGTTCTCAAGCTTCCAGAGATTGAAGGGAGATTACCTTTCAGCAACCACTTAGCATTCTCTAGAACAAAATTTCTAAGTGTTTGATAAGAACTACTGAAAAAGAAGAAAAAAAAAACACCTAGGCACCTGGTGAATACAGTGGATAGAGCATTAGGCCTTGAGTTACAAAGACCTAAGCTCAAACACGGCCTCAGACACTTACTGGCTATATGTGACCTGGCCAAGTAACTTAATTTCTCTATGCCTCAATTTCCTCAACTGTAAAATGGGGATAATAATAGCACCTCTCTCCTAAGCTTGTAGTGAGGATCAAATGAGTTAATATTTGTAAAACATTTAGCACAATCACTGGCACATAGTAGGCACTTAGTATATGCTCATGCACTTTCCCCAATGTAATTATTTTAATCCCTTCTTTAGCTATCACTAACCTTTCAGTTGGATTCCTGATACTGCTGACAACTAGGGAGAAAATTACGAATAGGAAAAGACTAATCATTTCCTCCTTAAAATGGGAGGGATGAGAAAATATCAAAGGGGTGGGGGGAAAGTTCATAAGCAGAAAGCAACTATTCATTGTTTTCCATTTCAGAGCAACAGATACACTCCAAAAAGAAAAAGAAACCAATCAAGGGAAAATATTTGACTGAAGAAAATCTAGATACATAGAAATAGAATCCTCCAACTTAGTGACTAAAAAGCAGTGACTTTGGAAAAGTCATCTGTAAACAGATAAGATTGTCCTCAAGGTTCTAAAATTCTATGATCCTAGGTATCTTCTTCATGTCTAAATATATGCAGTAACACTATATGGACAAATCATTCTCTAAATATATAACCACAATGAAATAAATGGAGATTGGAAATAAAAATGAGTTAGGAATGACGATATGGTAGAGTGGAAAAAAGTCCAAGTTTTGGAGTCATAGGCCCTGGGTTCACTGATGTCAATTACCTATGTGACATCAGGCAAATCACCTAACTTCCCTGGGCTTCAACTTCCTCATCTATAAAATGAGAAGGCTGGACTGGTGGTCTTTAAGCTCTTTTCTGTCCATAGAGCCAGATCCATGATACTATGAGGACATCAGATAGCACTTCAAAATGGACAGGACACAAATTAGAAAACTCCAAGTCCATGCGCTATTTTAGTTTTTAAGTATGTCCAAGTTAGGAAATGTTCCAAAGGATTATAGTTATAGGCTGTCCAGAAACCTGACTTTATCAGTACCTGTGAGGCTGTGATATTGATCTGGAATGTTGTCTCATTTCCTCCAATTGACTGAAATCAAAAGCAGATGTTTACATATTACTAAAGAGTAAGGGAGCATTATTTTACTTCCTCAGGAAAATATATGATCGCACAATTACATGTTATCCTCATGAAGTCACACTAGTGAAAATATAAAACTGGCAGGGAGAATTTTTTAAAACTTACTTTTTACATAAGAAGCTTACTTTTTTAATGCTTATTTCTCTTCTATTTTGCTAATGTTCTTTTAAACTGGCTACTTCTTGACTCCACAAATAGAATACTGCTATCATCTTAATTCAAAGAATCTTCTATAACTTTTTATCCAAAAGTAAGCAAAGAAGATTTCCAATAAAGATGGTGAAGTGAAAAGTTTAAACCAAGTGCAGCTCCCCTCAAAAACTCTCCTGCAAAGATTAAAAAACAGTACCAGATGAAGCAATGATCAATAAATAAAACCAAAGGAAAATACTAGGCATCTTCTCCATCCAGACCAGGATTACACAGGAAGACGATCTGTGGGCACTGGAGGACCTGAAGCCAGTTCAGTTTCCAACAAACAATGCCTACCCAGCCCTGGCCTTTTGAAGTTATAGCAAGGGACAAAGCCACACTCTGTTAGGTAACTGTCCAAAGAAACAGAATTGGAGCAAAGCTGCCCTGGGGATCTCCAGATAGATTGGAGATAGATCTCCAGGAGAGCAAGCACGTTCTCCAATATTTGATATATTGTTGAGGCCTATCAGGGCCACACCAGGGAACAAAACCAACCAGTGATGGGTCACTGCACGAGAAAAAGTACAAAAGAGAGAGACCAAGGCCAGCAGCTGTATTACGACCTCAGGTAGCAAGGGTAAAAGACAAGGATTCAGGTAGAGTGAAGAAGGTCCTGGTTCCAATACTGGACACAGCTCTCTGACACTGGCCATGGTTGTGGAGGAGGGTGTAAGGAAGAGGACCAGGAACCAGCCACCTCAACTAGCACTGTGGCAAGGCAGCAGCAGTGGCAGCAGTATTCAGACTACACAGAAGGGTCAACAATATCCATCCAAGAGGAAGAGAGGGGGTAGAATCTGGCTCTGGCACAGTGCCACAAACCTCCAGAAAGATATACCTTGAATCCAGAGCTTCCGTAAAGGGCTAGAAAG
Organism: Vombatus ursinus; assembly: GCF_900497805.2. NCBI lineage: Eukaryota > Metazoa > Chordata > Mammalia > Diprotodontia > Vombatidae > Vombatus > Vombatus ursinus. The sequence continues at coordinate 4,363,206 of NW_020954565.1, read as the reverse complement.
GACTCAAATATCAAAGAATCAAAGTCAAGATCATACAAGACTATCCTAAAAATATTGTAAGCAGGAAAATATTGGAAGACAATATCCCAAAAGGCAAAATAAAAAGGGTTTAAATCCTAGAATAATTGTCCTGGAAAATGGAAGTATTACCTTACAGAGAAATAAAATGAATCCTGAATAGAATAGAGAACTTTCAGATACTCCTGATGATAGTATCAGAAGCTGGGTAGAATGTAGAAATGCAGACACTGGATCAAGTGAAATCTTGACAGCTAATTGCTGTTGTTCAGTCATTTTGGTCTCATCCAACTCTTCATGATCCCATTTGGGATTTTCTTGGCAAAGATACTGGAGAGGTTTGCCATTTCCTTCTACAGCTCATTTTACAGGTGAGGACTGAGGCAAACAGGGTTAAGTGACTTGCCCAGGGTCACACAGCTAGTTAGTGTCTGGAGCCACATTTGAACGCAAGTATTCCTGACTCCAGGCCCAGCACTGTAGCCACTACATTGCCTAGCTGACAGGTAAAAACATTACAGCAAATGCAGAGATCTTAATCATGATGGAATGCTTAAATTCTAATAGAGGGAGAAGAGACAAAGGTCTCTTCAGAAGAGTCTTCAAGAGTCATAAAACTATTAAAGACAAAAACTGAGACTTGCCGTTGCTTTTGTCTTGATTTACTTGTTTTAAGAGAGGAAGGGGAAGAAAAAATACACTAGGGAAGAAATGAGGAAAGGAGAGGAACTTCCTGTTTTTCATAACTGGGGTGTGCCATAAGAGGAGAATACAAACATGGAGGTGGAGGGCAGTGGGCACCTCATGAACCTCACTCATCTAAACTACGCAAAGGTAGGTTGAAAACACACACACACGTATGCACTCATGCAGAGGCTGGTATATAAACAAACTCCAAATGGGATCATCAGTTGATTAACCAACAAACATTTATTAATTATCTACTATGTGCCAAGTACTGTGCTAAGTGCTAGGTGTACGAAAATAAAAGAGAAACAGTCTCTGCCTTCAAGGCATTTGCATTCTAAGGCTGGGACACAACATGAACCTGCCCAAATATACAATAAGGTATACAAGATAGCTTAGGGAGGGAGGACATTAGCAGCTGCAGGAAGGGAAAGGAAAATCTATTCACAATCATGAATAGATGCTGATTTCATGACTACATGATGGACAGAGTAGGTAAAACAGACAATGGTGATTACACAAAACTGATAAGCTTTTTCACAAATAAAATCAATGCCAAAGAGACCTTTGAAGCAAATTTCTCTGATACAGGTCAGATATCCAAGCTAGGACAGAGGGAGCATGGAGCAATGGAGATAAAGATGATCCACCTCTGCTCCATCCTGGCTGCATGCCCCTGGACACATCACCTAAGCTTCGCAGTGCTCCTCTCTGTAAGACCTGAGTTGCAAAGAAGTGCTGACATGTGTGGTAGAGGAAGTTACCTTCTCTAGGAGTTCCCTATGCCCAGTTTCTAGCCCATCCCTATAAAACTTATAACAATCTATAAGAACAGCAGATATTGTCCAAAAGATTAAAAACAAGGTCAAAGAATATGAATGGGCAGTTCTCAAAAGAAGAAATGTCTATATGAAAAATCATATGATACATCAGCAAGTTACTAATGCCATAGGAGAAGTTTTGAATTCAACCATTTTGGGTCATAATTTGGTACTTTATCCTCAAATGCACAAAACCCTTTGACCAAGAGGTATCACTACTAGGCACAGAAGTCAGAGGAGAAACGACTCATATGTACAAAAATATTGACAGAAACAGGTATGCTGTCATAAAGAACTAGTGGATGCCCATAAATGTGTGTGTGTACGTGTGTGTGTGTGTGTGTGTGTGTGTAATGGAACATTATCATGCCATAAGAAATTACAAAAGTGATAGATTCAAAGAAATATGGAAGACTTGGGGAAGGAAGAAGCATTTATATTGTGCCTACTATATGCCAGGTATTGTGCTAAGCCAGGAGTCAGGAACCTGTGGCCTAAAGGCCACATTTGATCTTCTAGGTCCTCAAGTGTGGCCTTTTGACTAAATCCAAACTTTAAGGGGATTTGTTCTGTGAAGTTTGGATTCAGTCAAAGGGGCCTCAAAGCCACAGTTTCCCCACTTTGTGCTAAGCACTTTAAAAAAAATATTTCATTTGATCCTCATAATAACCCTGTGAGATAGGTGCTATTATATCTTTATTTTACAGATATGGAAACTGACGCAAACAAAGGTTAAGTGACTTGCCCAGGGTCACAAAGCTAGCAAGTGTCTGAGGCTGGATTTAAATTCAGATATTTCTAACTCCAGGCCCAGCATTCTATCCCCTACTCCACCAGCCGCCCCAATATGTAAGAAATGATGTAGACTGAAGTGAGGTAGAACTAGGAGAATTATTTATATAATTCCAATCATGTAAAGTATAACAACTGTAAAAGATTTAAGAATTTTGATCAATGAAATGGTCACTCACGACTTTAGAGAATTGATAAAACATTTCAGAAGAATGCTTCCCATCTCTTAGCCAAGAGAAAATAAACTAAGCTACAGAATGAAACATACATTTCAAGCACAACCAATGTGAAATTTTGTTTTGCTTGTCTATATTTATTTGTTATAAGAGACCTTAATTTGGGGGGGGGGTGTGTTGGAGAGAGAACTTGATAGCTAGTGATAGTGATTCTAAAAAAAAAGAAGAAGAAAAGAATGTCAATGAAACATTTCAAAATACACAGAAAACAGCAGAAGGGAGTTCATTCAGTAGGAACACAGATAAGTAGGATAGTTTAGTACTGTTTTAAATTTAATATACATTTTTAAAAGGACAAATTGTACATAGTAAGTCCACCATTCAATATACATTTTGTATATATTCTTTGTATAATGCAATGTTATGTGTTATTGTTATACTGTCAATTTGTTAAATTGACAATAAAAAAGAAAATTTAAATTAAAAAAATAAAGATAGACTCAACATCATAAAGAGAGATGTATTACAGTCTTCGTAGAACCAAAAAAAAAACTCATTTTATGCTAAAGGTGGAAAGAAAATAGATTCTCAAGAAAACAAGGCCAATTTTTGAGTACTAGAAAACTAAAATAGGAAGAGAAAAGGAATACAAGGAAACAAACCATATGTCTTGGGCTTTTTAAAAAGCAGTGAAATTGGTTTTGGTTTTTTTGCTTTAGCTTATTTTCCAATAATGTTCACAGCTTAAATACATAAATAACTATGTGTTTACATACATACAACATATATAAAATATATGGATAGATATGTTCCAATTTAAGTCAGGTATAACGGCAGCACATGAAAAAGGTATGGTTAGTAAAAAGAAGTAAATTAAAAAAATGAATTTATGATTAGAAAATTAACTTTAGGCTTCTTTTATTCTGGCTATCAATCGTGGTGGTAGCTTGAATATAGAAATCAATTACTGAGTTGCTAAGTACAGTCTACCATTCTACTTCAAGAAACTGCCATTACCCTTCCTTTATGTCTCAAACTAGCAGCAAAGACTATCTCACAAATCACAGTTCTGATATAACCAAAAGTCAAGTTTAGTTTGATTCCTTTTTACTAGGGGACCCTTAGAAAGCCAACTTTTTAGTGTGGTTCCATTACCACGATGACATTTGGTGAAGGAATTTTTCAGCTCCTATAACAGAGATGTAATTCATTTGGCAGTCAACAGAAAATGCCCACCAATCAATCAATAAGCATTTAATAAGTGCCTACTATGCATAAGGTCCTGTGAGATGTGTACTGCAGATCCAAAGACAAAATTGAACAGTCTTTACCTTCACAGAACTTACCTTCAATCAAGAGAAACAGCATGTTCACAAATAAGTATACATTACATACACACACAACACACACACACATGTACACACATATATATGTATGTATATATGTATATATATAAATGCATCCAATATATGTTCCTATATATTATATATGTAGTCATCTAGTAGAGGGGGAGCTAGCATTTGAAGGGATCAAGAAAGGTTTCATGTTGAAAGCGGTGCTTGAACAGAGTTTTGAAGGAAACAGAGTCTAAAGGGCTCAGGTGAGATAGGAGTATACATTCTGGAAAATGGAGAATAGTAAGTTCAAAGGCGTAGAGTTGGTAGATGTAATATGGTATGCAAAGAATAGCAAGAAGGCATGTTGGGATGGACAGGAGGGTGCAGGATGGGGAGTACTATTAAAATAAAGTTGGAAAAGTAGTCTGGGGTCAGGTTGTGAGGGATTTTTAAAGATAAATGGAGGAACTTATATTTGATGCTAGAGGCTATAAGACGCCATTAGTGCTTAATGAGTAAGTGAGTGTCATGGTTACACCTGTACTTGAGGAAAATCACTTTGGCAGCCATGTGAAAGATGTGGAAAGGGGAGAACAATTAGGAGGTAACTTTAATAGTCTAGGTGACACATGATGAGGGCCAGGAGCAGAGCAAGGACCTTGTGAGTAGAGAGGAGGGGGGATAATATAAGAGATGTGGAGGTAGCAGTGACAAGATGGCAAAAACGTGGGGTAAAGAAGAGTGAAAAGTCTTGGATAATGCTGAGGTTGTGAATCTGGGTAACTGGAAGAAGTGTAGTGAGAGTACGTTAGAGGGCCCAAGATAGCCTTGGGGTATCTCCAAAGGCTTAGGAAGGGAGACTTGAGAAGTGATCAAATAAGATGAGAATGAAGAATGAGGAGTGTCACCCAAATTCAGGGAGTAGAGAGCATCTAGGATGAGAACATGGTAAGATGTTAGAAGGATGAGGACTGAGAAAAGGCCATTAGGTTTGCAATTAAGAGTTTCAGTTGAGAGATGGAACTGGTAGCCAGATTGCAAAGGGCAGAGAAATGAACGAGAGGAGAGGAAGTGGACATACTCAGTACACAGGTTTTTGGTTTTTTTTTTCCTAGGAGTTTGGCTGTGAAACAGAGGAGAGATTACCCGTTACCAGAATTGAGAAGTCTGGAAGAAAAATAAGTGTTTGGAGGAAAATATAATGAGTTCTGCTTAGGACATGTTTAAGTGGAGATGATGCATAGAGAACATCTAGTCTGATATAGCTAATAGGAAAATGAAGATGTTTAACTGGAGCTCAAAAGAGATTAGGGTCAGAAGTAATGATTCAGGAGTCATAAAGGTGCCATAAAGATGACAAGAAAACCCATGGGAGTTAATGAGGTGCAGAGAGAAAAGATAAGAGGACCCAGGACAGCACCTACAATCAGGAGGTGTGATATGGACGATGAGCCAGAAAACAAGACTTGAGAGTGGTGAGACAGGTATGACAAGAACCAAGAGAGATCAGTGTCACCAAGACCCAGGGAGCAGAGAATATGGAGCAAAGTGGGATGTGAAAATCTCCCCTATTCTGAAAAGCACCCTCCCTTAAATCTAACAGTCACTCAAATTATCATCCTATATCTCTCCTCTGTTTCACAGCCAAACTCCTAGGAAAAAAAAAAAACCTGTGTACTGAGTATGTCCACTTCCTCTCCTCTCATTCATTTCTCTGCCCTTTGCAATCTGGCTACCAGTTCCATCTCTCAACTGAAACTCTTAATTGCAAACCTAATGGCCTTTTCTCAATCCTCATCCTTCTAACATCTTACCATGCTTTCATCCTAGATGCTCTCTACTCCCTGGGTTTGGGTGACACTGCTCATTCTTCATTCTCATCTTATTTGATCACTTCTCAAGTCTCCCTTCCTAAGCCTTTGGAGATACCCCAAGGCTCTATCTTGGGCCCTCTAATGTACTCTCACTACACTCTTTCACTGGGTGACCTCATCATCTTCTATGCTGCTGCTCTCTCTTGATTTTCATCCTACCTTTGTGACCATTCCTTCATGGCCATCACTCATATCATTCCCTTGGTGGCAGAAGTTGTCACCACTCAGGACAGAAAAATAGAGACTCCTTGAAGAGATTTATAAAATTTCTATCTGCACGAACTGCCTCCATCTTTCCTCACCCCAATGTCTGTTAAATTAATGGTAGACTTAAAGTCAAGAGTTCAGAAATCAGGTCCAACTGGGGGAGCTTGAAAGTAATTGCCAATTTCAAAACCAAGGCAAGTTTAAACTTTGCAGCCAGGTCCTTGATATTACTCAGAAGTAGAAGGTAAGCTGGGAAGGAACAATGGAGAACTTGGTAGCAAACAGAAGGGAATACTGTTGTATCCTCATTTTAGTAAAATGTAGTTATACAAATGTCTTAATTGTAAATAATATGAAATTAAAATTAACATGAATTGTAAATAATACGAAAAGGTGAATAAACTTAAATGAAAAATGAAGAAATTGTAACAATTTTTTTTTAAAATTAGTTGTGGATTAGGTTATTTAAAGGATACATGGAGAAAATCAAATTGTGTGTATGTATGTGTGCGTGTGTGTGTGTGTGTGTGTGTGTGTGTGTGTGAACAAAGGAAACATTCTGAATTAAGCACATGCAGAGTCAATCTGATTAACTTACCTAAATACATTAGCTGTTGAAGAGCGTGGCTGTCTCTGATTTTTTAAGGCACGAAGTTTGTCTCCCTGTGTCATGGAGTTTTTAATTTCCAAATCCACATCATCATCGATGCTCTCCTGGAAAATTTTTTAAAAGTATAAGATTTGTATAACAACCATCCACAGTAATTTAGCTTCTTACAATGTCCTCTAATGTAACAGTAAAGTCCTAAAAAATGTCAGCTATGTCATCTGTATATTTATTACCAAGACATGGAAGCATCAAATTCAAAAGCAGAGAAACACACATCTGTGTGTAGTGTGGAAAGAAAACAGAAAACAGAGAAAAGTGTCCAGGACTTAGAAGACCAGGGCTGAAGTCGAATTTCTTGTACTTACTTGATATATTTTGGACATGATGAAGATGAGATGCCAAGTGAACATTCAGTTTTAAATGCCATTCTCAATTACCTGCCCCTTTATTCCATCACTTGGACATTTCTTTTAAAAATCTAAGTTCCCTGAGTATCCACATTGTTTCTCTTTAGACAGCTCCCCATCTTCTTCTTCTTCCTATCTACAAAATTTCATTCTTGAGAATTAAACATACATCTAGTATGGTAACTTCCTCTGGAAAATTTTATGTCATGGGATCCTACCTACTCTTCAGGGTTTTTTTGCATTGTGAGTCCTTTTAGCAATTTGGTGAAACATATGGACCCCTTTTAAGAATAAAATGAATAAACAGACGGCCTACAAGGCAGGAGTTCTTAATCTGGGGTCCATGAACCTGGCTGTTTTATATTTTGATAACTGTATTCTAATATAATTAGCTTCTTTGTAATCCCATGCATTTTTATACATTTAAAAACATTCTTTTCTTTTTTTTTTTTGCTTTTTTTGGAGAGGTGATAGGGGTTAAGTGACTTGCCCAGGGTCACACACAAGTGTTTAAGGCCAGATTTGAACTCAGGTCTTCCTGATTCCTAGATCAGAGGTCTATCTACTATGCCACCTACTTGCCCCTGAAAACATTATTCTTAAAAAGAAGATGAAGAATTTCCTCACCAGATCCTTTAGAGAAGAAATTCTTCTAAGCATTACTTAGTCAAACATGTCTTTGTGATGGAAATGAAGCCAACAAACTATGGCATCAAATGTAAATAATGGAAGAGAAAACAATAGAAACATAAAGAAATGGCATGTGAAAATTTCTGAGAAGGAGAAAAGAAAGAGATATGTGAGTCATATGCCACATGGATATGACTTTTTAATGGAAAGAACACTGTTCTGGGAATGGAGCAACCTGGGTTCTAATCCCAGCTCTGCCATTAATTTTCTTTGTGACCTAAAATAAGTCATTTCTGCAGACCTCAGTTTCATTTGTAAAACCGGTAATTGAACCAGATGTTCTCTCAGGCCGCTTCCAGCTTTACTATCCTGTGGTGACTGGGCATGATTATACTAATACCTTACTTGGAATAATATGTGTAAAGGGGGGAAAAGGAGAAGAAACAAATAGGGGAAAGAGAACTGGGAAATGTTACTGAAAAAGGAATCAAATATATATGCATTTACAAAAACATCACATTATATGTAGACTGAATTTCACATGTAAATACATCTTCGGGAATAAAATCTTGTGCACTCAACATCCCTAGAGCGCTTTAAAAATAAGAGTAACTATCTGTTCTCAGATGAAATAGTTAATTAACCTAATGTCTGAAAACAGGGAGCTGAATCAAATAACCTCCAACTACCCCTTTGATCTCTATGATTATACATTGCTAAGAAGAGTGTCAAAAACATAGAGTTAGGAACCTACAGCATGGTTTAAAGACAAATACTGGAGAACTTTAAGAAGACAGGAAATCAGATTTTCAAGAAAAAAAATGCTTTATGGACAGTTTTTGTTTTACTGTTACAAACCATCCATAATTCCACCTCTAAGAGTGGTCTCCTCTTGGTCTTTGCAATAACAATTTCAGGACACTGTATAAATAAAGTAGGCCTTTCAGTATTTTGATAACTCAACTCCCCTTCTTTTCCGTAGATAGAGATTGGCTTTGTGCCAAAATTTGTTTTATGTAGTGTTATATCAAGGTTTCAACATAATTTAAATGACTGGACATTAATCTAAAAATCTTTAAGTATAAATAACATTTTAAAGATCCTTAACATCTGTCACTATGTGAATACAGCCAAGAAGAATTTTACAATAGAAAAAAGAGAAAAGTTGTATAAGTATTCTCAGAAGAGGAAAAACTGGGGCAAAACTTCTTCCCAGCCATTCATTCAGTAATTGCTATTAAGCATCAAACATGCCAGCAGTAGAAACACCAAGACAAAAACAGTCCTGTTCCCACTGCTCTTAAGGAACTTATATGCTCTAGGTCACAAAATAAAAGGTAAACAGATTAAGTATAAAAGATATTCCAAATAAAGTCAATTCAGGGGAGGGGAGTAGGGAGGGGGCACTAACAACTATGGAGATGAGAAAAATCCTCTTACAGAAGATGGCACTTGAGAGAAAGAGAGAGAAAGTGAAAGAGGACCATGAAGAAAGAAGAAGCAACTGACGAATGTAACCCATTTCAATAACCCCTAATAGGATGGAGCTCCTGAAGCCCACACCAGGGACTATTGAGCAACAGGTCTTTAGTAAGCTGTAACAGCACTTGGTCACATGAAGTGATGTTTCAAGCTATCAAAGGTCCTGAGATCCCATATGCTTATTTGTACTATTCCACAAAACCATAACCATAATGCCATCCCAAATTTCTGTATTCTCTCTTAAATGATCTCCAGCCTCAAACACTGCTGAATGGCCACATCTGAAATTTTACCTGCAGTAAGTGCTGACTTATAATGATTTTGATTTCTTTCCCAATACCCCTTCCTCCTTTTAGACAATTATAATAGTCACTTGTAAAAGGAAAAAAAAACATTTTCCTAGTAACAGCGGAGGAAAGACAGAGAAGGAAAGAAGGAAGAAAAAGAAGATGACAGGGAGGGAAAGGGTACAATGAAAAAGAGGTCATTTGAACAGATGCACACATTAATTATTCAGATACTTTACATTCTATTAATATTGTACCAATCCCTTGTCCAGTTATAAATTGATCTACAAAAATAAAAGCCATTTTTAAAAATAGAAGCTTGGTGAACTTGGATTCCTCAAAAAAGTAAAAACCAGTAATTCCCAAGTTATCAGAGACTAATTTAATGCAACTTGGGATTTAGAAAGTTCTACATCACTTCATGCTAAATATTTTTCTCAATCAATGAAAAAAAACATTTTTACCTTCAGATGTCTTTATTCATAACTATATGGTTTTAATCCATCCTGTGAAGGGCTTTTAAGCACAATAAGGAAAATAACAAAAGGGTCCAACATAAAATCCTCAGGTTCAGAAGGCCCTTCATAACCTAGTTGGGTCCTACCTTTCTGGGTTTCTTACACCTTACTCTCTTGCCATGTATTCCATGATACAGTGACACTGGTCTCCCCTTCCTGATCTTCCCCCAAGACATTCTATATCCTAACTTTGTGAATTTTCACTGGCTTTCCCTCATGCCTGGACCTTTCTCTTGCCTCATTCTCTATCTCCTGGCTTCCTTCAAGTCTCAGCTAAAATCTCATCTTCTATAAAAAGCCTTTCTTGGTCCCCTCTTAATCTTAGTGACTTGCTTCTGAGATTACCTCCAATATATCCTGTACATATCTTCTTTGTACATAGTTGTTTGTATGGTGTTTCTCCCATTAGATTGCAAGCTCCATGAGGGCAGGGTCTATTTTTGCATTTCTTTGTATCTACAGCACTAAGCACAGTGTTGAGGAAAATTAATTTTAACGCTATATCATTTGATTATTAATATTATTCTTTATCACTCCCTTTTTTGTCAAAATCTTAGCCTAGTTCAAAAGAGACCTCTCCCATTCTACCTGAAGAATGCAATAATTCCCAGACCCCAAAGACTTCTCCCTGGGCAGGGACCCTCAATTTGTTTATCCCATAAACAAAAACCAGCTTGAGCTAAGTCCCAGCTACCAAAGGATGACCCTTTGCTTTCTAATAAGTTACAGGTAACCTGAACTACAAATGGCAAATTAAGCCAGAGAGATCATGATTAGGATGGTTTTCCTAGCTCAGATTGCTGGAGGTGGCTTGAATCCCATGACCAAGCCACGTTACCAGCTGTTTTCCTCCTAATGATAAAATAATCCAAAGGAATAGAGAATTATTAGTCCACCTCCTCATTAAATGTCCACCAATCAGGACTGCCTTTCGATCATCAAGGGAAATCCCAAGAACGTACTGTCGGAAGAAAGAGCATAGCAGAAGACATCTGGATTTAAGATGGCCTAGAATGCTCACTTGGGGTCTTTGGTCATCAGGAGAGACCACTGACATTGATCTGTTGGTGATTTGCTGGCTGTGTTAATAAAATTGATAAATCATACCCAGAACTTTGTCTCCCAAAAGTTTATTTGCAACAATGTCAAGCACAGAATGGAGGTTTAATAAATGTTTGTTGACCTACTTACAATTAAATATTTGGGACATTGAAGTCCCATTTAAGATAATTTTGTTTGAATTTAATTGATGTGCCTACAATATAACCAAGCAATATTTAATTCTAGCTAGGAAGCACAGTATCGCAGTTATAACTAAGATTTAAATTTATTTCAGGACAGAATATTCAAACAAATTCAGATCTATTCAATATTGGATTATCCTAGAAACATACTGCAGGGTTGAAACTTTTTTTCATTTAAAATTTTGCTTTCTTTGTTATGAAGAAAACTCATCTTCTTCCAATCCCTCCCAAGCCCTTGTTGATTGACTGATCATCTCATTTATTCACAAATCTGGTGGCATTTCCTGAGAAAATTCATTTCTGAGAACATTCTTCTGGCCCAAGATAATTATAATACATTTGCTACTCCATTTTGTTAATCCTTTCAACATATTACGTTCATCTCTAGTATGGATTTCCAATAAATTTCTATCTAATAAAATTTGAATCTTCAACTCCTATGTAGATAAGCTCATTCCAGTAATACCTTCACCACTTTTAGCTTACATCACTTTAGTATAAAAACACTAAAGAAAACGGTTCATCTTTGCTTTGAGTATATGGAGGCAGCCATGGAAAAAGCTTTGAATTGGGAGGCTAAGGTTCTAGTTCTGGCTCTTCCGCTAACTAGCTGTGGGATCTTATGTCACTTAATTTCTCTAGGACTTAGTTTCCTCATCTGTAAAATGAAAGGTTGTAATATGAGCTCTCTAAGATTTTTTCATTCTTCTTCAGTCATTGAGTTGTATCCAATTCTTTGTGACCCCATAGACCATAGCACACCAGGCCCTTCTATCCTCCACTATCTCTCAAAGTCTGTTCAAATTCATGCTCATTGTTCCCACGATACTATCTATACATCTCATTCTCTGCCATCCTCTTTTCCTCTGCCTTCAAACTTTCCCAACATCAGGGTCTTTCCCAATGAGTCCCTTCTTATTATGTGGCCAGAGTATTTAAGCTTCAGCTTTAGTATTTGACCAGTGAATAGCCTGAATTTGACAGTGAATAGCCTGAATTAATTTAAGTATTAACTGATTTGATCTCCCTGCTGTCCAAGGAACTCTCAAAAGTCTTCTCCAGCACCACAATTTGAAAACGTCCATTCTGTAGTGCTCAGCTTTCCTTATAGTCAATTCTCACAGCCATACATTGCCATTAGAAAAACCATAGCTTTGATTATATGGACCTTCGTCAGCAAGATAACACTGTACACTGTCCAGATTTGCCATAGCTTTCTTTCCAAGGAGTAAGTGTCTTTTAATTTCATGACTGCAGTCACCATCTACAATGATCTTTGAGTCCAAGTAATGGGATTAGTTGCCAAGATCTTTGGGTTTTTTGGGGTTTTTTTTTTGGCTTTTTTTTTTCTTTTGGTTAAGCTTCAAGCCAGCTTTTACACATTCCTCTTTCGCCCTCATCAAGAGGCTTAATTCCTCTTCACTATCTGCCATCAGAAATCTAAAATTTAATATTCTATAAATCAACAATTGATCTCATTCTTCATGTAGGTCACTTCCAGACTTATAAGGAATGCTACTAACTGATTTTACTATGGAAATACAGCTTGAAGTGAGGTCTTTAAAAATGTCATTTGTAGTTTACATTATGCTTTTTAACTTTTCCTCACTATTTTAATTTCTATTTCTATCACTGTCAATTACAGAGTTTTTTAATTCATATTTCTGCCTCTTAACTTCCTCCTTTTCAAATCCTCCTTCTTTATTCATATTCACAGAGGCAGTTACGTGATGCAGGGGATAGAGTGCAGGATTTAGAGGAGAGAAGACCTCTGTTTGAATCCTGCCTTAGACACCTGCTTGCCATGTGACCATGGGCAAGTCACTTAACCTTTCTCAGCCTCCGTCTCCTCCTCTATAAAATGGTGGAAATAATAGCACTCACCTCATAGAGTTGTTGTGAGGACCAAATGAGGTCATGTATGTAAATCACTTTGTAAACCTTAAAGTACTATGTAAATGACCTGGCTATTATTCACAAAATGATTCAGTCCCTTATTCTTTGACTTCCTATTACAATTTCTGTTTGAAAGGACCAAGTATCTTTCCTGGCTTTAATTAAGTTAATTAATTTAACTTAACTACTAGACTTCATCCACTAAAATTCAGTGCTATGGGGTCCTTAGATCCTGTTATAGTATATTTGTAAAATAACAAAATACCAAAGAGAAGAGATATATGAATAATTCTAGAGATGATTTACCTCTCCGTATCTGTCCAATGTTTGTAATTTGGAATAGCTTCCACCGATTGACAATTCATCTAAACTGGACAGAATCTTGTTTATACTTCCTTCACTGGATGGTCTGTTTTTCAGTCTGGAACGATAAATGTCTCCTTGAACCCACAATGATGCTTGCTTTCTGTTCACAGAAGAGAAAAATAAACAATTTTTACAATAAAATATAGACATTCAGAAATTTATCAGCTAGCAAATAAGATCCTATCAAGGGAAATCAATATTTACAAAAAGGAAACAAATTAGATGGACCATAATTAAAATTTTTGTATTTAAGAAAATGTTGCTTATTTTCTGAAAGCCATGAACTATGATTCTTAAATATTCTACATTAAAATATAGACACTTTTCAAATTATGAGATTGTCAGGTTACCTATGGCACTAAATTATTTCTGTGGCAGTTGTGACCATAAAGAGGTGAGTATTTTGTGTACTGATCAAAGCAACCTCAGTTTTAATCAGAACTTTCACTGACAAATGTTTCATTAATCTGTGTTTAGTTCTATCTTTCAGAATAACTGTTGACCCAGGAGAGAGAATAACAAATGAACAGATTTTAAGATGATTTTTACTGTCCCCAGAGCAGAAGAGCCAATAATATCATTTATTTCTTAAAATGAGAAAATAAAAATCTAAACTATATTTCACAGGTGCCAGTCTGGAACATCTAAAAATACCAAAGACAGCACTGTACCAGATAAACAGTTAAGAACTGAATACTGACATTACACCTCAAAAATGTATTTAATTATTAACTGTGCATGGAAATGTGCAAGACGCATATAACTATATAGGCCCAGTAACCAATCATAAAGGACCAAATCTTTTTACCTCAATTATTGTTTTTTCCTTCAGGGGAGAAAATATGTTCTCAAAGTTCTTTTATAAGCTATTTCTTAGATAAACTAAAAGTCTTTAAGATGTTCCTTAAGATGAAGAGAACTTTGGAAGAATAAGCCCAGTGATAATTTTGGATTAATACTGGGTCACATTCCCAAGGGGAAGGTTAACTAGTAGAAAGAATCAGATTAGGGTTGGTTGGTTTGTTTTTTAATGGCCTATGCTTCATCATGAGGAATATCAATTCCTATGGCATTATCAGAAAGTAGTTGCTAGCCTCTTTAAATCTAGAAACAATATGCTGATTTTCTATCGCTGGTATTGCTATTTTTAAACATTAGGTGATAAAAAACACTCCTACTATATCATTAGGGAGGGAAGGGCCCTTAGAGATCATCTTCATTTTATTTTAAATTTTAAAATTATTTATTTCTTAAGTATTTATCTCTCCTTCCCACGTTCTCCCTCACTGAACAACTTAAAAAAATGAAAATAAGACCTTCATAACAAATTTGGAAGTCCAGCTAACAAATTCCCACATTGACCACACATCCAAAAATGCATGTCTTTGTCTGCATTTCAAGTCCATTTCTCTGGCAGGAGGTGGGTGGTATGTTTAATCATGTGAGAACACAAATTATTTCATTTTGTACTACATCTCTAGTGCTCAGCACTGTGCCTGTACACTGTAGGCACTTATTAAAGATTTGCTGAACTGAACTGCATGACATGGATTGGTGCCTGCATGAAAGATGAGACTATAAAAACAAACAACCTTGAAAGCCTTAAGAACTCTGATCAACACAAGGACCAGCCAGAATTCCAGAGAACTGATGATAAAGCATGCGTATACCTACCTCCTAATGGAGAGGTGATAGATAAAAGGTATAGAATGAGACATATTTTGGGGACGTGGCCCATGTAAGAATTTGTTTTGATCAACTGTGCATATTTGTTATTAGGTTTTTTTCAATGGTGGGCAAAGGAATAAGAAGAGAAAAAGAAATTTTGTTAATTAAAAAAATAAAATTTAATTTAAACATTTAAAAAAAGAAGCCGTCTATGGTCTCAACGCTTATATGTAACTATATGAATCTGTGGATATTTCATTAAAACTTAACATAGTGCTGGCTGAGAGTATTCAAACAATGAACAAAAAGAAGCCTAATAAAATTTCAGGTGGTGCATAATCAACAATTGGGTGGCACTGTACAAGTTCATTTGTAAGTTGATGATTTAGAATCCAGAAAACATTTTCTTGTCCATTCGGAAAAAAAAATTATAAATGGTTGTTTGCTTCCTAGGCTAGTTTACAAAAGTCTATTTGAACCATGATGAAGCTGAAATACTATATTTTTATTAAAAAGAAAAAAATATAATTAGGAAATAACACTTGCAGAGATACAGTACACACTTCCAGTACATCATGAGTTAAACCTGCTTATTTAAGTCATAATATCAAGTACACATCTTCTCTCTGTCCTCATAACATAAAAGGATTTGCTCCTCCCACCTTCTGACCACCTCAGCAGGAGCAAGACAGGAGCTTAGTACCTTGGTGGAGATGGAGAAAAGGGATTTCACACAATCTTGGTCAGTTATTTTGTTATACTTCTGAGTTTTAGGAAAGGAAGAAAAGGTCAGCAACCAAATAAATATGTTAAAGAAAACAAAGAGAATATTATTGTCCACTTCTCAGAGATTAACTTGGTTCCAACCCATTTATAAGATTTTCTGCCATAGTACCTGCGTCCCCTTGCCTACTGGTGACTTCTCTCATTATTCTCTTCTATCTTACTATTGTTATGATACTTAACAACAGTGACAGACACTTAAATAGTGTAAAAGTTTGTGAAGTGCTTTTACATACATTATTCCATTTGAGCTTCATAACAACCAAGTGAGGTAGGTGCTAGAGATATTATTATCCCCATTTTACAGTTGAGTTAAGGATCAAAGAGGTTAAATGATTTGCCCCTAGTCACACAGCTAATAGGAAGTCGGATTCATCCCCAGACCTTCCTGACTCCATGTTTTGCAGTCAAGCATGTCATGCTGCTTCCTGCAATGTGTACCTACAGACCTGATTTGGTTCTTGACTCTGTTCTCCAACTTGCTCTTGCAAACCCATGGCTCTCATTCAACCTCCAACCCGGTTTGTCTCAAGACAAGTCACTGCACCTGCCTGGGCCTCAGTTTCCTCATCTGTAATTCATAGGAAACAAGATCTAAGAAAGGACTCAGAAATAAAACCCTCAGATCCCTTCTAGCTCTAAATTCTATGATGTCATGAGGGGAAGGTGAAACAGTCAACTACCTAAGTAAGATGCAAAAAGCAGGAGAACACAATGAAGGATATTTCTGAATATTACTTTTAATAAATAATCAGTGCCCAGAAATTCCAACCTCAGTGGTATGTGTGGTATTCATTTTATGATATGTCAAGTCACATGTATTACAATGTAGATAACAAACCTCTGGAGGGTTCCTAACATAAAAGAGGACACAATTTTCAAATCTTGCACAGGGTACCTAAATGCCTTGTCCCAATTCACTGTAGATTTATAACAATGGTAGAATGACAGGCTCATAGATTTGAAGCTGAAAGAGACCAGAGAGGCCATACTACCCAACTATCCTTTCATTTTACAAATAAGGAAACTGAGATCCAGAGAGGTTCGTGACTTGCCCAAGGTCACGCAGGTAGAAGATAGAAAAGCTGGGATTGAAATTCAGGTCCTTTTGACTCCAAAATCGAATGACCTTTTCACCGCACTAAACTGCCTTCTTATGAAAACTTGAACAGAATTTTCAAATTGAACACCTTACAGTATTCTTATTGACCCTCCATTTTAAATTTCTTTTCCCCTAGCAATTATCTGAGCACTTAGTTGGCAGGATTGGTTACTTTTTTGGTTTTGTTTTGTTTTAAAGAACAAACCTTCTATCTTGGGCACAACCCAATGAGGAGCAGCAGAGGTGAGTGTGAACCACTTCTACGGCAGATGTGGCTTCTACGGCAGATGGAGACTTAGGGTGGAAGGGAGGGAGTCACCAGCTCCACACAACCCAGCTTTCAAAAACCACAGGTAATTTCTACTGGATGAGAATAACAGTGTAAGAACTTCTCTAAGCTCAGATACTTTGTTTGACTTCTCCTTCGTGTAATGTTGGGATCACAGGAACATATATTTTAAACTGGAAGAGGCTTTATCGATGATCTAATTCAACCTTGTTGATCCTCTATTTGGATGTCGTGAACTATTACCAAGATATGGAGAGCCCCAATTTCTAAGCTAAGGGAAAAGTTCTGAGGCAACCCAATGCAAACCGCACCTAACAATCCTCCAAATTTTCAATAAGTAACTATCAAAATTCTGCAGTTTGACAATCTCAGGTGAGGAGGAGTCATTACCTCATGAGTCAACATAGCCTTCTTTTGGATAGATCTAGTTGTTAGGAAGTTTTTCCTTAAATTGACCCTAAACTTTCCTTTCTTAGAACATAACTTTCCCTCTTCCTGGAAACAAGGCTTTGAAGTATGCCTTTGAAATCATCTGAAATGTAGACAAACACTACTTTGCCTCTGGCCCTGTGGGCACTTGGTCTGTTCCACTTTCTACCACTACCCACAACTAAATCATGAGGCCAGAGCCTCATCAGACTGAGACTCTTTGATATCTCCAAAGTAACTATGCAAGACTCAAGGCTGCCATACACATTTGTTCTCAATCCCAAGTTGAAAGGGGAGGGGGGGCAGGGCAGGGGGAGAGACTAACAACCAGAAGAATACCTTTAGAGGTAGAAGGGACCTTTGAGGTCATCTAACCCAAACCTCTTCATTTTATAGATAAAAAGATTATGCCCAGAGAGGTTATTTGACTTGTTCCACAGAACACAGACTCCAAACCCTCAGTGGTTTCAGGAGCTTTACTTTGTACACAAATTGCTTTTTAAAAAATCTTATTCTTCATACCAATGAACAAAAATATGTAAGGGTGGGGGGAGAAAATTCTAACAATTTCCTAAAAAAATTCTTTTGAGCAAACATTTCGTTTGGTGGTTGGGGTTTAGTTGTTTTTTTTTTTCCTGTTTAAGAAAGTAAATAAATAGAATAAAATATCCTGTGGATGAGTACTTCGCATATAATTCAGCAAAAATTAGTCTGCTTGTAATATATGTTGTATAAAACCAACAAGGAATCACAGAACCAAATTATTAAGAGACATATTAGAAGGCATCATCACAAAGAACAAAATCAACTAAATGGGGTCAGTGGGAGAGAAAAACTTTCCACTGTCAAAAAACAATGTTTGTTTTCATTTGATTACTTTGTGGTATGTCAAAAAAACTCTATTAACCATTTGTAATAATTATTAAATTAATATCTGTATTCCTCTGTTGCTTTATTGTCATATACGAAATCCACTAGGATATTAAAATTTTTTAATCTTGCATGGCTGAAAATAGTTTACTTTTATTTTTTCTTAAATAAAATATTCCTAAGTAAGTTGATTAGTCAGTGAACAAGCATTTAGTTTGAACTGGCAATAAAATCCATATGTTTCTTTAAATTACTGACCTGAATGAGAAGGGGAGAGCAAAATGTTTAAATATTCTCCAAATCAAAATTTAATTTGGTTTAATTCCTTGGCTCAGAGTGAAAAGACCTCCTGCTGGGCTCATTCATTTTCCCACTACCTATTCATTCACCTATTGGGGGTCAAACAAAAACTCACATTTATATAACACATTAAGATTTACAAAGCACTTTCCTCACAATAACCATACTACTACCCAGGCACTGAAAGTATTTTTATTTTCATTTCACAGATGAAAAAACTGAGGCTTGGAGAGATGAAGTAATTTATGCAGTCATACAACTGGGAAGAGTTAAAACCAAGATTCAAACCCTAGTCTCTCTTAATTCAAGTCCAACGTGCTTTCTACTATATCACAATTCCTCTCTCAAAGAAAAGGAGGCAGCATGGCACAGTGGATAACTGGATGTGAAGTCATAAGATCTGGATTTGAATCTCAGACTCTGTTACTTATCATCTGTATAAGACCTTCAGCAAAAGTCTCCTTATCTTCGTAGGTCTCCGTTTCCTCCATAAGTGAAGTGCCTAGACTACATGACCTGTAAGATCTCTTCCATCTCTAGATCCTGTGAGTTAAGTATCTAAATCTGAACCAGTATGTACCCTTAAGTGTCCAATATTCTGTAACATTTTGTTACAATAATCAATACCAGATAATAGAATAAAAACTAGCTGCATTAAATAGATCAGGAAAAAGAAAAAGAAAAGTTAGTTCAATTCAACATTTATTACAGCTCTCCTAATATGCAAGGCAATGAGTTTTGGGGAGAAACAAAGACAAAAATGAAACAATCTTTGCCTTCAGGAAATTTACACTACTGGAGACTTTCAGCATATAGACAGAAAGGCATAATATGAACTAACTTGAAATTGGAGGAAAGACTAACAATTTGGGGGTGGAGAAAAGAGATCAGAAAAGGCTTCATGGGGAAGGTGGCACTTGAGATCAAACCAGAAGCAACTTAAAAAAGAGAGAGCTAGAGAATAGGAAAAAATATATCCTAGGATGAAAACTGAGTGAAAGGATAAAACGGAACCCTGCTTTCTCTATCATTTCTGAGAAACAGTTCTATAGAAGGAATAGTCAACAGTTGTTGGCAGTACTTCCTAGAAATTTATCATAGTTTATTTTATTTTATTAAATTTTCTTTTTATTATTAAGTTAGTCAACAAACACAAACATTTCAAGATACAAAGAAAAACAGGGAAGAGAAACAGTATAAAAACTGAATTTCATAGTTTGTTTTTACATTTCAAAGATTCTACTCCTTGTCTTTTCATCGGGAATACTTGAAAGTGTTTATTTTATTCAAGTTCCATTTTTTCCATTCTGCAAAACTATATGCTCAGTTTTACAGAATAACTTATTTTTAGAAGTAATCCTTCTTTCTTTTTCCTTCTAGTATATGATACTCCAAGATTTCCTTTCTTTTAATGCAGTTGCTGTGAAGTCTTGTGAGATACCAACTGGTTTCCTTGTGCTTGATCACTTTTTCTGACTGCTTTCAATATTTTTTTCTTTAGCCCCCTAAACTCAAAAACTCTGAATTTTGGCTTGACATTTCTAGGTACATTCAATATGAAGCTTCCTGCAGGAGATATTCTGTGATTTCTTAAAACTGTTTTTAACTTTTCACTTTGCTCCCTGGCTCTAATAGTTCTGGGAAGTTTCTTTTAATATTCCAGGGTTCAAGGTTTTTTGTTTTATCATGGTTTTCAAGGAGTTCAATATTTCTTAAATTATCTTTCATCTTGTTTTCCAGCCATTTGTTTTTGATAGTAGATCTCTCACTGGGTTTCAAATTATTTAGTCTTTTTTACTATTTCTTTTTGCTTCATTAAATCATTTGAGTTCTCTTTGTCCACTTCTTCCTCAAAGTTTTTTCTTCTCTTTCCAAGAGGATAAATATCTAATATATTTTATCTTTTCCTTCATTTCTTCCATATACTCTTGGAGGCCTTGAGGCCAAATCCATTCTTTTTTCTGTGATTATACATGAAGCTATTTTCTTTCTCTGTGATTTTATCAAGGAATTTTAAAAAGTCATAGTATTTTTTCACTATAGTACTTTTATTATGCTTTCTCATGTCTACAGTATTAGGTCTTGAATCAGAAATTTATGTCAAAGCCAGTATTTGCCCTTACTGCAATGTTGGATGGGTTAGCTGGGTCTTCCCCCTACTGCCTTCTGAAAGCCACTGTCTATATTCCATGGATGGGTAGCTGCCTGGAACCAGGCCTAGACTTCTTCTGGATTAGGCTATTAGCTATTAATTCTGGCCTGGAGCCAGATATTAGATTCAGTGTTGGAACCAACCCTGCCCCCTGCTGCAGTCTATAGCTTTTAACTATCTTCTGGAGTGTTTGCCCCACCTCTGGTCATATTGGCTTCCATTTTCTTGTAATAGTCCTTCCAGATGCTCACAGCTTCAGATCATGGTTAATGGAGCAACCAATTGAAATAATACTTGCTTCTTCATTCAGGTTGACTAGGATATTCCCAAGTTTCTTAGTGCAGTCACCTATTTAAGTACTGTGGCTTCACCTGAGGATCCTGGAATGATGCCACAGAAGACAGTATGGGTTTCAGGCTAATCTCCTGGGGCATCTAGAGACTCCATCCATACTAGCCTTTGCCTAATTTATTTTCATAATTATCTACCAAGAAGCCTCAATCAATGGGAGAGGCCATTGCTTCATATCCTATTTCCTACTGCTCTTTTATGAGATAGAAAAACTCAGTGGTGTACTCTGTTGTTAATAAGTGTTACTCAAGGAGTTAGGTTTGGCTACAATCCTTTATGTCTGCATTTTAACCACATGTCTCTAATATAAAATTCAGACCTATAAGAGACCTCAGAGGCCATCTACTCCAACCAATTAATTTTACAGATGAGGAAACTGGGATTCAAATTAGTGGTCACTTGTCCAAGGTTACACTGAGAATTCATGGCAGAACCAGGACTAGAGTCCAGGTCTTTCTCAGTTCCCACACTCTTACCCAGTTGCCTTCCCTCTTACCTTCCATTTACATTCTATATATTTTATAGGCACATAATAAGTTGCATGTTGTCTCCCCCACTGAATGTGAGGTCCTTGAGGGCGGGGACCACGTTTTTGCCATTCTTTGAATCTTCCCAGATTAGAATAGTATACTGCACGTAATAAGTGCTTCAATACAAAGTATACTACACATAATAAGTGCTTCAATACAAGTTAATTGACTGACTAAATGAATACTGTTGATCAACAAGCACTTACTAAACACTGTGTGCCAAGAACTACTGGAGCACTAGAGATAGAAAATAAATGAAATCATCAATCTCCAAGAGCTTACAAATCTAGCTGGGGAGACACATACACAATTGAAAAAATAAATAAAGTAAATAAAGTACATACAAAATAAACACAAAGTATCAGGAAAGATCTAATATACAGGGTGGAGCTTGAGCTGAACTTTGAAGGAAATTAAGGCTTAAAAGAGGCAAAGACAAGGCTATAGGCCATTTTAAGCGTGGAGGACAGACTACACAAAAGAGAGGGGAAATGGAATGTTATGTGTAAGAAACAACAGAATCCACTTTTTCTATCACACTAATGTGCTGTAAGGGAATGTCATAAATCCAACTTTTGGGTCTTAGGAGAAAGAAAGAGGGAATTAGTTGCCATAGCCAAATACACAGCCTGCTTTAAGAGAAGAAGAGGCTGTTATATACAATTTTTACCCCAAATCATTCAAAGAGTGACACTGACTGAGTACAAAGGAAAAATCGAATCACTTCTTTGATGACAGAGTTAGTACCAGAACTTAGGCAGTGGCTAGGAAAAGAATAAGAATTCAGAGTAAAATGAAGAGAGGATAAAGAATTTAAAAGTCTTTAAAATTAGAAAAAAGGAAGATGAGCATATCCATTATCAAGCTCAAACAAAAGTTATTTTTGTACTCATCCCACCAAGAATAGGACCACAAGAATAGGTAATAAATATAAAATGAGAAGAAAACCATCATGGAATATTTTCTAGGTTAACAATTTCTTAGCTGTAACTATTTCACAATGAAATCTGCAATCTTTCCTTCAAAGCAGGTATCTGTTTCCAAATATGATCAAGAACATGGGCTACCTCTTCATCTTAAATTCAAAGGCAATAAACTCAACAGAATCTGCCTTCAATTTTCTTAACACCAAAATACAACTTAGACCAGTTAATATGGCTTATCAGAAGAATCTCTTTTGGTTTTAAGTTTCTACAGTTAAGGAGAGGGATAAAGAGCAAAACAAAAACAACCAAAGTAAAATAAATTAGGGTTTTTTCTCTATGCTTTAAAGTTCTCCCCTATAACTCTCCATCGTTACAGTACTGTCTTCATACCTGACTGCAGATTCCTAATTGGCCACCACTCAGCTCTCTCTTTCAGATTAGAACTGAAGCATTCTATTTCATGGTTGGTTTATTTTTATTAAGGGCTTTTGAGCCTCTAGTTTTGTATTTTTATTAACAGAAGCTAAAATAGATGAGGGGGAGAGGAGATAAAAGAGAATGAAAGGCAACATGAAAAAAAACTCCCAGATCTCCAAACAGTTCTGAAACTAAAGCCCTGATGCTGCTGCAAAACTAGAAAGTGAAACTTGAAAAGCTACACTTTTCACTCATTCTCATTAAAAGCCTCAATCTTGCCCATATCTAAATGACTTGGTGGAACATGAATATGAAAAACTGCATAATATGTCAAAGCTGATTTATGTGTTGCTAAGCAATGCCATCAGCAAACACTCCAGACAAAAAGCAGCTCTTCATGTAAAAGTCCTTTTATTGACAATGGAAAGCCAGCTTTTATTGCGGGATCTATTACCTTTTTAAAATCTCCACCTCAAACACAAAGAAGTAAGACACTATATTTTAAAGTATTTCACATCTAAAATCACATCCTCTAATGTTAAAATTGCATGCTCAACAGATAGTCCATAAAACATTCTATCTTTTATTTTTGAAAGTTAAAATACTGGCCACAATCAAGATTATATACACATGGATTTGTCTTCCACAGTCTTTTTGCCCTTACACCCTTCAAACCCCTCTCATTGGGAGACTAGAGAAATTCATCAGCAAGACATCTAGCCAGAGAAGAGCCAGAGGCCACTATAGCTAATAGGACCTAGTCTAGCTAATCCAATAAGTATTTATTTATGTGTTTAAGGTGCCAGGGATACAAAGACTAAAAAAAAGAATCCCCACTCTCAAGGAGTTTAATTAATCAACGAATAAATATTTATTAAGCACTTACTATATGCTAGACACTGGAGATATAAAGACAAAAGGATAACAATGCTTCCCCACAAGGGTCTTATAAAAGAGAAAACAATGTGCATATTATAGGAATATGGCAGAAACAAGACAACCCTCGAGGAGAGGCACAAGCAGAAAAGGCTTATATAAAAGTGGTGCTCAAGCTAAGACTTGATTGCAAACGGAACATTCTGTGTAAGGAACAGCAAAGTCAGGCTAGAATGAGATGTACTGATCTGCACAAAGATAATCACTGAATCCATGATAGTTGATGAGCTCTCATTAAATGTGAAAGTGTAGCAAGAGAAGAGAAGAGTGTCTAAGAGCTACATCCCCATACCCACAGTTACAGGGTGTGACATGGATGATAATCCTGCAAAAGATCCCTCAAAAGACCATTCAGACATGTAGGAAGGGAACCAAGAGAGAGGCAAGGTCACTAAAACCCACTGAGGGGAGAGATCAGGAAGGATGAGGAGTGCAAAAGGCCATCAGGTTTAGCCATTAAGAGATCACTGGTAACTGGAGATAGATAGCAAAGCATGCAACTAAAGTTAAAGTCCAAAAATAGCAAAAGTGGAAGGAGATTGGAAGAGTCTTATGGAACAGGGAAACTGGAGGAAAAAAAATTGTGTTTAGAAAAAGAAAACAGGAAGAAATGGCAGAAACAGGGTAGGGCTGGGCAGAGAGAAACTACTTACTAGAAGTTTCTTCTAGCTGCAGAGAAGAAGCAAGCAGGGGCTGGATGTAGCACGCTGCTATCAAGCACTGAAATACTGCTATACCATGAGCACTTTGGCATTTTGCAAAAATGTAACCATGATGGAAACTTTGCCACATTATTAACATCATTGCTAAAAAAAAAAAAAAAACAAAACAAAAAAAAACACCTTTCAATTTTTAAAAAAAGTAACTATAGTCATCTTCCACAAAACTTTATTTACACAATTCAGACAAATTTAATGTAAGCTTATTACCTAAAAAAAAAAAACTAAACAACCATAGAAAGGAATGAGCAAGGGAATATTCTAATTTGTGCAGGCTTTGAGACTGCTGCCTTCTATACCAAGACTTCTAATAGATCTACCTATTTTCTCTGAAATTGAATACTTTTTCAATACTGATGTTCATTTAATTCAAAATAATATCAGAATTTCATTTCCTCTCAATCAGTAGTTTCAGTGCCCCAGATAGTAAAGGAACAAGTCAAAATCTACAAAAGTAAATATTAAAGTCAACATTTAAAGAAACTTCTGTTAAATGGATTTCCAAGAGAACAGGTAAGCCTAATATCGTTATTCCAGCAAATTAAACAAAAGCACGTTTTGCCTGATTTTTAAAAATCATCTGGTAAGCTTCAAACTTTGTCGTGTTTGCCTTCATTTACATGCTTCAGAAACACATAAAGACGATTCAACTTTAAATCATAAAAAAATCTTTATGGAAGTCTTAATCCTTTACACAGCATCTGAATACATTCATTAAAAACTACATTATCAAAGTCACACTGCATGAATCAATTATATTTAATTTTGCTTTAAACCTTCAGTGAGGATTTTCATTTTTTTCATTTTCTTCTTTAATTTCAGTATTATTCTTCCATCCTTTTTCTGACTATCTAAAATGACACTCAATAGCTATTTTAGCCCAACCCTAATATTAAATTCTGAATCATGTCAATTCAACTCAGAAACCCATTAAGATCTATATATGTATAATGGCTTGGCATTCATCAATACTTTTTGGGTGAAGGTGAGCTAGTGACAACTTTCCTACACTTAAGTATTGAAAGAATAATATTTCCAATTAAGGAAGAATGTTAAATAACATAAAATTGACTGAAATACAGAATAAAAATCCATGACAGCACAGCATAGCACTACCCTTCAATGAGAGCAAATTGCTGATTTACAGAAGCTGAGAATCAAAGACAGAGTTCAAGAGAAATCACTGCCCTGTGGAGAGAACTTCCTCAGTGGTGGGTTGCAGCAAGATGATGAGAATGAGGCACATGTGAAATGTCCCCTGTTCTCAGGAGATAGATTTTCCTTGAGATGTTCAAGAAAGAAAAAAGATGGGGAACTAGAAAAAGTCACTGTATTTGGAATCATAAAACTTGGGTTCCAAGTCCAGCTCTGATATTTATTATGAAATAACCAATAAGCATTAATTAAGTGCCTACTATATGCTGGGCACACTGGTAAAAGGGACCATGGCATGGTAGTGGTCTCAGATTCAGAGGGAACTGGGTTCAAGTGCTGCTTCTGACACATTCTGGCTGGGTGAACTGGGGAAAGTTATATTCTTTCAGTGTAAGAGGCTGTTCTCTAAAACTATCAGCCGCAATTATTAGAGGGAGCTCCTTAGGTGTAAATAAGATAAAATAAGCCAGGCTCATTGTTAGGCATTGGAAATGCAAATACATAAGCCAGGAACACCCCCTACCATAATAGAACTTGCATTCAATAAGTAAATAAAGACATTATATTAAACACACAATGATTTGATGGAGAGGACTCTAATAACTGGGAGAGAGTCAAGGAAGGCTGGCCTCTTGAAGGAGGCTATAACTGAGCTAAACCTTGATGGGAGATAGGAGTAGGAGAGGCAGAGGAGAGGAGGGAGAGCATTCCAGGAACTAGGGGGCAGCCTGTACAAAGACATGGAGGCAGGAGACAGAATGCTGTGTATGGGGAAGGACAAGTAGACAGGCTTGTCTAGAGTGTCAGCTGCACAAAGGAGAACTAATATTCATAAATCTAGAATGATAGGCTGAAGCGACTTTGTGAAGGGCTTTAATTGCCAAAGGCACTTGTATTTTATTCTAAAGGTAAAAGAGAGTCACTGAAACTTTTTGAGCAAGACAATGATATGGTCAGGCCTGCCTTTCATAAATGTCAGTTTTACAGATGTGTGGAGGAGAGTAGATGTATCACCTATGTTACCTTAAGCAAACAACTTCACCTTTCTAGGATTCAGGGTCCTCACCTATTAAATTAGCCAGATGGACTCAGCAATCTCAAGAGTCCCCTTCTGGTTTTAAATCTCTAAACTCCATTGTTAGTAATAAATGCTATGATCTTAGAACTCAAAATAATTAGGTCTCTACAGGTGATCTAATGAGATAAAAAGGATAAACTGACCGAAAACCTTAAGCTATGAGCAGAGCTAATGATAGCTAAAATCAACAGGAATGAACAAAAAGAAAACACAGTTCATGAGTTCAGTAACTTATTTATCATGCCAATGGAGAGCACTAAACCTAGAATAGGAAAGGGGTCCCTAGGTGAGATCCATAACCACTTAGTAGAATATTGTCTAACAATCTAAACAAGAAAACCAAGAGGATAAAAAATTCCAGTTGTCCAGACTACAACATATAGTTAGTTATACAACACAATGAATTGGTCCATCCGTGCATATATATATTACATAGATATTGCAGATGAGCAATAAATTAGATAAGAGAAAAAGTGGGCAGGACTGCATTTAGTAAATTGTATACTTTTTTAAATGACATCAAGATTCTCTCTAATACAAATTTCCATCTTTTTATCATCAACATTCTTCAAGGATTGTTATTCATGTCTACCTATAATGGAACATTACAACCTTCAAAGCCTCAAAATTTAAGGTCACCTAAAAGGCAATGGAGAGAAATATTGCGGGAATAAGTATGTTACAACATATTATCAATAATACTTTACTTCTCAGTGGCATGAAACATACTTCCCTTCTCACTCACCTATTCAAATTCTATCCAATTAAGATCAAAATTTACCTCATTTCTAAATGAAGTAATAATGATCCCATTAGTTGTTAAGGCTCTGTCCCTTATCAAATTGCTTTGTATTTACTATGTATGTATATGTTGAATCATCAAATAAAATGAAAGTTCTTCAAAGACAGTTTAAGTTTTCCCCCGGTGCCAAGCAGAGGGTCTTGCACACTACAGGCACTTAATGTTTGCTGAACTGGATTAAGATCCTGATCTCCTCTATGAATCTTTCTCTAATTATTCCAGCTGTCAACAATCTCCCTTTCCTCCAACTCCTGCTTATAAATCTACTGGACACAATTAGCACCCAGTTATATAGTTTTGTATTGTTCCCCATTTCATGTATTAGAAACAAAGAAGAGGCTTGGATAGATATGCCAATTGATAATGTATGTATCATTCATGATGGCCTGAATAAATTTGCCCCTTCATAAGAGAAGCATATGATAAAGATGCCTTCTTTCCCAAATAAGACAACATATGCTAAGTTAGTACATACTTCTATTTAATAAGCTGGCAAGCATCCAGAATAGGGTGACAAGGTTGGTGAATGACCTTTCATTCATATCATTTAACGACTATTTAGCAACAGTTAGAGATGTTTAGCCTAGAGAAGAAGAGGGTATGAGAGCTGTCTTTAATTATCTGAAGGATTATCATGTACAAGGGGGATTAGACTTGCTCAGTTTGACCCTTTTGGGCACAACTAGGCATAACATGTTGCCAAAAAATCAGATTCAGGATTAAGAGGAAAAAAAAAACCTCCTAATAATTAGGCAAATGGCGTGGGCTGCCTCAGGTGGTAGTAGTGGACTCACTTTCACTGGAGATCTTTAAGCAAAAGCTAGATGACCACTTGTGGGCATGCTGGTATTTCTTTTTCAGATATGGAATAGGACATATGATCCCAGAGATCCCTTCCAACTCTGAAATTCTTTGATCCACTGAAGTTTAGAAATCACAGTACTAGGAGCAGAGTGCTCTAAAAATATTTGCTGAAGTCACTGTTTCAGAGACTAGGGGAAGATAGTTGCAATGATACCCTGCTAGTGGAGCTATGAATGGGTCCAACTACTGTGGAAATAAACATTGACGTGTGGGAGAAAAAAGTTACTAAACTCTTCATACTCATTGACCCAAGGAGATCAGTGACAAGAAGATAGGGTTTGGGTGACTAGATAGACAGAGATATAATAAATATTCATATAAACACTCTCCATGGAAGCAAAAAAGTAGAAACAAAAGGTTGCCCATAAATTGAGGAATGCTCAAACAAACTGTGGTGTATGAACGTGATAGAATATTATTATACCATAAGAAATGACAAAGATGAGGAATTCAGTGAAACACAGGACCACTGGAGCACAGAAGGCTGGAATGTCATCAAGCCCAACACCCTCATTTTAGAGTTGAGGAAAAGCTGAGAGATAAATGACTTGTCCAAGGCCAAACAACTAATAAGTACGTGAGGCAAGAATTAAACTCAAGTCTTCCCGACTCCAATCTGAGCATTCTGTTCCCTATATCACCTAGCTGCTCCATTGCAGAAAGACTTGTATGAAATGATTCAGAGAAGAAAGTAGAAGCAACAACACTAAAAAGGAGTTGAACTCATATGAGCTATAAGAACAATCACAGTCCAAGAGGATTGATAATTAAATACTTTCCTCTTCTCAGATTAGTATAGATTATAAGTATAGAATGCAATATATATACATATATATACACACACATATATACACATATATATACATATATATACACACACACATATATACATATACTGTCATTGTTATTGTCATACACAGACATTTTGACAGCTGATTTTGCTTAAATGCTTTCTATTACAAAAAAGGGTTCAAAGTGGGAGTGGGAATCTGTTGTATCCTGTGAAACCTGGACAGTATACCAGCACCATGCCAGGAAATTAAATTGCTTCCATTTGAATTGTGTTAGGAAGATTCTGAAGGTCACCTGGTAGGATAAGAGGCCAGACACTGAGGTCTTTTCTCAAACTAAATGCCAAGCACTCAAACTCTGCTCCAGAGAGCACAACTCTGATGGGCTGGCCACATTATCCAAATGCAAAAGGTACTCTTGTCAAAAAGACTGTTTTATGGAGAACTCACATAGGGCAAGCG
Organism: Vombatus ursinus; assembly: GCF_900497805.2. Lineage (NCBI taxonomy): Eukaryota > Metazoa > Chordata > Mammalia > Diprotodontia > Vombatidae > Vombatus > Vombatus ursinus. The sequence continues at coordinate 4,333,230 of NW_020954565.1, read as the reverse complement.
TTCACATGGTGGTCAGAAGAAGCGATACAAGGACACTCTCAAGGTCTCTTTTAAGAACTTTGTAATTGATTGTGTAACAAGGGAAACCCGGGCACAGGACTGCTCAGCATGACATGCCCACATCAGAGAAGGTATTGTGCTCTATAAGCAAAGCAGAATTGAAGTAGCTCAAAAGAAATGCAAGATACACAAATCTAGAGAATCCACCCCAAGTGTTCACATGGACTATTTGTGCCCAATCTGGTAGAACCTTCCGACCTTATATTGGTCTTATCAGCCACAGTTGGACACACTGTAACTTGACTCTAACATAGTGATATCATTTTGGTCCTCTTCAAGAATGAAGGACAACAACCAACCAGTTTTGACATATCATTTAATATCTTAGGACCTCAGTTTCCTCACTTGCAATATGAGAAAGTTAGACTAGATGACCTATAATCTCCTTTCCAGTTTTAAAATGCTTTGTTGCTAATTATAAAAAGTTTCGAATTTTCAAGTTCATCATTATAGTCAAAATCATTTAATTATCCATTTTGCATGTGGCTTTATGCTAATGTAGAATAAGCAATAGTCTCTGCCATATTAAAAAAGAGATAAGATTGATGTCAATATCTAAGAAAGTGAAAAAATAAAACAAACAGAAAAACAGGAAAACTATATTCCAGTAAGGAAGTGATGATTCAATGAATCATAAATAATGGCAGTTAGAGGCTACATGCTGAAATAGGGTGGGGTGTCAAGGGAAATTGCTCCTTCTTTTCCAAATAGTTTTAGATTTGATGAACAAAGTGAACTTTTACCAGCTGAAGCAAGAGAGTCAAGAAGTACAGAAGGAAAATTATATTGAGCCTAGAGGGCCAAGTGACTGGTCCAAGGTCACATGACTAGTTATGCCTGGAACCAAAATCCAGGTTTTCTCCCTGTTATTTGTCACCTAATGACTGGTTTGCCCACAAGGGCACCAATAGTTCACTTACATGTAAATATGCTGGCAATATTATTCAGCTCATTGGTTGACCTCAGTGCTGCTTTTCACACTATTTTTAGACACGCAAACAGAAGGAAAGAATGAAAAGTGCCAAGTGAAATGACACAAGAAAATTGCACTGTAGCCAGATCAGACAAAGAAAAATGACAGAAAAAAGGTGGGCAGAGATGGCTCTGTGATTTCTTCCTCACTCTCACCTGAGCAAATTATATAAAAGGAACCAAGTTAGAATGCATTAGCTGTCAAATCAACAAAACTCCATTAGACAGAAAGCCTTCCCACAATGTGGCCTCTCTATAACCACAGACTTGACATGGTCCATGACCAGGGAACAAGAAGCAGAGATGAGTAGGAACAAAATTTATAAGACATAATGGAGAAGATATACTTACTCTTCCAGGAAGTGTTGTTGGGGTCCTATAATAGAACCTGGCCGGCAGATTCTTATCCACGCGATGATTTCAGCATGTGTGAACCTGTAGTGCTTCATTACATAACAGGCTATCAATGTTCCTGTTCTTCCAAGACCAGCTATAAAAAAAAAGAGAGAAAGAGGACATGAGATACAGCGTGTGCACAGGCAAATACAACACAGTAAAACTGAGTACAGTTAATAGCGTCAACAATTTTTAGATTTTGGTAAGCTGACATCATTAGTCTCATATTTAATGTGTGATTTTTAAATCAGATACTTGCATTATAATTATACATCCTTTGATGTTTTGAAGTTAAAGAAATTTTAATGATAATATCCAAAAAAGACACAATTATAACATAGTATAAAACTGGATTTGAAAAGCATTTTTTTCCTTAGGCAATTGGGGTTAAGTGACTTGCCCAGGGTCACACTCACTTGCTAGTAAGTGTCAAGTGTTTGATCTGAGGCTAGATTCAAACTCAAGTCCTCCTGACTTCAGGGCTGGTGTTCTATCTGCTGTGCCACCTAGCTGCCCCCTGAAAAGCATTTTTAAAAGACCATCTAGTCTTTTTTTTCTTGAAATTTTCAAAGAAGGACTGTCCACTAGGAAAACTATTAAAATATGGATCCCAGAATTAGTCCTCATAAGAAATTATTTTTTTAACATTACCTAGGTTGAGATGAATCTATTGATAACCACTCTACATGACCAACTAGCCAGTCCTACACGCAAGTAAGTTATATCACCAAGATTTTATTTTATAAACTTACTGATCACTAATCTCAGAAGGGTCAAAATCAAAAGCCCTTCTCTAATCAAAGCAGATTACCTCTATCATCACTGTTTCTTAACACTACTAGACAGATTACTCTGGCTGACCCCCAAGCCTAGACACTCTTCCTCCACTCTGCCTACTTGTCTCCCTGGCTTCCTTTAAGTCCCAATTAAAATATCACCTTTTACTGGAAGCCTTCCCCAACCCCTCTTAGTTTCCAATGCCTTCTCTCTGTTAATTATTTCCTATTTATCCTGTATATGGTTTACTATGTATATATTTGTATGCTGTCTCCCTCATTAGATTGGAAGCTCGGGACAGGGACTGTCTTTTGCCTCTTTTTGTATTCCCAGAGCTTAGCACAGTACGTGGCGTACATATAGTAGGCATTTAGTAAATGTTTACTGATTAATTATTGACTGATTGTTACTCTGCCATATATGATGAAATTAGTCTGAAAAATGTGTTTTAATAAAGTTCTGATTATTATCCCAATTTCTTCAAAGTGTCTGAAAATTGATGATTATTTTCCCAAGCATTGATCAATGTTCTCATCAATGTGGAAATTAAAAATTTATAGAACTATAATTTTAGACTTAATAAAGTTCTACATAATATAATGATTCTCATCATTTTCCCCTACTACTTCCCCCATGAGTGATCAAATTCTTCAATCCAAAATCTCAAAAATGGTAGTTCCTAGATCATTGTAGGAAGAGGAAACTGAAGGCTAGAGAAGGTAAGCAATTTGCTGAGTGTCTTAACTAGCTAGTGTCAGATCCAATATATACTCTTTCCACAATATCTCACTGTACCTACAAACTTGAAAACATCTAGCTTATTTAAACTATCTTCTTTCTTTTTTCTAAATCTTCACAGAATCCCAAAGCTGGAAGGAACTTCAAAGGTCATCTAGTTCAGCCTCCTATTTCAGTCTTTTTTCCCTATTATCCAAATCTTCACATTGTTATTTGCCATACTGGGCACCACTAGGAGGTGTGGAAGGAGTTTTGGGCAAACACATAAAACTGTGAGCAAAAGCATTTAGTAGCGGGGTAAATAAGATGTATACTAGAAAGGATCGGGCTCAGACTATGGAAGGCATTAAAAGCCAGACAGCAGAATTTGTACATTATGCAAAGAGAAAATGGAAGTAATTTCTTCTGGTTCTTGAGGAGAGAAATGAAATGATCAAAATAGGTTTTAAGGAAACTTAGACTGGCAGCAGCATGGAGGTTAAATCAGGAGAGTCAAAATTTAGAGCAAATAGGCTCTTGCAATAATAGAGGGATGAAAGTCCTAGACAGAAGTAGTGGTAGCATGGGTAAAAGAGAGGAAGTAGTGAACAGCTGTGGTGACAGATCGGGCACTGGGAATTCGGAGTCTTCTAGTCTGAGTAAATGGAAAGGTAATAGCATAATTGAGAGAAATGGGTACAGTTAAGAAGGAGAATCAATTTGAGCAATGGAGTAGTTTTAATGAGCTGCTTAAATCTTTTTCGTTTCATCTGTTATTAACTTGTTATGAATAAAACATTAAGGGGAAGTGTTTTCCTTCGCCCATCCCTTGTTTTTGATTTCGTTAAATCTTGTTATGACTATGTTCAGGTATCTAGACTTTCATTTCCCCTGCTCCATAAAAGTTGTATGTAACACAAGGTGTTTAAGATTTGTCTCTTATTTTTCATTACAATGTATTACAATTACATTACTTCCTACTTATCCCTTGAAGTTAGGATGTTTTTAATAGCTTCCTTGTATCTTGTTCTTACCAGAAATATCTTCTGCCTTCACTTAAACTAACTTCAATTTTAAGTTACAACAATGTACTTGAAGAAGTTACTTCTTCAGAAGTTAGACGATATTCTAAAGAGTTGCCTCTTTCCTGACACCAAACCCTGTACCCCTAAATGTAAGAATGGAGATGATTGTTTTACTGTGTGGAGCTCTGGAGTCCTTTACAACTAATCCAAATACAAGAGCACAAATATACAAATATAATATACAATATTAATAATATACAATAATAATATACAAAACAAGGCTCAGTGAGTTTCAGTAGCCTCTCCTGGAGGTCATGTATTTTAAGCATCCAAAATATGCCTCTAAAATTTCTCTATCTGGATAGCAGATGGCTATCATGTCCTTCAGTCATTATCTTGCCCTTCTGCTTCCATTAGCTAAAAGTGAAAGAGTATAGAAGTTTCTCAAACATCTCTGAAACTAAAGTTGCATCACTTTTTTTTTTTAAATTAACTTCATAGAGTCTGCAATTTGGATCTATAAAAAGAATGTTCTTAGCACTGAATGGCTGGGAGTTCTTAACATGTAATTGAACAAAGGAAGAAAATTTCATCATTTCTTTTTCAAAATTTTGTTTTAATTGTTAAAATAGTCCAAACCAAAGGTTTCTTGCAGAGTTAGTGGTATAAAAGAGATAATCAAGATACTCTCTATTGTTTATTTTGCTTTGCTGTTCCATTGATTTTACCAAACCCCTATAAGTAATCGGGATTCAATTTTCCAGGTGTTTTTATTTTCATCGTTTCCCAAGAATTCACAACCAATCCCTTTATCATCCAATAAGGACTGAATAGCAAGGCTAAAACTGCAGATATGAAATCATTATAGAATTTGGAATTTCACTTCCATAAATGAGTTACTAGCTTGCCTTTCGGCACCGAAGTTGCCTGTGGAGACAGCATTTTCATTCCTTTTCCAAAAGTTACTGAACTTCATTTACTGGATAAGCTTCCTTTTCTCTCCTCCCTCATATTCAATTAAGCTGCTCAGTTCCACTTCAATTCTCAGAAAATTAAGCTGACTCAATTAGGGCAGATGTCAAAATAATTAATAGGCCAATAATAGATACAAGTGTTCTATTAAAAGCAATGCAGCTGTAATTAAAATGGGAGTTACAAGCCATATCAAATAATATTATATGTACGTATGTGTGGAAATAACCATAACAGACAACTGGAAAAATCTTCAACTTGGAAAACTGTGATTTCCCTACCTAGATAGTTTAATGTCAATTAATTGATTTTACCAGAAATGATCTAATTAGGAATATAATTTTTTTAAATTATGCAACGTCAAAATTGATATTTCTAATTAACACTTTGTTTAGGTACACAAAGGACAGAGAGCTCCTGTAATAAATAATGCTTTAGTTAAGCAAGTTTCTTTATGGGATAACGCAAGAGGTGAAGTACCACACATATCATTCAAGATAGAGAATTTCAAAGAAAACTGGTCTCCTTAGAATCTGCAAACCCAAAATATATTTTATAGATAAAATGCCTTTTCTTAAAAAGGAAAAAGCCTGACTTTGTACACCAACGAGTATTTTATTGAGAAATGAAATTCATATTCATGATAGCAAAAACTCTGAATTTTAATTACTTTCCTTTTTTATTTTCTAATATTTTGAAGATAAAAAGGGAATATGCATTCTCAGCTCAATATAATGCAGGTAGCTAGTTAACTGTTTTTCCCACATAAATTCTGCTGAAATATCAAACTTGGATTTTTCTAAATCTAAGCAATCTTCAACTATACAAAAAGGTAACGAACTAGAATGGTAAGGCAAACTTATGATGTACATGAATCACATCTAGGAGAAGCCCACTCAACCCCACTCACTGTGACCTGATTAGAAGCAAAATTAGAGCCTGCTAGGGCAAACGACAAATTGATAATGAATCTTTTAAGCAAGATCCCTTATATTTTAAATTCTGCAAAAATAGAGACATTCAGCTAAAAAGTAAATGGGGGGGGGCTGGAGGTGGGCAGGACAGGGGAAAAGGGCCATGTTCAAAATACACAATGGTTGACATCAGATGGCCTCATCTAAACCCCTGGGCCACGTGCTGATCATTTTGATCTTTCCAGGGCTCTGGAAAACTGAAGCTTCTACAAAGCAGCTCACGTGTTCATCAAAGTGTCTCCACCTACACGATTATTAAACATAGAAACCAGAGCCTACAAAATGGTATTTAAATTTTTTATCAGAAAGAAAGCCCTGCTCATCTGAATAAGTCAGAAACAACAGCATCAGACATAGAAAAAAGCTATATAATCCCTAACACCTACTAGCCAATTTTCATAATACACTAAAGAAACTGCCTTCCCTCAATCTAAAATATGAAAACAGCACCACTAAGTGGCACTTTCAAAAACCTGCACATGCTAAATAATAAGGATGCTGTGGGTACAAAGGTGCCCAGAGTGTTTCTCTACCATTGAAATGAAAGCTGTTCTACTCATTGAAGCTATGAAGGATGGCTTCAAAGAACTTTAGTATCTCTTGACCTCACGCTATTCTAGGAAAGGCTAAAGCAGTCAGAAATAGAGTTTGCTATCCTTCAGAATCTGATGATGGTTTTGCTTGTTTCTGGTAACTTTTATGGTTTTTTGAGAGCCAATGTTTACCTTGTTCATAGGATGACTAGCCCATCACCAAAAATGTTTATCCCCACTGGGATCAGAACCTGAAATTTCCCCATATATTTTAAATAAACAAGTAAATCATTAGGAGCAGCTAGGTGGCATAGTGGATACAGTGCCAGACCTGTTCTCAGGAAGACTCATTTTCCTGAGTTCAAATCCAGCCTCAGACATTTATTAGCTGTACTGGGCAAGTCACTGAACCCTACCCTGTTTGGTTCAGTTTCCTCATCTCTAAAATGAGCTGGGAAAAAAAATGGCAAACTACTCCACTATCTTTGCCAAGAAAAACCCCAAATGGGGTCACAAAGAGGTGGACATGACTGAAACAGGAAAGTGGCAATAATTTGTAACAAGTAAGTAATTCTGATGGTAAAAAGGGGAAGTAGGAGTTCAGAAGCCTTACAAAGTAGAGGATGATCTTCAATTACCAGAGAACATGAAGACACTGAACTTCAAATAGACAAAGAGAGGGTGAAAATGGAGTCAGAGACTTTTGAAAGGAGGTGGTAAGAGCACAAAAACAAATCTTTCTATCTCACAATTTTACCTGCTTCAACGTACCACAGCTAAGTCCTGATTAGTGTAAATAATGAATTAGAATAAAATGGTTGCAGGTATTCAAATTGCCACTACTTAAAGTTATAATTACATCAAAATGGCAGCTGGTTGCAGCCCAATGGAAATATGTCGTGCAGATTCAAATACTGCTACACTTCAGAGGATTCATTATTCATACTAACTGGAACTTGGCTGAACATCACCAGTAATTTGCATATCACATTTCCTAATCACAGTGCACAAAGGCAGAAAACAGTCTGAGAGTAGCCACTGCATTTCCAGAAGCGGTCACAGAAAACCTCACCCATCAACTGAGATCAGTCAACGGCCCCTAGTATTCCACATACAGAGTAGTCTTTTCTCCAGAAAAAGGGAAATTAAAGAGGTTCTTATGTCTCAGTTTTACAAATTAGAAAAGATCAAGATTATATTATCATTATTATTATTATTATTATTATTATCATTATTATCATATTATTTCCCCCCATGCTGCCCTATGTCCTTGGGTTTCAGTTTGGGTTTTTTGGTTATTGTTTGACATTGTTTTCTCTCTCTCTCTCTCGGCCTTATCCAAATTCAGAAAGATATACTACAAAGGGCTTGTACCAACCTTTGCAATGTACAGCAACTGCTCCTTCAGTATTTTCGCATATATTTAGGAATCGTCGAACGATGTTATCACTCGGTGTGCTGCCATCTATGAAGAAGAGGTCATAGTGCTCAAAACCAGCATCTGTGAATCGTTTTGCCTCGTAGATCTTTTTATTCAGCCTAATAATTGTAGTCACATTATTCTTTTTAAAATAAGGGAAGTAGGCTTCAGGGGCATGAAGGGGATAACCTAAAACAAGAAGTGGAAAAAAAGACATAAGGAACTCCTATGCAAATCATCTTGCAGAATGATAAAAACACTAACATCATAAATCACTAATATCATAAATGACAAATTACATAAATCACTAACATCATAAATGATAAATTATATAAATCTCAAAAAGCAACGTGAAATAGAGGATGGAAAACCAGCCCTGGAGTCTAAGACCTGGGTTCAAGTCTTGCTTCCAATCCATACTGGTTACACGAACCTGAGTAATTCACAAACAATTCTCTAAGCCTCTAACAGGTGGAAAGCAGGTACCATTCTACATGGGTGGAGAGTTTCTTTTACCAGAAGTTTCCTACGCCAATGAAATTACAAATCTGACTGATTTTCTTAAGTATATAAATCTCAAATAGCATGGGAGGCAAACACACGTTTTACGCTTAGAATGAGTAGTGAATACAGATAGTATATTTAAAGATTAGGTCCAAATGTCAACCTAAATATGCTTCTACTAAAAGAGCTTAAAGAAGTTTTTTGTTCTTTTTAAGGTGTATTTTGTTATTCACAAAAACAAAAATTTAAAAGTATCCAAATAAAGTTTGAAGTTTTAATCTGAGATTTAGAAATCCTAAGAATCACTGGGTCCTAAAACAAATGCATTCAAGGGCCAACACAATATTTAAAAAAAAAACCCTACATTCTCATGAACTTTGTGAGCTATTTCAACCATTTTAAGTGGTTTTCTGTACCAGAAAAATGATTTTCAAATATAGCAGATTTTTTTACTTAAAGTTAGTAGATACGAATACTTTACCTTTTATTACAACTCTAACTATCCAGTTATTCTACATGTACTTGGTAGGTACAATGTCTGCAAACTTCTCAAAAACTATAAAGAAAATATAATATAGTCCCTTCTAGGCAACCAACACTAAATATACTTTAATAGCTTAGCACCAGTGGATTTAAATGTTAAATCAAAATATTTGGTGATCAATAAACAAAGCATATGGTCTTCTCTTTCTGCCTCCTCATACTAGGTACCATATCTCCTACCTGTTTTCCAATATAGTCTTAATTTATCAGCTTTTGTCTATGTTAAGGCTAACTTGAAATTTTGCCCAATTTGTGCTCACTTCAGGCCCATAACTGAGACGATTTACCATCTTAAATCACTCCCTTTCTATTTTCACTAGAGTTGGGCAAACTGTTGGCCAACTTTTAATTATTTGCACTGAAAGGATAGGGGTGATGGTACCAATACAACAAAGTGTCTTTATGTTCGGCTTTGGAATGCATTATATCTTTGTTCTGGCTTTCTCACAGAGGCAGCATATGCATCTTCCGAATTACACTTTGTCTATGCCAATATTAATTAACTTTCATTCCTTGAGTATGCACGTAGTTGGCAACAGAGTAGACAGTCAGGGAGCAAGCCAAAGAAGACAGATCAGAATTTAAAATTGGATAGAGATGGTCTACAAAGCAGACAATCTAGAGACGGTTTACATCCGTCAATGCCAGGTGCAGTAATTTATGCACACATTTAGAAAAAATATACACTGCTATTTAGGAAACACCAGATTTATTTTGCCTACTTTCCCCCATTACCCAAATTATTTCTAGACAGTTAAGTTCACAGTATGCAGAAGTGAAGCCTACATACAACACAAGGTAAAGATATCAATTAGATAAGGGAAGGAAGAAATTCATAAATATCTTCAACAAAGATATCAATGTAACTGTATGGGGATCAGCCCCCATTGTAAAGCAGTTCAACAGACCAGAATTCATTATACTAAGGGCATAACCCAAGTTCTATAGGTAAGGAGATGCTAAACACATGCTAATTTAATAAATGAAGTATTGAATAGCTTTCTAACACAGAAAGCTCATCTCTCAGTTTCTAACCTTGTCCCTTATAGGATAAAACAACAAAGTTGACATACCTTCTGAATTTAATAAGTAAACATATATTCCAGTATTCTTAAGTTATACATAATGATTTAAAAGTCAGAAATGATAAATTCTTAATTCAAGAAAGTTAACTACCTGACAGCTAAGCCCACATACAGTTACAAATTTAATATTACAGAGAACACTTCAGAGGCTGTCGATTCAATTTTTAACAAATTTCCCTGATACGCCAAAAATTCCTTGATCAAAAATGAATCAGATTAATTTTTTCCATAAACAAACTTCTGTAGCACACAGAATACATATGCACCACATTTTTTGCACTGCTACTCTAATATCTAATAATATGAAAATATAGTATTTTTTATATTATGTCACAGTGAAATCATTCCTTTTTTTTTCCTTTTATTTCTTTTAAGAGGACTTCATGGAACCCTAGATAACATATTCAAAAGTCTATAAAGGAAAACTACAAAGTGTGGGATACACCTTTGAATTTTTTAAGATATGCATTGTGGAAGGCACATATGCAGTCCCATAAAACTGGCCTCTGTGCCAGAATCAAAGAAAAAAGAGTATGATAGATGGTCCATAGGTATGACTCAGTACAGCACTTCATCCCAAAGTTTCTCAACTGAACACTGAGATCCACTAAAAAAATACATATTGCATTTGGAAATTCCAGGATCAGATAAGCTCAACATTGCTACCAGGTATTTTCCATGAGGAATATAAAAAGTGGGTGTGTCTTTATGTACTTATACAATCTCCAATAAAGACTTATTCCAGTGTCTCTTGATGACTATCCAAACAGACCATAAGGACACACTGCAGGATACTGTCTATTCCAATATTAATTAACTTTCATTTCCTGAATACATGCTTGGTCCTATGCAGTGGTGAAGGCTATGCAAACTGGCCCAGAATCCATCTGTATCACTCAAGGACCAGCCTAGCTAGGTTCACAGTGGTCTTTACCAGATTGACCACAGGTTGAATTTTTGAACCATAGCAACTCTTACAGAACATCTCTGTGCTGGTGGAAAGTGTGCCCACAACAACGAAATCACAAGTAGCTGAAATGTTAAAGCAAATATATAAAGTAACAATGCTTTTGGATGGTGGGGCAAGGACTGAGAAAGAAGATGCCTTCCTTTTCAAACTTTAAATCTACACCTGCCCTATTCAATCCAAAGTAAGTCAAAGCCTCCACACTGACCTCCACACTTTCAGACTGGTTCTCTTAGGAAGTTCTGTACTCAATTAAATCAAATTCTAATAATGAGAAGCAACATGATACAGTGAAGTGAGAATGGATGGATGTGGAGTCAGGAAAGACCAGGATCTAAAGCCCACATTTGTTCTTACTAGTTGTGGTCTGACCTCATTTGTAAAAATGGGGACAATAATACCTTTAGTATTTCTCTCACAGAGTCTCGCAAGGATCAAATATGATAATGTATGTAAAAACCACTCTGCAAACCTTAAAGTGATATAACCTAAAGTAGATGATATATAAAAATCAGCTACTACTGCTATTATTATTACTCTTTAGGTCTGGCCACTATTTCATTTTGTCTTTGTGTTTCCAGTAATTAGCACAATATCGAGCATTTATTAGGAGCCTGTTGACTGAATTAACTAACCAAGTTTTGAATCCATCTAACCACACTGTTATGCAACAACCACAAAAAAATGATAATGATAATAATAATAATAATAATAGCATTTATATTATAGGACTTTAAGATTTGCAAAATATATTACAAATATTATCTCATTCATCATCACAACTCCTCTATGAGGTAAGTGCTTACTATTAAACCTATTTTTAAGATGAGGAAAATGAGGCAGTCAGAGGTTAAGTGACTCTCATAACCACTAAGTACCTAAGACTGGATTTGAACTCAGGTGTTCTTGATTCCAGGTCCAGTGTTCTATACACTACATCACCTAGCTGCCAACGTCACTTCTTCTTGTCCACAAAAAAAATAACATGGGAGACTTTGAAATCTATAAGTATTTTTTCTCTATAGAATTTCCTTGATCTGCCAGTCGAATTATATTTTTAAAAAAGAAAAGAAAAGCAAAAGGTTAGCCTATCAAAATCCTATGCCAGACTGACTTTCAGCGCTTACCTCTCCTTTCTAAATGTTCACAATCTACCCCTTTGAAAATATCACCTAAATTTTAGCTAGTACTGAAGTCAGGTTCATTGTGGTCTATAGTTTGAAGATTCTTTTTTCTACCCTTCAGAAAAAAGAATGGGGACAACGTTTCCCTTTATCCAGGCCTATGAAGCTTCTTTCAACTTCCATGATCACCACCAGCAGTTCAGCAGTCATTTCTTCCGGTTATTTTAGTACCCTAGGAACTTAATCAAATCAGTCTTGACATTCAATATAAATAAAACCAGAAGACAAAATATATTTGCAGCTAAATGGAAGGAAGACTCACAGGTTCTCCTTGCAGAGGCAAATTAAGGAGTTGGCAGAGTTGGTTTTATCGTGCATCCAAAGGCAACAAGAAACATCATTTCATGGAACGTTTGGTCATCTCTTATTTGCAGTGCTCGTGAAAAGTATTTGCAAAAAGACCACCATGAAAATGACTGCAGCTTATGTATCAACATCTGTTACAGAGGATGAAGACGTAGAGAAAGTCTATGAAGAACTCAATAAGACCCCTCAAATTATATCAATATATATACTGATACTCAGTGACTTCAATGCAAAGATGGAATAGGTGAGGTCAGCAAAAAGTGTTGAAAACTAGGATTCATTAGTAGGAACTGTGAGGTCAAAATTGGTAGACCCAGAAGCTTCACACCTATACATTATGTATATTTTCTTCAAGAAAAATATCAGCACTAAACACAGTGATTCAAATTCTTTATGACAAATAGCATGCTATCGGGCAGCTAGGTGGCACAATGGATAAAGCACCGGCCCTGGAGTCAGGAGGACCTGAGTTCAAATCTGGCCTCAGACACGGAACACTTGCTAGCTGTGTGACTCTGGGCAAGTTACTTAACCTCAACTGCCTTACCAAAAACAACCAAACAAATAGCATGCCACACAAAAATAAAACTGATTATATTTTAGCAGGCAAGAAATTATTTTTACTCATGGGAGAGTCATTCCTGAAAAAGCTGCCTATGTATATTCAGACAAATTAGAGCAAAGATCAAAATTAATACAAAGATAAAACAAAAGAAATGAGAAAAAGATATAGTATATTCTTAAAATACTTCCATCCTGATATACTTAAATAAGTTCTTAATGCCAAAAAAATGGAAAATGGATGGAGGAAAGGATACAGAATTACAACAAAGATTATAATAATTTCATAAAGAATTTTAAACATCATAAGTCAAATGTCATCATGAGGTCAAAAGAGACTAACAAGCACCTTGGTCAGGAATTGCTTGACTTCCTTGCCTAGTGGAGAGATGGATTCAACAGCCATGGGCAATACCGGTTTAAAATATAAACTCATATGTAAAATGTTATGGAGAGAGATGGTAAAAGACAAGAAGTAGAATAGCCTCATAAAACATCAAGAAGCCATGGAGAAGATTAGTTTAAAGAAAGCTCAATGAGGAACTCAATTAAGCAAAGTCTCACATTAAACTAAGCAAAGAATATTTAAGGGTAAAAATCTGTTGTTGTTGGGTCATTTTTCAGTTGTGTCCAACTCTTTGTGACCCCATTTGGGGTTTTCTTGGCAATGTTACTGGTTTTCCATTTTTCTTCTCCAGATTATTTTACAGATGAGGAAACTAAGACAAACAGAGTTATGTGACTTGCCCAGGGTCACACAGCTAGCGTGTCTGAGGCCAGATCTGAACTCAGGAAGATGAGTCTTCCTGACTCCCGGGCAAGCACTCTACCCATTGTGCCACCTACTTGCCCTTATGGATAAAATCAGGAGGACAATAAAAAGATAGAAAAGATTTACAGATACATATATAGATACAGAAAAATACATATATCTAAATATAGATATGTATCTATATATCTATAGCTACATCTAAATATATATCTATATCTGTTTTTTTTAACAACAAACCATCTAGAAGAGTGCAACCTCCACATCCAGACTCAGAATTCTGAATGTGCTTAGAGAGAAATGGAAATGGCACTGAAGAAGCCAAAGTGGAAAAAAGCTCTACGGGATCAAGTACAGACAAACAGGTCTGTGTGGGAGGAGACACTCTTTAGGAAAATGAAAGAACTAAAGGAAAAGATTTCAGATCTTGTTATTACCCCCAAAGGCAAACAATGGAACACTAAACCAGCAAGAGAACTGCTATCAATGCACATGCCCACTTTCCCATATATGTAAATTTTTATTAGAATAATCTATGCAAACAAGGACATATTTTATGAAGGTACTAAAGGGAAATGGTGACCTTTCACAAGCAATGCCCAGATAACATTTGTCACATTTTTATTTAATGAAAGATATAAAGAACACAAAATCCCATTTGTTGACTATAAAAAGTCTTTGATTTTATTATCTTCAAGCTGTCATCTCTTACAACAAAGTGTCTCTCATGTATGTGTCAAAATTATAAAATATTTAGAAGATATAACAGATAGTATTTTCAACAACCAGAACTTTGATCATTAACATGAGACAAGACATAAAGCAAAAAGAAGCTCTCTTGCCAAAGATGTTCACCATTGCCACAGAGGAGATCCAAGTCAAGGAGAGACTAGTTATAGATAGTGAGGACCTTCAAGATCATTCCTGTTTGAAGATGACAACTGTGCCGATTGCAGCGAGCCCTAAACGCTGTAGAGACTATGTGTGAGTCATAATTACTATAAAGAGTCTGGTCTACATACCGAGGAAAAACCAACTGGATAAAGAATGCCACTGTTCAGATTATGATATTCAGTTGAATGGAAAACCTACAAAGCTTGCCTATCAGTATTACAGAATTTGATACTAAAACTAAACAATGAGTTGGGACCAGAAATTAATAAAAGAAAGGGAGCTGGACCACCTTTGGGAGAGTGCAAAGTCATTTCAGTGGCCGTAAGGTTCTTCCTGAAACAGAGGCTCCATTATTCTCCAACTGATTTATAGCCACGTAATACTCCAGTGTCTGAAGAACCTAAATTGAAGATTATACAAACTGCAATGGAAAAGAGATGATGCTGGGTGTGAGCAGGTTGCAAAACATTATAAAAAACAAAATTATTCAGAAGGAGTGATCCAAAGGATTGACATCAGAAACTAATTACTGGGACAAAAAAAAAAGATAGCCAGTCACAAAGAAGTAATAAGAGACAACTGAAACAGCCCATATGCTCTGGCATCTAATACAGTTAAAAGAATACAATGAAGACTCTCTCCCCCCACCCCATCCACCTCCAGCACATTGGGCTGACCCACTATTGTGAATGACAGACCCCCTACTGTGAACTTATGGAAGGTCGTGAACAAAGATGGAAAGGATAGGTAGGAATGGATGAATTAAGTTCTGCATTGACGGAGGGAATACAAACATCAATGAGAGCACAGATATGCAAGGATTCAACAACATCTCAGAAATATATTTCAAATAGACAGTGAATGTATCTCTGTCATCCACAGGAATAGGTAGTTGACTTCACTATCTACAGGAAATCCTTTTGTTGTTTGGATTATGAGCTGGAATTTCTCGAAAGCAATGGTAAGCAAATATTTCTTTGCTTTCGGTCTTGCCAGACACTAATAATAAAAGAGTTAAAGTTATTTCTGATCTTAAATCTTTCATGGAATCCTTTATGATTTTCACATGAACCTGAGAGATGCCTTATTCAAGAAAAGCCCTTAAAGTATCATGTTGTTTTACTCAATCAAATGCGTTGTTACTGTCAGTAAACAATAAATGCAGTGAAATCTTAAGTTTTCTCTATTTTTCAAGTAATTGTTTGATTACAAAGGTATGGAACAATTGAGTTTTTTTTTAAATGAATAGAAATATACTGCCAAATATATGAACAGAAATATCTCGATTCCTTTTGGAGGGAGGGTGGGAAAGGGAAGAGGACTAGATCTGTGATTTCAACCCTATAGGGAGCTTTCAGTGAGGAAACTCCAACCCCTGATGCAGATAGGCACTTGTTCTGTTGATTTTTGGCATGGGAGGTTTTTTTCAAGAATCAGTATAAGCAGGAACGTTGCAATGCCTCGTTGGAAACACCCATCCAGTCAGCCTGCACTCATCTCAAGTTGCCAGTAGATGGCACTCATGCATGCTCTCATACTCTAGCCAAAGGCTAAATCAGCGTAAGCAGCTGGCGAGCCAGATTGCTGACATCGCCTCCCCTAGCTGGATGTGCGCATCCTCAGGTGCCTGAGCAGATAGACAGCTGTCTACAGTTGCTGGCGGAGCGAGAGTGAGGTGAAGCTGGGCAGGTTACATCGCATCTGGCAGTCTGGCAGCCCAAAGCCTGGTGCCTGATAGACGGATGGTTACACACTCCAGCTCCAGGGCCTGATTTCACAAGATGGTTAAGATGGGACTTTGCTTTGTTAGGAGCTCAAAGTTTCCTGTCAATGGAGCCACCAGCTTTATTACTTGCCCCAACAGTCCATTAATACAGGTCATATTGTTTATATTGCCCCTCCCCTAAAAAAAAGGATGTCCATGCCTACATTAATTTAACATTATATAAATTACCACCACCTCATTTTGTTTTTAAATTTTAAAACTTATTAAATCTCAAATCTTGCTAAAAAAAATAAATGTAAACAATATAGATTGAAAACTAAATTCCTAACCTTTCCTCTTCCCACCTCCTAATTCCATTCAGTTGTTGTATAACTAACTAACTAGGGCTCAGTGATAGTTATCCTATCCCCAGAAAAGAGGAATCAACCAAGGCCCTGGCCCTTGACTTCCCCCCACAGTCGCTTTTCCATAACCCACCACCCAAAGAAAGAGACAAGACTCCTAAATACAGAAGAGAGTTAATTCTCTACCTGCTCTTTTTCTGTTTTTTTTTTTTTGAGGGAACAAATTCTATTCTATTATTGAGATAAAGGCCTAGACTAGCAGGAAGGAAAATAGGAATAGGATTTGAGGCTAACCTCTTTTCTTCCTAGGTAGGAAGAAACAGTCAGAATCTATCACTGCTCCATAATGGTGGAGGAGGAGAAAAGCATCGGATTAGCCAACAAGACTCTGTTAAAGGACTTTCTACAAGTCCAGCTCTGTGCTAAGAGCTAGGAATACCAAAAAAGGCAAAAACAGCCACTGCCCTCCAGGTGCTTACATTAAATTTGGGAAACATGTAAATAACTAGGAACGTACCAGACATATGCAGTGTAAACATAAAGTAACCTCAGAGGAGAAGTCACTAGGGGATACTGGGAAAGGAGTCCTGCAGAAGGGTAGCCAGAGTAACTCAGAGGCAAAGGACAGATCGGGGAACGTTCCAGGCTTGGGGGATAGTCAAAAGAACGGCAAAAAGATAGGAAATGGAGCATAGTGTCGTGTGCTCAGAATATATGCTAAGTGAGCCGGTTTAACTGGCTCAAAAACCACACCATGGGGGAAGGGTGGCAGACATGTGGGACAACCGAAAAGGTCAGAGGGGGACAGGATGTGAAGAGCTTTAAAATGACAGAGGACTTTCTGTTTGATCCTGAAGATGAGAGATAGAGAGCCACTAAAGTAGAGTACAGGAGTTGTCATGGTCAGATCTGCTCTTTAGGAAATTCATTTTGGCAACTGAGGGGAGGATGGACTGGAGTGGAGAAAGGAGACCAATCAGAAAGCTACTGCAATAGTTCAAGCAAGCGATAAGATGCTAGGAAGAGAAGGTACTTAAAATTCCTGGGTTTTCTCAGACGCTTTCTCTTCTTTCAGTTAAGGGAGTGTGGTGGTAAAGTGGGTGGTGCCTAGGAAAAGGAGAAATTTGATTATCTTTCTTGGAATTGTCTTCTTAAAAAAAAAAAGTGACAATAGTTCCTGTGATATATAGATCGGAGTCACAGAGATTGGGGAGCAAACTTCCAAATGAAGTATTAATCTTACCCCTCCCCCCAAGACAGAATTACTCTGAGGAAGACTTCCCCAAGAGGCAGGAGAAGTTACGTGAGGTATTATTGGTTGAATCTGACAGAATCTACAAGGGCCTTAGAAGGATCTATAGGAGTGGGGAACCTGTGGCCTCTAGGCCACACGTGGCCTTCTAGGTCAAATGTGGCCCCTTTGACTGAATCCAAACTTCACAGAACAAATCCTCTTAATAAAAGGATTTGTTTTGCAAAACTTGGACAGAGTCAAAAGGCCACACCGGAGGACCTAGAAGGCTACATGTGGCTTCGAGGTCACAGGTTCCCCACCCCTGATCTAAAGTTTGTTCATGCTGCTTTCCTCTAAAACAGAGATGTCAAACACAGCCCCCAACACTCACAAGTACAGCCCAAACCAGATTAAAATGTAATTGGGAAATATTTAACAAAATAAATATACAACAAACAAAACATAGATAACATTACATTTTAAAACTAAGTCAATATGCAGCCAGCAGGGATCCAAAGAGAAGCAGAAAGAAAAGGAGTGACTTTATGTATGACTTAGTGACCTCCATTTCTATTTGGGTGTGACACCATTGCTATAAAACACAGTTTAGTCCTCCTCCATGACATAACTTTGAATGATACCTATTTACATAGATATAAAAATATAAAAGCACACGTTTCCCATATACATATATGAAAGATATATGTACATGTATGATAGTAAAAATCTAATTTTTAAAGAATCATGGAGGCTTATCTTACAGAAATCCATTTGTAAGAAAAAGTGAAGAAAGCCTTAAAATTCATTGACAAATTCTCCTCTTTCTCTGCCACCTATACTTCACAAAACTCCTGCATACGTCCACAGTAACACCCAATGGCATCTCAACACTACACTTTTCCAAAAAGTAGATGCCAACCTACTTTGTTATAGATTCAAGAAAAAAAATAACATCTGCCACGCACTGTGCTCAGCATGGGGAATTACAAACAGATGTAGAGAATAATTGCCCTCAAGGAGCTTATATTCTAATGGTGGAGGACAACACATAACAGAAAGATGAAAAGGCGAGGGTAGTGAAATGAGGGGAAGAGACCAAGGCATATAGGATATAATAGAGAAAGTCCAAAGTGCAGCCTGCAAAGATATGAGGCATGGTTGATTGGGGCAGCCTCCCTAAATAGAGGCTCTGGGAGCTGAGAGAGAGAGAGAGAGAGAGAGCTTCCAATGTGTGGATAACAAGGCTGGAGTGAGGCTTCAGGATGAAGAGCTAGGGCATGGTAAGGCTTCAGAATGGTAGAGGAAGTCTGGAACACAGCCTAGAGAAGAATCAGAGGATCCATTTTGTATATTCCTGAGATATTTGCCAACTTTTTTCACTCAGTAACCCCTCTCTTTCTGATTCTGAGACACCCAACTAGAATAACTAAAATATATTTAGATGGCATTTCACATTTTACACATTGTTTTCCTCACAATGTAAGAAGTACATACAGCAAGTTAACTTATTAAGCCTACTACGTGCCAGGCACTGTACTAGGTAGATGCAAAAAAAGGTAATCCTCCCTTGGAGGAGGGGCTTGCAATCTATTATTATTAGCATTTTATAGACCACGAAGATCTGAGGAGGATCTGAACAGGCTAAGTGATTTGCCCATAAATATACATCTAGTCAGTGTCCAAGGTAAGACTGAAAGCCAGCTTTCCAGACTCCAGTTCCAGCAATCTCTCTGCCTTTCTTTCTCCCACATAGCCTATTGCCATATTTCTGCAAGCCTCAAAAGTGGATAATAGCATCCAATGTGGATAGATAAAAAGTGAAAGAAAAAAAATCACTTTGACTCAACCTTCATTTCATTTGTGTAGATAGCTCTTGGTGAGGAAATCCCTCTATCATGTCAAAAACTTTGAATTAAATTTCTTAAGTAAAACACACCTTAAGAGTAAAGATTCAAGAACAATATAAATGCTTTATCCATAGCAGACTAAGGCACTTCAAAGTCCTTAGGCAAGAGAAATAATAGCAGAAATTTGGGGCATAAGGCTGCAGGTGGATATGCTACTTTTCCACAACTTAACCACACTTCCCAGACTCAGCATCAGTCCTAAATCAGACATTGATGTGTGCAATTACCAATATAACCTTACTTAGTTTTTAGTCTTTACCACCTTTGTGTATTTTTTAAAATCAGTACAAATGAAAAGCCATACACCAAAGTTCAGAGAATGAGGAGAATAAAGTTAGATTTTATAAACAATAAAAGGTTAAAGAGACATGAGCTGCTGAGAACAGAGTCCCAGAGCTGGAAAAGGTGTTAACATAATTATTCTAAACCTAGTTTTGTAACTCCGTGGAACGTCATCAAGTTGCTTGTAAGGTTTCTAAAAAGTCTCCATTTCCCTATCCTAAAGAATGTCAACTTACTTTAATTTATAACAAAATATCTACTACCTACATACCTTTTTAAGTTAACTTATTAAGCCTACTACTTGCCAGGCACTGTACTAGGTAGATGCAAAGAAAGGTAATCCTCCCTTGGAGGAGGGGCTCGCAATCTATTATTATTAGCATTTTATAGACCACGAAGATCTGAGGAGGATCTGAACAGGCTAAGTGGAAATAAACATTTTTCCACATAAAAATGTGGAAAGGGATATGCATAAGAACAAACAAATTCTACAGTTAAATTTCAAGAGTACCCCTAATGATGAATTCATGAATTCTTGAAGTATTGATGTGTGAGCAAGATATGTGAAAATATGTTCATTCTGAAAGAGCTTTTTTGAATTCTGTTCCTTGGTTTATATTCAAAATATATGAGACAATGAAAAAATTCAAATAAGAATTTTCTTATTAATAATCAATACACAAAACTCATACACACAAATATATCAATGAGGTAGATGGCTATGTCAGTTACAGAAAATGACTAGGCCTCTTTTATGGTTGACACCATGGAAATTCTTCTCTAAAATGTTTTCCTTCTGCACCCAGTGTGTGAACACATTATGTTCAAATAAGAAATTAATTATAAGCCTTGGGTGCCTTGAGGAATCTAATACAGCATTTCAAGCACCCTTAAGTATACAATAAAAAATAACCTGTGGGTTGTGATTTCAGTGAATAAAATAATTTCTGCAGTTACACAAAGAAAGGCTGAATAACAATAATACTTTGCATTTGTATATTCTTTTATAGCTTAAAAACTGATTTCTTCCGCATTGAACCTAATAATAACCCATTAAGATAGATTGGGTAGACATTATTATTTACATTTAACAGATAAGGAAACTGAGGCTCAGAGAAGTTAAGATCAGCCCAAAGTCACCTGGCTATGAAGTAGAGAGCACAAATCCTGATAACTATTAAAATGTGTTTTTTTCATTATTTCACACTACCTCATCTAGAACTTTTAACCCATAAGCACCAAGAAAAAACAGTGTTTTTTCCTGTACCAAATTACCTGCAAGCATTTTATTTCCCAGTCTTTACTTAGCACAGTGTCTGGCATATAGTAGGTAATTAATAAAAGCTTATTGACTGACCTATTGACTTTTAAGTGAATTCTGGTAAGAGATATCTTCACCAAATATGCAAAACCCAAAGTAGCCAAATTCTTTCTGAAGACCCATATAGAAGTTCAGACTAGAAGGACATGTTAAAATTAAAATTACGTATCTGAAAAGATTTTCTGTAAACAAGACAAGACAATTCTGTTAAAAAAAAAAAAAAGCATAAAGGCAAGTCTGGTGAGACCTGTCCTAAAAAAAAGATCACCTCTCTAAAAGCATCTCCTTCACATTGCTCAAGACCCAACTGGAATACAGGCTAATTAATGTCTAGCATATACAAAAAAATCCAACCATTAGCAAATTTATAAATAAGAATTTCTAATGTCTTGTTCTTTTAAAAAGGACTCCCCCGCGTAGCTTAACGCTCTATTTCAATTTACTATCAGTATTTTTTTAATAGCAGTGAAGTACAGTTCATGATGAGGAATTGTCAGGTGTGAAATGATTTTTATAAATTTATAGAAATTGAAACAAATCACAATTTATTGGCAGCTACTAATAAATAAAATGAATGCAGGAGACTAGTTCAAATGATTAATCTTAATGCCAGACTCATAAAACTAAACCCTAACATAAGAACTCACTGGTAAGTCATAACTCTTCCCACCTGGGCAAACAGAACTTCTTTTGTGATGACTGAAAGACCCATAATCAACTAAAAACCTTAAGTCCTAATGAATTTGCCACTTGAAAACATGATTATAGCTCCACCTATTTGTACTGGTGTAATCAAAATATTTATGTTTTAGTCAGGAATTGCTAAATAAACTTACAATTTATAAATATATCATATGGTTATAATTTGTATATGTATATATTTATAAAGTTATGTATTTATAATTTGTGCATTTATATATTATAATTTATAAATATGTATTTTGTATATTTTATATGTAAATATAAATTAATAATTTATAGTAACTACTAATTGCTCTTTAGACAAGATCAGATAATAGGTGTGATCTGAGGAGTAGAAAAATGTAAAGGTATATCCAAAGAACACTAGGAATATTTAAGAAGAGAAACTAACTTTTTTTAAAAATAGGAAAACATACCATTTTCAATTTTGCTTTTGGGATGTGGTCCACTAAACGCTAAAAATTTTCCTGGAACAATCCAATTGAAGTCACCATTTTCAACCCGCTGTGAGAATTTCAAAAGAGAAAGAAAGAAAAGCACTGAACAACACTTGAACAGCAATGGAGAAAGTCATTAGTGAATAAAATTGCTTTTGAGTTTATTTTCTGTATGAAGTTGATAAACTATGCCGTCATGTGAAATTAAAACTACATTAACTTCAAAAATGTACATGCGACCCAGAGTACACTCACTCACTTAGCAGCATGCTTCACAAACATTTCTACAAGTATATTAAGTTCATAGGATTTCATGTAAAATAATTTAACTCAAAGGTCCTGTCCCTCTCCACCCTCCTGACACAAAAAAAAAAATCCCCTATAAATTCATTAAAAAAAAGATTTGCTATCACTAATTGAAATAGTATCTCTACTGAATTTTGGTGATTTGAAGGCGGCTAATACACACAAACAAAAAGAAACACATACTATATCCTAGGTTTGTTTATTATTTTTTTTCTCTTAACTCAGCCTAAAAGTAGATACAGATCTACTATTTCTTTATTATCCAGGAATAGATTATTTAGGTTGTAAATTATCCAGCTCTTTACTCCTCTCCTTTCTCTTTTTTCCTGTTCATTAGTAAGTCAATCCACTAGAGGGTGCCAGGACAAAAGAAAATTCTAAAATCATAAAATGTTAGAGTACTTATTCCAAGTTTCTTAATTTAGAGATGAGGACACTGATAAAAAGACAAGACTATATGACTTACCAAGGTCCCACATAGCAATGTGCTATGTGGCAGAAATGAAGCTACAACTCAGATCTCCTTACCACTATAATTCAACTTACCAATTACAAGTTCTGGGAAAAGATTTATTTTTAAAATTAATGTCAAAAAGCATTTGGAGGGATATCTATTTTAATAATGTATATTATCTTTATCACCATCTCTAAATGGCCAAAAACTGACTGACCACATTTCGCCTTAAAGATGGGTCACTGGGGTATCTTATATAGATAATGTCTGCCTACAATTTATTACCTTGTGGTTTAGAGACACCTTTCCAAAATATCCTCAATAAAATTTTAGAAAGATTAAAGTTATGATTACTACCATTAAATTAAATCTTACAGGCTGGGGTTGCCCATTTTACTTCATTTGAACATTTCATTAGAAACAGCTCTTTTAACTACTGAAATAGTTCTTTTAGTAAAATATGGTCTTAAACCAACATTGTTCAAATGTTCTCAAGAGTTAAAAATTATAGGACTTGTCAAAACTATCGATAACAGGAAGAAGAAATTTTTTTCTGTTTTAAAAATTATGAATGCTTCCAATCTTAATGTAGTTTAAGCACCTTTTCTAAACTTGTGATGTGTTAGCTGGACATCATTTGTAAAGACTTTTAACATATTTGATATAAATAGCACAGAGATCAATATGATCATAATTCGTGAGAAGTGTTAGCCCACATCTATAAAAATTTAATCCTTATACATTAAATGACACTAACCATTTTTCCATTTCCAACCCACAAATACAAACATGGAAAATAATTTTTTAAAAGTTGGGATTTATAATCATGTACCACTCTATATATGTTTAATAATGCTAAATAATGCTAAAAATTTTTTAAATATATTTTTAAAAAGCACCAAACTTCAATAATGGATGATAATTGGTTTCTTTGTCCAAGACTTATGCACACTTGTGAAATATGTTTACTACATGCATATCAGTATAAATATGACTCTAAATCTATATATTTTGGTCATTTAGTTTAATTTAAAATAACCATCATATACAAAGAGAAAACGTGCTTATCAAGATATATATTCACTCCTTAAGATAAAAATAACTGATCTGTCTAAGTAAAAATATAGACAGTACTTATATTGGGCTAATTTTAGTAGCTAAAAGGAATCTGATATAGCGAACAAAGAAAATCAATATTCAGAGAGAGGATTTTCTTCTCGAAAAAATTAACATCAGAAGCTATAGCTACAGCTAAAATTATTCAATTCAAGCCTACTTTGGTTATCTTGCAAAATTCAATAGATATGAAGTCACAAAATCTGGGTGCTAATCCTGGCTCTGCTGCTAGTAAGCTGCAGTTATAACCTTAGTTAAAAACTTTCAGGCCTCAATTTCCTCATCTATAAATTTCAAAAGCTTCATGATCACGACATGAGAACAAATTCCCAAGAAAACTAAGTATATGCAACATTGGGAGCAACAGACTGAGAATCTGTAGACTCAGGCTTGAATCTTTATTTTGTCATCTTCTGGTGGATGAATCAATTAATTATCAACCATCAATGAAATGCCACAAAATGAGTTAGTTTGGAGCAGTGCTGGACCAGATGCCATCTCATGGAATATTAAAAGCCAAAGCCCAGAGGAAAGTGGGTTCAAATCCAGGCTTTGCTACTCTTCGGGTCACTTCAGCTCCTGTATCTCTGATTCTTCTATAAAATAATCAGGTTTAATCAGAGGACATTCAAGATCCTTCATATCTCTGAATCTACGGTTGTAGGATGTCGAGAATTTCTTCCAGCTCTAACATGGCTTTATATCTTCATTCTGACTAAATTATGCTAAATGTAAACAGTTACTGTTGTAACTAAATGTAAACAGTAAACTCTAAACATAAGAGTTAAGATCACTGACTGACTTATCTAATTAGCTGTATCTTTCTAAGAAATCTAGGCCAAACTGGAATTAAAAGGTACCCCAAAGAATTATTTTTGTCAAATGCCTAAATCAGAGAAAGGCAAAAAAAAGTAATATGCTCAAAAGAAATCATATAATCAATACCAAATAATGTCACATGACTACTCATAAGCCTCCTTCTAAGAAAACTCAATAATCAAACCTCTGATTTACAAGAATGACAAATTAGGGTTTATCTTTTACTATAAAATGTGATTCTTCATTTTGTAAAACCATTTACTACAAATTTGTTTTTTAAAAAATTCCCTACCTGTTAAATTTAAAACCAAGTTTTACACTCAACTTTTCAGAAACTCACCTATTCTGTAAAGTGAAGACTGTACTCTCATAGTAATACATACACTTTCTCCATTCAAATGTGACCAGTCTATCTCTGCCTTCTTAGTACAAACAACTACAAATAGAACTTGTCTTCTACACCAAGTGTGATCTAAAAAGTTCACAGGATCTCAATGAGATCATGGATTTAAAAGCACGAGATCATTGGAAAACATTCGATTTAAGTATAAATTGAAATCTATGACTATGATAGTTTAAAATGCAATATGGAAACTCACTACTTTAAATTACATCATAAATTTTCTTATAAAGTGATGGAATCCTTTTGTAATTTAAACCATATCTACATACTGTGTTTACTTCAAAAAGGATAAACCTCACCTACAGCATGGCCAAGAACTAAAATCTTGGTTTCAGAGAAGACTTTTAGAATAGTGGCCGTTTTTTCTTTGTTAAATCTTATAAGGAGGGCTCAACAGGGCTAACTTATTCTAAGAACACTTTAAACTCACCCAAATATTACAAGTTATACATTCTAGCAAGAAAATAAAAATCTAATGAGTCCAAGAAAAGAAGTGTCTGGTCTCCCTCCTACTATGATCTTTTAAGTTACATTATTTCCTACAACATGACCTTACTTTAGAAATCCTCTGCCTAATACACATATACATGTTTGTTTGTGTGTGTGTGTGTGTGTGTGTGTGTGTGTGTGTATCAAAATATGTATACCAAGCTTCTACCACTTTGTGAAAGTGTCCAGGGGATAAATTCCCAAGGTGAGTGTGCAGTATGCAGTATTGAGAACACCACACTGAGGAAGCCTAGGCTGTAATCCCCACACTGCCACCAATTGGCTACATAACCATGAGCTAGTCATTTAACCTGTCTAGGCCACATCTATTAAAAAAAGGGGGGGATGGGGTGGAGAGAGTGGGAGATTTAATTTAAGAAACATGAATTAAACACCTCCTATGTGCAAGGCAATGTGTTGGCCTGAGGAGGTATAAAGACAAAAATAAAAGCAATCCCTGTCCTCAGAGAGCTTACATTCTACTGAACAGTTGAACTAGATGACTTCTAATGTTCCTTCATTATATGATTCTATAAGAGTCTGAACTATTACAAAAAATACACTATATTAATAGGAAAGAAAACAGAAGGGAGAGAAAAGAGAAATTACTGACTCTTAATTAACCCAAATAATTCCACCACTGTTTTATCAATATATACTCTATGATTTCATTCTACCACAATATATAACCTCAACTATGCTCCCACTGGCATCGAGCAATACTTCTAGACCAATTTGAATAACTCATATTCAAGAGGTTAAATGAGCAATTTTCAAAACAAACTTGCGACTGAGTCTAAAGGTAAACATATTACACAACGTCCAACAGCATAAATAAAAGTGAGAGTGCCCCCTCCCTGTCTTTTCTTAAATCACACCAGACTACAGTACCAAGGAGTAATATCAGACTACAGTATAAAGGAGTGACAAAAAGGATCTATTTGCATCTGCTAAACTTTCCCTTTGTTCCACTAAAAACGTACTTAATTTTAACAAAGAAACTAAATTTATATGTGAAACGTTACAAAATTTTACAAACCTCATAATGTTCATATTCTTCCACATCAAAGGACTCAAAGTCAAAAAACCCATGCTGCAATCCCTGAAAGACAGAAATCAAATTAGTTTTTCTCCGCTATAAAGACTAATAACTAACATTCAGAATTATTTTCCTTCACCTCAAGTTTCAATGTCACTTGAACGATCCTAATTTAGTAAGAAAATGTTTAAAAGTCTTCGATATTTAACTTAGATCTAGAAATTAACTTCCCAATACTGGTATTTGAGATGAGGTTTATTGTATTATTTCAAAGACCTGACTATTTTGAGAAACATTGAAACATGCCCCACAAAAATCATCCAAAGTTCATATTCATATGTGGTTTATTTTCATGAATAACTAGTCTTCCAAATCTCAACATATACTACCATATTCATGCTTCGATCACAGAATACCATATTCATGCTTAGATCACAGAAGGGGCATAACATCATTAATTCATACATTATCTATCCTGGTGCTTCAATTCCGAAAAAAAAAATTTTTTAATTGATGCTAGAAAGAATTTTTTAGCATGAATTTCTTTTTTTTTTTTTTTAGCATGAATTTAGCAGGGAATGAATTTCTCCTAAATGGTGCCTCATACTGTTTCTACAACCACATTTTGGGAGAAGTTATTTCTTATTGATTATCCTCTTAGCAGTGAGTTTTTGATGGCATAAAAAATTGAAAGAATTTGACTGAGAAGGAAAAACTAGTTTAATCCATCTGGAAAATGTTAAAAGACTAACTGTGGTAACTTGATAACCTGAACTTTTTGCAAACCAACTCACTGAAAACTCATTTCATGGGAGGACATAGGGTATTTTCTATGTATAAAAAAAAGCAATGTGAATTGCAAAGGAAAAACACAACAGGCACTTGAAAAGAAAAAAGATAAATAAAAAGCGAAATAAAATCACATCTAAAGCTATTAAAAATGAGGAGTGAGTATGGAAAATGACCAAGTTAAGCTTCTCATCTACCCTGTAAAAATACCTACTTACCAATCACTCCAAATAGCAAAATAAACAGGAGTTAAGTTATTTTAATTCTCTCACGTTTAAATAAACCAACCAAGTTCATCTGTATGCACAATGCCAAGAAACTACCGAAGGGGAAAATACCATCGACACAAATTAACTTTTCCATTTCTCTTCTTTTCAATTAAAAGTAAAAACATATTAGCAACTCATGATCAGAGATTTAGAGTTGGAAAAGATAGTAAAGGCCCACTTAGTCCAAATCCCTAATTTTACAGATGATGAAACTGAAGCCTAGATAAGTTAAATAATTTGCCCCAGGTCACACAGGTCATTTATTAGTAAGTGGAAGAGCCAATTGGGACTCAAATACACAGGTGCTCTGAAAATAACTTCAGCTGTATTTCTAGTACAACTCAAAGTGAAATTTTAAAGGAATCAAATCCAGAAAATTATACTATGTAATTTGACCATCATGTGATAAACACGTACATGTATGTCCACATTTGCATTTACGTACTTTGGTAAATATACACATATTTTATGGAGCCTTCTCACTGATGGGGTTGGAATCTGAGCCCCAGAAAGGAAAAACTCTGGCCCCAGAACATTTCCCACCCTTGGTAATTCTATTACCTCATGGACTCTGTACTTTCCCACATGGCCAAATCTCTGGCAGCTACGGTCCCATCAACTGGTCTTTCATTGTGGCTACACCCAATCTCCCCTCTATTGTCTTGCCTCCCTATGGCCCCAGGCCACTTCCCACCCTGGGTCCCACCTAGGCTCCATTTCCCACCCTTGAGAATTCTATTACCTCATGGACTACTTGGCCACTCCCCCAGAGTCTTTCTGTATATAAGGTCCATTTTGTCTCCATTAAGATGCTCAGATTTTTACAATCTAGTCAATAGCCCATAGATGCTCAGACTCCTTAAGAGTCTAGCCAATATGGCGAATCTTCAATAAACTTTGTTTTTGGCTGCAAGAAGGCTTGGGTCAAATTCTTTCGGGCGGGACCTGCGTGTTGTGATTTTGGGGTCCCAGCACCCCTGAACGCCTAAACCGCATCATTTTGGTGGCCCATATGGGGAAACTGCCTAACCCCAAGTTCTTCTCCAGCCAAGACTGGAAGGTATGTAAGGCTCCTCCCTCCCCTCCCTTTCTTGCTCTGCAGTTGGGGTCGCTCTCCAAGCACCAAGGCTTGGAGGCGCTTTTCTGGCAGACAGTTACGAGGCTGCCTCGCACTCGGCCTGATGCTTTCAGGCTCTCAGTCCACGGGGTCGGTTTGAGGCCATGGACCTGGGTACACCTTTCACAGCATATAGGACAAGGATGGACACCCTATTCAGGAATGTATCTGTGAATTCCCTCGGCACTAGGGAATTGGGGGAAACTGCAGTTGCTTTTTGGTTCCCTGAGGCTTACTTACTCCCTTCCCTCTGCACCTCTGAATCCTCCTTCATGGAGGTTACAGGGGAAAGTTAGAACAGCTAAAAATATCTTGGCATATTCTGGAGGTTTTGTGACTGATCATTAAGGAGTTTAGAACTCCTCCTTACAACCCTGGTCACTCTTTTCTTCCACTCCCTTCGCTTGAGTACTTTTGATTTCACCCTCCCCAACCTGGGGAAAAGGAAGGAGGGGGAGGGGCAGCAGCTACAAAGCATGGGCCCCCCTGGCAATGGCCTTGAGCTCTGGGGCAACCTTTGCCTGGAAGCATCACCCAGGTTCAGCACATCCTGCTCAAGGTAATGAAGCTAGCCTCCAAACTTGGGTAAGCATGCTCTTTTAAATTTGTAGTTGTAACTGTTAACAATGAGATGTTGATTCTCTGTGTAAAGTAATTTGGAAGTGCATTTAACAAAACTGAAGTCACCTGATTGGTAATGGGTTTGTTTCAAGTTTCAAATTGGTGAACTTTCTTTATCAGTTATGTCAAACAGCTTCTCATAATTTGATTACCACTAAAATAATTCAGCTATTGTTGGTTATTGTTTTAATGTGTAAACTTGAAAAAAACTTGTTTGAGTTTCATATAGAAATCTCTAATGACTGGCTTTTTACACCAGGACAAATTTAAGTTTGAGATGTAAATCCTGGAAGTTTTTCCTAAGCTGTGATAGTAAAACTTGCTGTTTGAGGTAAAAGCTCATAGGCTGAATCCAAACAGAGTTAAGGATGTTTTATCATCTCAAAGTTGGGCCCTAAATCTGGGCCCTGCAGTCTTTTCTGTCAGATTTGTGTCTTCCAGACTACAGGCCATTCACCTACAGTTGGTAGCAAACAGCGAGTACCAGCCAATGTCTCTACTTCGTTCCCTGAATGCAGCCTGTGCTCAGTTCCAGTCAACCTCCTCTTTGGGACCACCTTGAGGCAGGGACAGCTCTACGCCCCTTGCCAGCAGGAAGTAGTTTCGGAAGCTGAGACCTTCGCCCCTTACCCCAAAAGAATTTGGGTTCCTATTTGTTTGAGGGGGGAATGATGGGGTTGGAATCTGAGCCCCAGAAAGGAAAAACTCAGGCCCTGATGGGGTTGGAATCTAAGCCCCAGAAAGGAAAAACTCTGGCCCCAGAACATTTCCCACCCTTGGTAATTCTATTACCTCATGGACTCTGTACTTTCCCACATGGCCAAATCTCTGGCAGCTATGGTCCCATCAACTGGTCTTTCATTGTGGCTACACCCAATCTCCCCTCTATTGTCTTGCCTCCCTATGGCCTCAGGCCATTTCCCACCCTTGAGAATTCTATTACCTCATGGACTACTTGGCCACTCTCCCAGGGTCTTTCTGTATATAAGGTCCATCTTGTCTCCGTTAAGATGCTCAGATTCTTAAAACCTAGCCACTGCTTAGATTCTTATAATCTAACCACTGCTTACCCATGTTCAGATTCCTTAAGAGTCTGCCCAATATGATGGATGTTCTAATAAACCTTGTCTTTGGCTGCAAGAAGGCTTGGGTCAAATTCTTTCGGGCAGCACCTGCGTGTTGTGATTTTGGGGTACCAGCACCCCTGAACCCCTAAACCGCATCATCACTACTTTGTAAACAGAGCAGGAAATGGTGTTTGATGTTGCACTCACAGTATGGGCAACAGGCCTCTATTGCTGCAGAGCTACTGAACAACCTAATCTCATTTCATTTAACCTCTCAATTTGATGTCCATATTAACTTTGAAAATACACAGTCTGTAAGGAGACCCTATGAATGAAGCTATCGCTTTCCTTTGGAAGGTAAACAATATAACAAATGCCTGGATCGGGTTACTGTCACTATATAAACAAACAGAAACATTCCAAGGTGAACTCATCCTGAAATATACATTCGGTACAAGGCATGTCCTATCTGCCCCTAGGTGTTGAACTTTATCAGTTTTTTAAGGTTACACTCAACAGAATATTAAATTGAAGTTCTCTTATAATTCTATCCAAAGGCCTTTAGTTGGGTTCACTGAAATGTGTAAGTGTGTATGTACATATATATGTATGTGTTTTAACAAATAAATAAGAAACTGTCTAAGGGAAAAATGTTTCCAAGTAGCTATCTCAGGATCTAGATGAGGTTTACCATGTGGAGAGAGGGCCAGCCCTGGAGTAGCGAAGACCCAAATTCAAGCCCTTTATCTTACCCAGGGTTGTGTAAAAGCTCTGTGACTATGGGAAAAATTCCCAAACCTTTAAGCAGTGCTCCAGACAATCAACCTAAAGTACAAGATCTTCATCAGTAAAGGGATTTCCTAAATAGCAAAACCCTCACATCAAGTAAAACCACTGATCAAAACATCAGGGTTTATTTAAATGTGTGCCTTGACTTTGCCCTTACTAATGAGGGAAATTATTTGTTATTATTTACTGTATGTTGAGCTATTTTCCAAATGTAAACATGTAATACAGTGCAGCTTTTTAAAAAGTCACTTTCCTGAGGAGAGGAAACAGAGGAAAGTGCCATGGGAATGTAAGAGCCTAGACAAAGAGCTGAAAAGGATCTCAAAGGCCATTGAGTTCACCCTTCTCATTTGACAGATGAGGAAACTGAGGCCCAGGGAAGCTAAGGAACTCATCCAAAGATACTTCTGACACCACAAATTTCACTGGGAATTTAATTAGCTGTTAATTTGGGGAATTTTTCCATCTTGCAGCATGGTATTAATAGAAATTATTTTCTATCAACTATTCATATACCCTTGTCATATTGTTTTAAAAGGGTTATATGCCTGATTTCTGGTCTCTTTAAATATTCCAGAGTTGAAGATTCTGTATTTATTCCACCATGGGAACAGAACAGCTCTTAATAAAAGTTTTACACTTTGGACTGGACTGTTGTACAGCACATCCCTGACAGTGCTTTTCCTTTACTCCTATTAAATGCTATAGCTTTAATGGTATAATTTATTTTTGCTTGTGAAATAAATACATGAATGAGAAGGAAAAAAAAAGAATAGGAACAAATATTCCTAAAAGCACAATGGAATGGGCTAGGAGGTGGATGAATTGGGTTGGAATGTTTTCGTAAGTAGAACAAAATTAATTTGAACAAAAAAGTAAGACTTTAGAAGGAGTGAGTAAAGGCAGGCAACTCTTGCCTCAAAAGTATCTAAAACTGAATGATTTAGATTGGGTAATTAGTATGATTGGAGTAGCAGATTGGCAGTAGGTTGGGAAAGGAAGAAGAAAAGGAAATATTCATTTAACAAAAATTTTTAAATAGAGGAATTTTAAGAGGTAACTGAACTCAAAATTCTAAATGGTACATGGAACACCAGTGTTTCAGAGTTATAGAATACTATAAGACATCAGCCCAATGAAAGGTTACTGAACTTCTGGATAGAAATGATGAGAGGCCTACATGAAATCTCATCTGTCAGGCAGCATCCTCAGAAGCCATCTACTCCAACCTGGCACCTGAACAGAAATCCCCTCGAGAACAGGGTCAGCAAATGGTTAACCAGAGTGCATTTAAGAGCCTACAAAGAGGAAGACTCTATTACATCCCAAGGCGGCCCATTGTACTCTTAAACAGACAAAATTATTTAAGAAGTTTGTGCTTACATCAATCCTAAATCTAACTCTCTGCAGTATCCACCCATTGTTTCTACTTGTTGCCGCTAGCGCCAAGGAAAATAAATCTAATCTCCAAAGGAGACTAAATCTAATCCTACATGACAGCCATTCAAATACCTGGGGAGGCTATCATGTTACCTCTAACTTGTCTCTTCTTCCCATTAAATCTCCTCAGTTCTCTCAACTGATCTGCATACATCATGTTCTCCAGTCCCCTTACCATACTAGCTGCGATCTTCTGGAAACAATAAAATTGGTCAATGTCCACCTTTGAATGCAATGTCCAGAAAGCATCACCATATAGCAGATATGGCCAAACCAAAACATTTACAGCAGAACTTTAATCTCCTTTGTTATAGATATTATGTCTCTACTGATGCAATTCAAAACATTAGATTTTTTGGCTGCAATACCACACAATTGACTCACACTAAGCTTCAAGTCCACAAAACTCCTAATTTACAAACATTTCCCTTTATTACTTTATCCTCCTTCATGTTTCCTTATAATGCGTAACAATAAAAGTCTTAAAAAAACTAAACTAAGTTGTATGTTGCCTTCAGAGAGCAATGAAGGAGAGAAACTGAAAGACTACATATTATATTACAGTAAAATCTCACTGGCAAAGAGTCCAAATCAAAAGAGAAGGTGATATTACTGAGGAACCAGCAGCATACTGGTAGAAAAAGAGGGGGTTGGGCAGCAGGAGCTAGAGAGATCAAAACATCAAGTATTTTAAAAAAAGATCCATAAGGAAGGAAGAAAGGAATGATATGGTACAGTAGGCTGGTGGTCGTACAAAACTAATAATATTTCTAAAAGCAATAATGATAACTGACGTGTGTTTGAGGGGAGGAGGTCTTTAAGATTTACAAAGCATTTTGCATAATTTGAAAAATTTCACTCAACATACAGCAAACTAATCAAATAACCAAATTTATCATAACTCAAAATACACCAGGATTAGAATATTGCTGTGTATGACTTGAAAAGAAACTTTAGGAAAAAAAAAAAATACAGATTGTGATATGATAAATTTAATACTGCTCCCCAGAACAGAAGCTGTTGCTATATTCTATTCCTTATAATTTCCTCAATAAAACATAATGACATATAATTTGCTTTAAAAGAATTCATGGCATGGCTTGTACAACAACTAACACTGCTACCAAAATGTATTAGCATGGGAATGCATCCTGGAAATTCTCCAGCAAGAGGGTGGCAGGCTGTGGCCCTGTGCTTTCCAGCATTTTTGTCAATGACTCCAGTGGTGTAGGCCCTAGTCCAAGCAAATTTACAGAGAACTCACAGATTACAAATAAAATTAACATACTGAATTGAAAAGTCAGATCCAAAAGGAAGGAGAAAGTCGGACTTAATCTAATAAAATGAAATTATAAAATAGGGCCACATGTAAACCTCAAGTTTCTCATCTATATTTATACATCTGTAAAATGCATGAAGGGAACTAGATGATCTCTAAACTCGAAAATCCTATGATGTTAACAGTTGAGCGTAATCACTTCCATAACAGGAGACAGAACCAAAATGAGATGCAGCATCATAGCACCATTAAAAGAAGGCCTAGGGGCAATTTTTCATACTTGTATGGGAATTTGCCTCCCTTTAGAACATTTTATTATGGAAAACTCAAGATAAGGAATATCAAACTAGTATTCTACTGCCTTTGACCTCCTTACAATTCCAAATCCTATTCTGAGCCACTTACTCAGATTAACATGTAATCAAATTAACAAGTCTTCCTAAAAAAAAGAACTTACATAACAATACTGCAAACAGATGAGGGATAAAGTTTGCAACAAACAGGCAGTTTGATTCTGATACCATTGTTCAGAAACTAAGAAGAGAAATAAGGAAGATAAACACATTCTAATTAAGAGGGAGGAACAGAGGTATTCATGATTCACAAATAATTTACATTTACTAGAGGATCAAGAGTTGAAAGCTGAAAGGCACCTTAGGCATCACATAACCCAACTTCTTCATTTTACAGAGCAGAAAGCTAGGGTCCTAAGCTAAGTAGTGACACAGTGGTAGTACCAGGCCTCAAAAACCTTAGTCACAGGGTCTCTGACTCCCAATCCAGTATTCTTTCCTTGGTACCTACCACATCATAGATGTTCTTTTTTACTGTTATTCATGTCAATTTCCTGGTTCATGCTTGACTAAAGCCCTTAGTGACTCTCAAACACCAAGAATCAATTGAATGAAAAGGAAATATAAAGACAGAATAAAAGCCTCTGAGCCTCAGTTTCCTCATCTATAACATAAAGGGATTTTACAAAATTATCTCAAAAGATTCTTTCCATCTTTAACAGCCTACAGTTCTATGGTTTCCATATACCAGGCAATACAGAGGACAAAGGCAATAAATCATAAGTCCAAGCCAGATCTTAAAGAGTCAGGCAGAGAACAGTCCCTTCTACCTTCTTTTAGATGTCCATGAAGGGTATCATCCATGTCTAGGGGAAATAAAATGTTTCAAGATTCCTCTCCTAGATGCTGAGTGAAGTGAGCAGAACCAGGAAAACGCTGTACACCGTAACAGTCACGTTGTGCGATGACTAATATTGATAGACTTAGCCCTTCTCAGCAATGCAAGGATCTAAGACATCTCCAAAGGCCTCATGATGGAAAATGCTATCCACATCCAAAGAAAGAACTATGGAGTTTGAATGCAGATCAAAGCATTCTATTTGCTATTTTTTTTTCTTCTGTTGTGCTTTGTTTCCTCTTTCTGGTGCTTCCTCCTATTGGTTCTAATTCTTACTTACAATATAACTAATGTGAAAATATGTTTAATAGAAATGTATATGTATAGCCTATGTCAGATTGCATGCCATCTTGGGGAGGGGGGAGGAGAGAGAGGGGGGGAGAAAAATTTAAAACTCAAAAGCTTATGGCAGTGATTGTTGATAAATCAAAATAAATTAGTTTTAAAAAAAAAGATAAAACACAAGGTTAAAAAAAAAAGATTCCTCTCCTAGACTTGTACAAATGCTAACACTGTATAAGGGAAGAACTTCCTTCTGCTTGCTGAATCAGTCTACTAAAGAAACACTTTCTTCTCCTCAATTTAAACAAGTTTGTCATTTTCATTCTTTGCACATGCTGAAACAATTTTTTTTTGTATTTTTATATTTTAAATCACTCTATATCAACCATTTAATTGCAATGAGGGTTGTTTTTACCTTCCTGATTCCCTGCAAACAGTCCAGGATTGTGAGATTGTATGTACAATTTCCGAAGGAAGCATCCCTATAAATATAAATGAAATGGATATTAATCATACATTTAGAAAATTCAAGGAAGAAAATACACAACACATAAAAATGGATATTTATTCCTGTTCATGTTTTGTGAATGTGGGAGCTTTCTCTAATAGAATAGATGCTGCTAGGTATGTTCCAAAGTCTAAGATTTCTGTTTCTGAAGTTCAATCAATTATCTGTCGTCCATATTAAGATGAAGTTTATTTCTTGAGGAATCAACATGATTTAAATAGAAAAAGTCCTCGAGTCGGAGTCAGAGGCCTGACCAAGGTTTGCATCTTGGCTTGGTCACTTACTCCATAACCTTAAGCAAGTTATTTCCCTGCCTTCATCTTCTTCATCTATAGAATGAGGCAAGATGACTTCTAGACCAACCTTTATTAGGATCCTAGACTTAAAGCTGGAAGAGACTGCAGAGCCATGCCACATTGTACAGAGAAGGAAACTGAGGACAAAGAAAGGGAAGTAACTTGACTTACACACACACTCAGAGGTGGCATGTGGACCCAGGCTCTCTGACTCTAAAGCTTTTCTGCTCTTCTCCAGCTCTAAATCCTATGACTCTTAAAGGAGGTCTTACTATCTCATCGAGGAGACATTTAAATGGGAGGGAGGGCAGGGAAGAGAGAGGCTGACTACTGAAGGTCAGTCAGAAGCATTCAATCAAACAACTAGCAAGTCGGAAGTTTACTACCAACAGTCTACTACAACTCAAATGTTCTCAGAATCATTCCATGGTGTATTCCAGGAACACAGTAAGCCCGAACTAGGAGATACAGGGGGCCACTCTTGGTCTGGAGGAGAATTATCTGGCACCTTACCAGTTCCTGAATACCAAGAAGGAGGAGAGAGAAAAGCAACATCCTTTCTTTAACCCTAGCAACCCATTTTCCTCATGGACACAAAAGCAGAGAGTAAATTTACTAGCCCACAGTAATCTCATTTGCCTTTGGATCCTATCCCATGGCAAACAGGGGAATCTTCCTCCCTAGTTCTTGACATTGACAATGTGTTCAGGAGGGCAAGCAGTATAGTGCAGGATCTGGAGATCATACCACATAAGGATCAGTGGAAGAACCTGGGGGTGTTGTTACAGCCCACAGGGGTGAACTATGGGTGGAACAACATCATTATTTCCAAGTATCCAAGGAGTTATCTCGTAGAAATGGGATTATCCTTGTTGTTTGGACCCAGAGGAAAGAATTAAAAGAAGTGGTCAAGAAATGGTGGGCTCCACCTCATTAGAAATAGTCTTAGGATGGTTTAATGATTACTCGTCAAATCATTCAGTCTTAGCAACTATGAACACTTGCAACTGCAGATACATGTGACTTTCTCTGTAAAATCTTTTAAAATGGAACCTACATGCATCAAAACATTTCCAATAAAAACCTAAGAAAGGTTTTTTAACAGACAATTTTTCCATTAACTAGTCAGACAGCTAAATAATTAAGAAATACAGAGAATATGAAATCATATTTTGTTGTTTTTTTTTTTTTTAAGGAAGCATCTGATTTAGTGGTAAAGCCTTGAAGGCACTCTTCAAAGGAAGTTCTCATAAATATGCCAAAATACTACAGGAGTAACAGGACATCTAAATTCATTGCCTTAACTCACTCACCCTCCCCCCACTCACTTTTCAGTCACTTGCAATCTGGCTTCTTATATTACCTATCTACTGAAAATGTTCTTGTTAAGATTATTAATGACCTAGTAATTGTCATTTTTTTTTCTCAATGGATTTTCCCAATCATCATCTTTCTTTACCTTTCTGCACCTTTGAAGCTATTAGCTAACTCTCCCTCCTATACCTCTCCATTTCAGTCTCTTTTGATGGTTCTTCAACAACTAACCATTCGTTTTCCTCCAAAAAAAAGTACCACTCCATTTCCTATCTCCATCACTTTGTACTGGCTCCCACACCTGGAATGTTTTGCCCCTTCATCTCCACTTTTTGTGGGGGACATAATGAGATAATATTTGTTAAGCATTTAGCACAGTGCCTAGTTCAAGATGGCACCTAAAAATGTTTGTTCCCTTCCCTGTGCCCCTTCATGTTAGTCAACATGTGCCAGTTACTAGGCCAAGCACTGAGGATACAGGGAAAGACAAAAAAAAAACAACAAAAAAAAAAAACAGTTCCTATTCTCAATGACCTCTAATGGGAGAGATACACGAAAACAACTATATACAAACAAGATAATTAGAAGATAAATTACAGATAATTACAGAGAGAAGGCACTCAAGGGGATTGGTAAAACTTCTTGTAGAAGGTGGCACTTTAGCTAAGACATGAAGGAGACAAAGGAGACCAGGAGATGGAGATGAGGGGGAAAGAATTCCAAGGATGGGAGACAACCAATGAAAATGCACAGAACTAGGAGATAGCTGGTCTTGTTTGAAGAACAGTAGGAGGCCAGTATCACTGGATCATAGACTATGTAGAAGAAGTGTAAGAGATAGGAAAGGGAGGAGATGGCTGGGGTATGAAAGGTTTTGAATACCAAACAGATTGTTTTATAGTTGATCCTGGAAGCGATAGGGATCCACTGCGGTTTACTGAATAGGGGAGTGAGAGGGTGAGACCTGCACTTTAGGAAGTTCACTTTGACAGTTGAATGGTGAATGGACTGGAGTGGAAAGAGATATACTCTTGCTCACTGGGTTAGACAGAAGATGCAACGAGGTAAATTTGCCATAGTGTCAGAACAGGCTTCCCAACAATCAGAGTGAAGTAATAGTGGGATGAACTGCCTAGGAGATATGAGTTCCTCCTTATTAGAAATCTTAACCAGGGGCTGGATGATCATTTATTGCATATGTCATGAGAGTTCTTTTTCAGGTACAGGTTGGGTTAGATAGTCCCTGACAACCCTCTGAACTCTAAAATGTCATGGAATTCATTTTCTTCACTTCTGAACTCACCTCTCCTCTGAACTTTTTTATTTCAGTTGAGGCTAAGATTTTTAAGAGGTTTGTAATCTCAGAGCTGTCCTCAGCCCTTCTCTTTCCCTCACCTTCAAAATTCAATAAACTGCCAAGTCTTATTAATTCTAAATTCATAACATCTCTTACATCTATCCCCTTCCTCTCCACTCACATGACCAACAAACACCCAAGTTAAGGCTCTCATAACCTCTCATGTAGACTATCGCAATCACTTCCAAACTGGTTTTCCTCTTTCCAGTCCTTTCCTTCTCCAATCCTTCCTCCATAAAGTTGTCAAAATAATCTTCAAGCTATAAATCCTATGATCCTTAAAGCAGTTTCACTGTCTTATTCAGAAGACATTGAAATGGATCCAAATACAAATATAACCATGCCTGCCGACTGGAGAATATTCAGTAGCTCCCTACTGCCACCAAGAAAAAATACAAACTCTTCAGGTTGGCACTGAAGGCTCTATTACATACGTTCCCATACTTATTTCACATTAAGTTCCTTCACATAATCTATGCTCTAGCCAAACTGCCAAACTTGTGGCTAGCTCAGTGTTTCATTTCTTGCCTCTGTGCTGATGTTCCCGATGCCCATGATGTATCTGAAGGTATCCCTCCTTACTCTGTCTCCTTAGAATCCCTGACTCTCTTCAAGGCTCAGTCCAGGCACCACATTCTCTAGGGGGGCTTTTATTAAACCTCTGGTTAAATATACTCTTTTCTTCTTCAAATTACCTTGTCTTTATTTATCTGCTCATATGCTGCTTTCCCCAAAAGAATGTAAGTTCCTTGACGGAAGATGACATGTTTTCATTCTTGCCTTTATAGCCTCCTCAGCATCTATCACCCTGCCATGCACAGAGTAATCCCTTAGTATGCTTAATGAACTGAAGTGAATTTGGAGTGGTGTCAATGGGACTCTTGGTCAGGGATGGGTTAGATTAAATGGCCTCTCAGATCCAGATGTGTGATTTGGTCAAACATTACCCCACCCAAAAGTTAATTTCTACATATTTCCTTTGGCAGCAATACAATCTTATGCCTTTCAAAAAATGCTATAAAATTATCTCCTTAGCAATAAAAATGGATCTTAATTAGGTTTTAGAATATATGTCTTGTTAACAAAGGCCATGATGTCTAGAAATTATTCCTGGTGTATTTAGAATAAAAATGTCAGGAAACACAGTAGCTTCTAATCAGAAGAGAAACTCTACTTTCAGTTCAATAAATTCAACAAACAATCAACAAAAATTTTTAAGCACTACTATATGCCAGACACTATGTTAAGCACTAGGAATACAAAAAGAGGCAAAATACAGTTCCTGCCCTCAAGGAGCTCACATTTATTAAGAGCCTACTACGTTTAAGACAAAACCCTCAAGACTCATCTGAATATGACGTCCGGGAAGTATCAACAGCTATGATATTAAAACTTGTTGCTTCTTTCCCAATTTTCTCTATCTTTTCCTGGAAACAAGAAGACACTGTCCAAGAAGAAACCTCCTCCTTCTTCTTAAGGCTCTTGTAACCTTTCAATTTCTCTCTGTCCTTTACTTTTCTCCAATTTACTCCTTTTGCTTACACAAAATGAAGAATCACACAGAAACACAGAATTGCTGGATTTCATTTGGTGAGAATGCTGGACTTGGAGTCAGGAAGATTTGAGAGTTTGAATCTTGCCTCAGCCACTAGCTGCTTGACTTTAGGCAAATGACTTAACCTTTCTCAGTTCTAGTTTGCTCATCTGTAAAATGGAGATAATAACAGCCCCTACCTCACAGGATTGTTATGAGGATCTAATGAGATAACTGATATAAAGCACTTCGCATACTTAAATGTACTATATAAATGCTCACTATTATTAGTAGTAGTATATTATACATTCCTTATTACTAG
Source organism: Vombatus ursinus (assembly GCF_900497805.2). Taxonomy (NCBI): domain Eukaryota; kingdom Metazoa; phylum Chordata; class Mammalia; order Diprotodontia; family Vombatidae; genus Vombatus; species Vombatus ursinus. The sequence continues at coordinate 4,291,817 of NW_020954565.1, read as the reverse complement.
TCAATCCAACAAATACTCGTTAAGCTATGCAAGGAAATGGAAAATATAAACTGAGAAAGCCACAAATATAAATAAGATACAGTCCCTATCCCCAAGAAGTTTACACTCTAGCACAATGGTGTGGGTTAGAGAAAATAAATATTCTACATAATTATAAAATAGAATGTGATATATATATATATGTATATATATAAAAGTAAATATACATGTATATATGTGAATACAAGAGAGATAAAGTGCTATTGTTTGAAGTACTAGAAGGAAAGACTTTCTGACTCAGGGTATCAAAGACTTTAGAAAGTAGGTGACATAAATAGCCTCCCTCCCCAGAAATCAAATCTAGATCTGGACAGTTACAGATAAATAAATCCTGACCACTAAAGAATCAAAAATATAGATGATAAAAATCATTTCCCCTTCCTCTGAACTTCTTTTGTTTGAACAGTTCATTTGAGCAATTAATCATGTTCTGCCTTCGATACTCCATCTGCTGTTTTTGAAATTAAAGCACTTATTATTATTAAATTTTTCATGTTTATGTCTTCTCAAATAGACAATAAAGTCACTGAGAGCAACGGTCGTAAAACATATCTTCCATCAAAGATCTTGCCAAAGACTTGGCATCTCTGACTTAACTTTCCTAGTCTTCTCTATACATGAGATTCTACACTTTATGATCTTTCATCTACATACTCTACCCAAACAAGGATATTCACCATTCCCAAGCATACCCTCACTTTCCCACAGGAGCACAGTATTTTAGGGTCAGGGGTTATTTAATCCAATACCTTTATATTTTACAACTATCTGTGCCTTTGCCTAAATATAGTTACCTACTCTCAGAATATTACTCTTTCCCTCTTCCCATTTCTATTTATTAAAATCCTATCTTTACTTCAATCCTATCTCCTCAGCCTTTCAGCTAGATGTGTGTTCTCACACATGCCCTCACCTTCTTGGAACACTTGTGGTACTTGTCTTGAACATATCACACTTACTTTAAATTATATACAAGTAGAATTGATTCTGCACATCATATGCAGAAAAACAAGACAAGAATCACACAAAATAAGAAGGTACTAGTGGACTGCAAACCCTAATCTCTCTCCTAATCTCCAGACTCACATCTCCAACTTCCTTTTAGACATCTTAAACTCATCATATCCAAAACCGAATTCCTTATCTTTCCTCACAACCCCTTCCTCCTTCCAAACTTCCCTATTACAATGGAGGACACCACTATCCTCCCAGTCACCCAGGTTTGCAATCTTGGTGTCGTCCTCAACTTGTTCACTCTCTTCTTCTCCAAATCCAATCTGTGGACAAGTCCTGTCATTTTCACCTTCTTGACATCTCTTATATATACCCACTTCTCTCCTCTGATACTGACCACCCAGGTGCAAGCCCATATCACCTCACCCCTGGACTACTGCGACAGCCTACTGGTTGGTCTTCCCGCCAAATGTCTCCCTACTACAGACCATCTGTCACCTTGCTGTTAATATCAAACTAATCTTCCTAAACAGCAGTTCTGATCATGTCACCAACTGCCCCACACACACACTCATTAAACTCCAGTGGCCCTCTATCACCTCCAGAATCAAACATAAAATAATCTGATTGACATTCATAACCTCCCCTCTCCTAACATTTCAGTCCTCTTACACCTTATTCCCCACCACACACAAACACATGTCACTTAAGCTGTGATCCAGTGACATTGATCGCCTTACTGTTCCTTGCACAAGATCTTCCATCTCCCCACTCTAGGCATTTTCACCGGCTGTTCCCCATACGTAGAATACTCTAGAGCCCTTCTTATCTCTATTTCTCGGCTTACCTGGATAAATTCAAATCCCAGCTAAAATCCTACCTTCTACAGAAAGCCTTTTATGATGCTCTTTAATGATGGTGCCTTCCCTTTGTGATTATCTCCAATTTAACCTGCATATTTCTGTTTGTGCATATGTATGTGTGTTTGTGTACATACATATGTATATATTTGTACATGATTGTTTTCATATTGTCTCTCTCAACAGACTGGGAGCTCCTTGAGATCAGAGACTATCTTTTGCCTTTCTTTGTATCCCTAGTTTTAGCATAGTGCCTAACATATAGTACATGCTAACTGAGTATTTATTAACTGACTGATATACTAGTATAAAGGGACTAATGACACCAGTGAAATCACAGATCCACTGAAGTATCAAAGTAAGCACACATATCTGGTTTTCCCAACTGGAGTCTAAGCTCCTTATTAGCAAGCACTGTGTCTCATTCACTTTTGTATCCTTCTCAATATCTATTATATAAAATCTTAGATGTAATAATTGCTGCTCAATAAATGAAAGCTGAATGAAAATGTTGCATTTGGTTTTGATGGGCAAATGAAGAAAATGTTTTGACTTTATAAACCTAATAAAAAGAGAGAAAATTTTCATTTACAATTAAGTTTTCCTAGGATATTAAATGCTGGAGTATGAGTTAAACAGAAGGAATTTACTCATATATGATCCACTTAAATTTCTTGTGAAAATCAATTTCTCTATTAATCTTGGGTTTGTACAACAGATACCCAATATCTTTACCAATGGGAAATGTAAGTCAAAATCTGATTGTAGAGGGTTTAAAATGCCAGGCTGAGGAGTATGTATTTTATCGGAGAGGCAAAATAGAGCCACGTATGCTGTTTGCAGTGGTTAAAGCAAAACTCAGCACACTTGGGGGAAATTCTAAGGAGAGTAGTTAAAGAAACTGTCCTACAAAATAAGAATGTTTTGTTCTAACTTGAGAGTTTTCAAAGAAAACTCACATTTTGGTACTAAAGATAAGTAGGCAAAGGGTTTTACCAAAGATCTTAAAGGCTATAGAACAAATTTACTACTACGGACCCACAAAATCAAATGAAATACAATTTGCGAAACTAGTCTACCTTTTGCTTTTGAAAGACAACATGACAGAGGGAATAAGAGTCAGGCGGCTCTGAGTTTCAGTCTCATCTCTGACCTCTTTACTACTATAAGCTGTGACCCAAGCCATTTTCTAAGACTAATTCACAGCACTGTTCCTGATCTACATCCATCATAATTCATGTTCTCAAGGAGTGAACAAATGGTTTCTTGAATAAAACACACCTAACTTATTAAGTGCTTTTCTCAATATACTCTCATTTTTTTTTCCTATAAGAAGAATATAGTATAAATAAAAATGTTACCCGTGGTTGACAAGTCATAGCTTTCAGACCTTCTCACAGGCAGCATGACACAACAGAAAGAACACTAGGCAACGAATGGAGAAACCTATCTCCGGTTTTAGTTGTGTCACTAAATAGGTATTTTACCCTCCCTGGACCCTAAATTTCCTCATCCATAAAATGAAAGGTGAATTACATGATCACCTTTTCCAGTTCTAAAGCATTTGACAATTTTATGAAAATTAATCTTAGAATTTACATTATCTGGCACAGTGGATAGAGCACCAGCCCTGGATTTAGGAGGACCTGAGTTCAAACCCAGCCTCAGATACATAACACTTACTAGTTGTGTGACCCTGGGCAAGTCACTTAACCCCACTGCCTAGCCAAAAAAAACGAATTTACATTATCCATCCCACCTGCTTATATTTTGTTCCAGCAAAGAGAGAAGTGTGAACAGTAAGTTTCAAATGTAAGATCTTGGTAGGCTATGGAGTGGTTTTTATCCCGTTTTTGGACAGTCTACTGAGAAATAGCATTCGATTTTTACTTCTAATGTTATAACCAAAGGAGACAACTGTACCTTCCCAAAGCTGTACCTGCATAACACCTTCTGTAATAAACCAAGTGAACTGATACAATGCAACATCTCCATTTAGTTAAATCAAAATGCAAAGAGAAAAAAGACAGGGAACCAAAGTAGATGCCATAATCTAAATGTTATTAGCAATAACAGTATTCTGAAAGAGAACACTAGCATAATGCAATGAATCTGAAAAGGCATGAGCACAGAGCTGCCATTCCAAATAACCCTCATGACATCTGGTGGGTCAGAAGGAATCAGGATTTATGGGTAAATGGCAAAGGTATCAGGAGTTGAGGGGAGTAGGAAAAGACAATAAAGGGCGATCTTTCTTTGCAAATTTTAGCTTAGAACTTAAAACTTACCCCATCAGTCAAAATCTCTGCCACTATCCTGTAATCTGTTCAATGATATAGAAAGGTAAGTTGGGAGTCCTATTTTCTAGCTTCAACCATTTCACTTGCCATCTATGTGTCCTTGAACAAATCACTAACCCTTTGTGAACCACAGCTTCCTCAACTGTGAAATATAGCTATAGCTCTGCCTAATCTCACAGAATTTTTGTGAGAAAAGTAATTTGAAAACCTCAAAGCACTATATAAACATGGATTAGTATTACGACAGATGAGGACAAGGGAGCAATGAATGAGGACACAGAGCTAGCCAAAATTACAATGGACTGCCTTGGGAGTGTGCTCTACCCTCATCCCTTCCCTTTAGTAAAGATTTTCAAGCAGATGATGAGAGATGAAGGATGGATGACTAGTCAATCAATAAACAGTTATTCAGCACTTACTACTATGTGACAGGCAATGTGCAAAGCATTGGGGATACAAAGAAATTCAAAAGAATCTCTGTTTTCAAAGAGTTCACTGCCAGGAACTCATAGTCTAATATGGGAGATGACATGCAAACAACTAGATACAAAAAAAAAAAAAAGCAATATATAGGATACATTGGAAATAATCAACAGCGTGGATGGCTCTAAAATTAAGGGGGATCAGGAAGAGATGAGCAAGACACAGAACAAGGTAAAGGGCAGAGGAGGAAAGAGTGGGAAGGGGAACCCAAGATGTGAAGGGCTTTGAATGCTAATGAGAGGGTTTTATATTTCATCTTAGATGTAATAAGGAGCCACTGAAGTTGACTAATTAGCAGGGTGACATGATCAGACTTGCACTTTGACAGCTGAGTAAATGAGGGACTAAAGTAAGGAAACATTTGTGTCAGGGAAAACAGATACAGTGTGGACTAGATATTCCAACTCAGAGATACAATGATTCTGTGATATATGTAAGCAGTTGTTCCTATAAGAGTTAAATCTTAATAAAAATTCAGGAAAAGCCTATGGAAGAGGATTCCAGGGAGCCCAACCTGATCAACTGAAGGTCACTCAATGCTGTTCATTCGGACTTATGCTTTGCCTTTTTCAAATAATACAATTAAATTCAGGAAAAAAATCAGATGAATGAATGCTGAGGGAGAATATTTTTTTAATAAATAAGCCCAGGTAACAACAGGAACTCAGAACATACTCCACAAGTACTAAAATTCCATCATCAAACATGTTGTTCAACAGCATTACAATAAAGAAAGTTCCTACAAGGTATGTTTCTTGTGGTTTTAGATAATAACACTTCACAGCCCTAATACATCAGCAAGGAATTCCTGACAACCCACTCAGAAGTTGTTCAGTAATACTTTGAGTTTAACAGGTCTCTACTGCCCCAAATTAAATGTTTTGAGCTCTGAGTTTGTAAGGTCAACCCTACAGATCTTTAGGCAATAAAAAAACTCATCAAGAATTAGGTCCAGGAAAGTCAGGCAAGGAGAGCAACAACGCTTTAAACACCAACAACAGTACAGAGGTACAGAAAGCAAAAAACCCAACTTCACACTCTTAATCACTTTATCAAACACCAACAGCTGATCAAAAGGAATAAGATTGGTATGGGGGTGGGGGGGGCGACAGATAAACATCCCTTTAAAAAAAAGTCTATCATCCTTCTATATCTATCCCCAAGCCATGCGAAGAAAAAAAGAAAGAGAATAGAATCCTAAAAATTCCTAGATAACCAAAGAAGAGAGGTTTAATAAAGTTAATAGACATAAATTACCACATCAAGGCTTATTAAATTATCCACTGTGCAATGTGAAGTTGCATGTATAGTTAAGTCATAAAAGAATATACAACATTAATGTCACTAAATTTCAACATCATTTTAGTCTATTTTTCAAATACAAACTCATCAAAGTAGTTTAATAAAAATGCTTCCAAGTAATTGCCCCAACAGACAATGGATGCAAACATGGACAGCCTTATTTCCAATATTTATGTCTAATCTCAAAGGCTCTTTTTAAAAATACCATCTGAACTTCTGTGTCACTGAAAAACAAAAAAGCTTATTTGAAACAGAAGTGTTTAAAATAGCTTTTGAAAGGCATGCATTATATATTAGGATACAAAATGGTAATGCTATTAAACTGGGGAAAAGGATAATTGGGTATCTAACATCTACCACACCAAGCTCATATTAATATTAAAGTTTCCTAGGATTTCAGAGTTGGAAGAGTTGGACCTTAGAGATAATCTAGTACAATCTTTCTTTCATGTCATACATAAGATCCATCTATGATATACCTATGTTAGGAGATCACCTGGTTTCTTTCGAACACTTCTAGTGATAAGAAATTCACCACCTCATAAAATAATTGCTCATTACATTCAGGGGCATGTTAAAATGTTCATATTGAATCCAGCTGAATCAAAATCTATCTCCCTAAAACTTCTCACCATTTCCCCATTTTTGTCCCCTGGGGCTATATAAAATAAATCTATTTCTCTTCAACATGGACTGTTTTCAAAATTTGAGGATAATTATAGTGTCCATCTGTAGTTGTCCTTTCTCAACCATAAGGCTCCTCTCTAGACTACAGAGGTACAATTCCTTCAACCATTCTGAGTGTAAGATGGTTTCAAGTTCCCCCATCATTCTGGTCATCCTCTTCTGGACATTGTATATTGTACCAACATCTCTCAAAGGTATGACTCCCTGAATTGAAAAGAGATAGGGTCTCATCAATGTGAAATGCAGCATAACTATGACCTTCCTTTTCCTAGACACCATACTTCTATAATGCAGTCTAAGATTGTGTCAGTTTGATTATATAATATTCATAGTTATTATCAGTCATTAAAAGTTTGCTACATATTAGATTAACTAGATGCCATGGTAACACTAATTAGGATTAGGTTAGATCTAAATCTTAAACCTTCTAATCACTGATATTTGCTGAAGAATAAACCTAATTTTATAAACCCTTGAAACATAAACAAAAAAATCTATAATTTCCTTCTGCTGGACTGTAGCCCTAACTAAAGATATCCAATCTTGGGAATTCTCTCAGCCTTAATGTGGCTTTAAAAAAAGTCAATAGTCCCAGAAACTACTACAAACAACATTAAAATTCATATATTAATAATTCTGGGTGGGGGTGAAGGTATATATGAAAGGATATAATATTAAATTAGAGCAAAGACCCACCACAAGGAGCAATCAGAAATGGTTTGTGAATTAAAGTAAGAAAAAGTTAAACCACCACCAGATGAATATAAAATCACAAATAAGGAACATTTTCATAAAGACCACAATTTTATCACTAGGAAAGATTTGAAGTGGTCAGCAGATTTACTCCAAACCCTACCACTTCAATAGGGAGGGCTTAAGTATAGGGGAAAATCACTTTTATCAGACCTAGCATGGAGAAACCGACCTGATGACCACAAACTTCCACATTTGCAGACACAGACACTTTCAGAATAACCAAATCAAATTCATTTGACCCCAGTCTCTGGGTGGTAAATCAACAATGGGAAATCATTAACCACTCAAGGGATATGGTCTTATCCAGAAGTGATAAATATGAGGTCCAGCACAGCCAAATCATATTAAAACAAAATTGGGAAATATTTAACAAATTAAAATACAATAAAACATAGATAATGTTAATTTAAGGTTTTCTCAGTCAATACACAGCCCACAGGGATCTTTATGTTTGATTTGGTGGTCCCTAGTTTCTATATGAATTTGACACTGTTGTCATCTACTAGGTCTTTGAAGTTGTATTTCAAATAGCAATAATTTTCAACATAATTTAGTGTTCTCTTTAAGCACAGATATTTATATGACCTACAAGCCCTTTCCCAATCCTTCTAGAATCCATGTCTAGAAACCTATCAGAGGCTTTCTTCAAGTAAGGGAAATCTAAGAATCAAAAAGTTTCTGCCTATGTTGTGAATGCGACATACACTTGAATATTTCTTGACTGGTAAATCACATTAAGAAATTAGGTCAATGTATGACTGTACATGTATAATCTATAATCAAATTGCTTGCCTTTTCAATGGGGGGAAAGGAGGGAGAATATTTGGAACTCAAGATTTTAAAAAACAAACACTAAAAAGTTTTACATGTAATTGGAAAAAGCAATTTTTAATTAGGTCAAATAAAACAACAATATAAAAACTAAGAATCAAGATTATAAAAGTACAAGAAGATAACTAACATTTGTAGAGAAGTATTTTAGAAAACATTCAAACTTCTTTGGCATGATACTGCTAAGAATTAGAAAAGGCCTAGGAAAAGAAGTATCATACTTAAAATACACAAACTTGGGCTACGTAAAACTATAAGAGAGAATTACAGACTGCAGACAATTCCCAAATCAATATATCCAACTCAACATCTCTCTCCTGAGCTCTTCTTTCTTCCTTATGCCCCCACACCCAATCAGTTACTAACTGACTCTATACCGTCTTCATACCTTTTATCTCCTTTCTTCTATATTGCACAGCCTCTATCCTAGTTCAAACTCTCATCACCTCTCAGCTGGACTTTTGCAACAGACTCCTAACTAATGACCATGCCTCCTCTGTTTGGCATTTAACACCCATCATCATCTGCTTCTAGCCTACCTTTCCCAACATACTGCTCTTTACTCCTCCCTTCTCATGCACTCTACATTCTGGTCAAACTGACCCACTTGCTGTCCCTCATTTACTTTACATTCCATTTCCCCTCTCTCTCTCTCTCTCTCTCTCTCTCTCTCTCTCTCTCTCTCTCT
>NW_020954565.1:4201866-4282907 GCF_900497805.2 Vombatus ursinus | reverse complement strand
CTCTCTCTCTCTCTCTCTCTCTCTCTCTCTCTCTCTCTCTCTCTCTTTTGCCATACTTGGAATCCACTTCCTTTTCACTTCCACCCCTCAGAACTCATATTCTCCTCCAAAACTCAGTTCAAGGGCTACCTTGAACATGAGGCTTTTCCTAATATTTCTCACAGCTACTAACTCCTACATCCAGAAATTATCCTGCCTTTATTTTCATTTTATATTTACTCTGTATACATGTTTCTCCTAATAGAATGTAAGTTCCCTAAAGGTGAGGGTTATGTTGGGTTTTTTTTTTTTTCCGCCCTTAATAAATGCTTGTTGTCTGACTGACTGAAGTAGTGAAGGGCTTGGGTTTCCATACCAGGATCACAGATTTCAAGGTGCAAGGGATCTTTTGGAGTATATTAAGAACAACCTCCTCATTTTATAGTTGAAGAAACTGAAATCCAGAGGGATACCTGGCAACATCTGACAAATGCTCAGTGACTAACTGTGATTTTCCAAAGGTCACACAGAGGGAGTAATATAGCTAGGATCTGACCCCAGGGTTCTAAGTACAAATATAGTATGCCTTTCACTGAATTGTGATGTCCTTCACCTCATGTAATCAAAGTGATCCACCATTCTTCTGCTTTTGTGGACCCATATAAAATTCTAGGTAAATTATCAAAGCAAATAATATGAAGAACTCATATTTGCATGGTGCTTTAAAGTTTACAAAGTGCTTTCTTCACAACAAACTTTTAAGGTAAGCAATACTAATATTATGGAGATCAATCTGTTCCAATGCATGGAATGTGGGACGTGGAGTTGGGAATTCTGTATCCAGACACTTCAATCATGGGGCAAGTTCCTTAACTCTAAGAGCCTCTTACTTCCTCATCTGTAAAATGAGAATAAAACTTGCACTACCTACTACACAAGTCTGCTGCAAGGAAAGTTCTTTGTAAATCTTAAAATGAGTTATTAATCAATCAACAAGTATCTCCTGATACAAATACAACAATTTTTACTAAAAAGGGGCCTTCCTTCTAACAGGGAAACAAGTACAGATATAAGAATATACAAAATAAATAGAGGCAAATACAAGACAGGGCAACTAGGGTACACAGTGGATAGAGCACCAGGCCTGGAATCAGGAAGACTCATCTTCCTGAGTTCAAATCTGGCCTCAGACACGTAGTAGCTGTGTGACCCTGGGCAAGTCACTTAACCCAGTTTGCCTCAGATTCCTCAGCTGTCAAATGGGCTGAAGAAGGAAATGGCAAACCAATCCAGTATCTTTGCCAAGAAAACCTCAAATGGTGTCAACAAAGAATAGAACATGAATGAAAACAACTGAACAACAAATACAAAGTAATCAAGGAGAGAGGGAGGGAGAGAGAGAGAGACAGAGAGAGAGACAGAGAGAGTGACAGAGAGAGAGATCAGAAAAGGCTTTATGTGAAAGGTGGTACCTGACGCAAGAGAGGGATTCTATGATACAGATCCAGGCATGTGGGACAGCTAGTACAAAAACAAAGTGAAGAGCTAGCATAGTGCCTGGCACACACGGTAAGCACTTAATGTTTGCTGATTTGACTTGAAGGGCAATAGAGTACCATGTGAGGAATGGAGAGAAGGCCAATTTGGCTGGATTACAGATTCAGGAAGGAGAGGAATGTATGATAAGACAGGAAAGATAAGTTGGGGCCACGTTGTGAAAGACTTAAAAAACTAAACAAAGATGTTTATCTAGAGGGAATAGAGAATGACTGGTGTTTATTGAGCAGGAGAGTGGCATAGACTGATCTGCAATTAAGGAAAATTATTTTGGCAGGTGTGTGGAAGAAAAACTGCAGTAGGAAAGATGCTTGAGAGAGTTAGACAAATTAGAAGGATGCTTCAATAATCTATTGAATTATTGAACCACCTGGACTAAAATGGTGCCTATGGAAACAGATAAAAGGGTTTGGATGAGAAATAAGCGATAGAAGGAAAAACAACAAGATTTGGTAACTGACTGAATATGTGTGATCAGTGATAATGAGAAATCATTGATGATACTAAAACTTGAGAGACTAGAAAAATGATAGTGCCTTCGACAGAAATTTTTTACAAGTTCGACAATACATAGGTTTTCGGGAAAAGTAGTAAAAGTTCAATTCTAGACATGTAGATGTGTAGATTTGATGTGTTCTCTGGGGTATCCAATTTGAAATTATGATCCTCCTATTACTGATAAGGGGACTAAGGCTCAGAGAGAATGAAGTAGCTGGCCTATGGCCACCATAGTTGATAAGTGTCAAAATCAGGATTTGAACACAGATCTCCTGACTTGCAAGTATAGTAGTGTCCTTTCCTTGCAGAGATTAGATGGATTTACAAGCTGGTATGTTTTGGTCAGAAGGGTTTTGTTTTCAAAGGAGTGGAGTGAGGGGGTGGGTCTCTTACAACTCTGTGATGCTATAACAGATACCACAATCCCCCTAAGTTTTCTCCTCTGTAAGTTAAACAGCCTTTGTTCCTTCAGTTGAGTCTCATACGACATGATTTGGAGGCCTTTTTAACCAATCCTAGTCACCCTCCCTTGATGGTTGTCATTTCTTCAATGTCTTTATTAAAATTTTATACCAGAATTGAAAATAACACTCCAGCTGTGACCAGGGGAAAATAAGTGTAAGGCTTTTAATATAAGGCAATACTTGAGCTGAACCTTGAAAAGACACCTAAGGATTCCAAGAAGCACAAGGGATGAAGGAGTTAATTACAGTTGCAAAAGTTAATCAGTGTGAAGTTAAGAAGGTAGAAAATGGAATGCTGAGTTTGGGAAACAGCTGTGAGGACAGTGGCTGGAACGATGAGGGGGTGAAAGAGAGTTATGTTGTGAGGTTTTTTTAATTAAATTTATTTTTAATTAACAAAAATCTATTTTGTCTCCCTCCCACCCAAATCCACTCCCACCTCCCCAACACCCCACCCCCTGCTCAAGTTAAAAACAAAACCCATGTTACAAATATGGTTCCTTGTGGTCATCACTCCCTTTTCTAGAAGTTCATTAACCATCTCTTTAATAATACATCCCAGGATTTTGTTCAGAATCAAAGTCAAGCTCATTGGCCCAGTAATTAGCAGATCCCATCTGTTTCCCTTTTTCTGAGAAGTGAGCCATTCATTCTTCTCTAGTCCTATAGTGCCTCTCCTATTTCTCCACAATCTTTCACATGGAAAAAAGGATTGAACTTTCTCTGTTTGACCTTGGAGGGCTGAACTACCAACAATGGATGGAAAGCAATGACATGATGTACGTAAAGAACTTTGCTAACTTTAAAGTGCTATATAAATGGAAGCTCCCACTATTATTCCCCAATCTGTTCTTTAGTTTCCCCATCTATAAAAAAGTCTAGATGTTCTCCAAGGTCTACAAGCTCCAAAATGTTTTCCAAGGTTCATTCTAACTCTTAAACTGATTTCATGGAGTAAATGGCATTTCCAGACTTTCCCAACCGAACAAAAATATTATTTTATCCAAGAGCTAAAAGCAAAATTTGGCCACATATTATTCATAGGAATAAGCTAAGACAGCCAGAATATTTTAGTAATGTATAAAAAGGTCATTCAAATTGGTTTTGTTTTTGATGATTAGGAAAAATATAAGATACAATGGATAATTGTAAAGCATGAAGCAAAATTTTAAATAAAACTTGATAAAATTCAGAATGTCACTTTATAACTAATAAGTATACATAGCATCTTATGCAAAGAACTAACTTTTGCAATGGATCTACATGCTCATATTACCTTGGCTCATAAAACAGATCACCTAACTTCTAAGTTCCCAAGTAGCTGACCTCCTTTATGTCTCTGTCAAAAGGCCTACAAATTCCAACTTGCCTAAAAGATCATGAGTAACAGCTACTAAGATATGCTATTAAATGAGCTTCACTGCTATCTACCTCTGCAGTCAAGTATCTCTAAGCCATTTCCAAAAGTCGTCCCCCAAATAAATAAATCTTAAAAAGAAAAATACATTTAGAAACAAAGCATCAATCTAATAATGGGTTGCCAAGTTCTAGCCATAGAAATTCATAGAACCTCTACTAAGTAAAATTTTCTGAAGCTAGAACTATCTTAGAAATTGGCAGATTCCTATTTGCATTAGTTTATAAAAACACTTTATTTCTGTACCACTAAACATTAAGCTTACTTAAAAGATTTCCACGTCCAAGAGCATCAAAGCAGTTGCAACAATGCTGTGGTCTTTTTCTCTCCCCTACTCCTCAGATAACGGTTTATGTTTAGGGCAACTTTGGGGTAATGAGTCCTTATCAAAATGAACCTCGGAGGTCTTCTCTTATTAAAATATAAGCTCCTTGAAGAAAGGGACTACTTTTTGTATTTGTGTCTTAGATCTTAGTAAACAATGCCTGGCACATACAGAGTAAGCACTTGAGAAACACTTTTTTATTCATGCATTTATCCCACTGCAAAATGAAAGCACATATCTGCCCCAGATTAAATTTCTGGACCTCTCTGAAACAGATCTATCCTAGAACTACATCCCCAATGTTTCTACAGAATGCAATCAGTTTCTGAAGTCAGAGAACCCAGCAGTCATTCAGCTTTATTCTATTAATAATAAGCTCTAAGTAGCGTGAAGTGAAAAAGCTTTCAAAATATAAAGACCGAAAAGAAGAAATCAAAACCATATGAGAACAGAAGGAAGTAGAAAACAACCCTCATCATCCAGCTTAAGGCTCTTTCAGTTAACCTACAGAGGATGAGCTTACACCCTAAAACTTTTGTTCAGCTGTAAAAAAACAGTCACTTTATCCACTTGCGCAAAAATATGCATAACACTAAACATAAAATAATAATACTGCGATAGAAAGTTGTCCCAGGACACCATTTCTAACTGAATTCTATTGCACAATGAGAATGACTTCTTTAATAATAATAATAAGTAATGCAGCTAACATTTTTATAGTCTTCTGTTTACAAAGCACTTTATTTTATCTCATTTGAAATTCACAACAATCCTATCAGATATACTGCACAGGTGTTATTACACCTATTTTATAGATCAGGAAATGGACCCTCCTATTCCTCTCATACACTCCCCAAAGAATAGCCCAAAATATATCCAGAAAGTGTTTTAGGAAAGAGGCCTTTAGTTAACATCACAATCTGATAGGATCGTGGGCTCCCTATCCTTACTTATATATAAACAAGGGGCAAAGATAAGATTTTTACATCTAAGATTTTTAATCCAAATCCAGAATTCTTTCCATTATACCCAAATCTAAAAGGCATTCTAATCATTTATAAAGTAATACCCAAAAGCTGAATTTCAGAAAGGAAAAAAATTTTGGACATATCCCCAAAATTATATTTCTATCTTGTCCTGTTTAATGAGACAAAATTTATTCCATATTCGATTCCCTATGCCATCAAATAAAATTGCCTTAGGAAACTCTACATTTTTCCTAGTAAAAAAATAACTAGTGTTTACCAGTAGTAAGCTCTGAATCACCTCTAGCACCAAGGACCTATCATATATTCATCAATATACATAGAGGTGGCTGCAAGGAGATAAAAGAATACAAAAAAAATTCAAACAAACAACTATTTAACATAGGATTATTTGTTAACTTTAAAATCCTGGACAATACTGAAAAGTCTTTTGCTTTTATAAACGTATGAATTTTATGTGCTGCTTTTATAAACATGAATTTTCGAGGTTGCAGACTGAGTACTTCAGCCATTCCTGAACATTTTACTGAAGCCTGATGGTTTCAGCGGGCCTCATGATGACTGCTAGCTAATCCTCTAATGAATTCTGATGCCACTCTTTAAATAGCAATTGGCCAACAGCATACAACCCTAGGCTTGTTAGCTTACTGAAAAATAAGCTTTGCCAGATTCACACCAACTTTCGCTGACTCACTCTAGGAGTGAAGGGGCACTTGTTTTCTAGAAGGCCAAGTTACAGTCTAATACGGAGGAAGGATTTAAACTAAAGAAAAAAAGATGGCAAGCCCCCTTTTTTTCTGTTCAGTTTTTGGAGTTTCCAGTTACAACTGAAGTCACAAAGATGAATGATGCTGAAACTTCAAAACACATTGACAAAATACTCTACTCATTCAATACAATTCTAATAAAAGGATTAAGTTGCGATTAATGTAAAGTCCTGCAATTGGGTAAAAACAAAATCAATTGCACAGGGGCAAGATGAAGAATGCTTGGCTAGACAAGTCCCTGTAAAAAAGATCTGGGGGATTTTGGTGGACTACAAATTCTATTGATTATTACTTATTTATGCAATTAAAATAACGTTTCTTTCCTCTCTTCTATTCATTATCTATTTTTCATTATCAATAACTTTTTTGAATCAGTCCAGGTTGAGTTGTTTCAATTGAATGCTGTATCTTTTTCATTTTTATTTCTCTAATTTGACTGAATGCAGACAGCTCTTTCTGCAATTACTCCCACATGAAGTAGAGTGAAACTAAGTCAACAAGCAGTTATAGAATGCCTACTATGTGCCAGGTACTCTGCTAAGTGCTGGGGATACAAAAAAAGGCAAAAACAGCTCCTACACTGGAAGAGCTCACAATCTAATGGGAATTTCTTCTTGACTGTTAAAATATAAGCTATTTCATTTTTTTTGTGTGCGATGGCTTGATGTTCACCATGCTCAAAGCCTACTGATTTCCTTTCTTCAAGAAAGCTGAAAAAGATCTAGGCATGAAGTTTCTGTGTAATCTACCAGTCTTTGTGCTCTCTCATTTCTTAATCATGGCATGAAGATAACATTTGTTTATCAAACGTTATGTCAAAGAAATACAAGCTTTGGCAGGTTCTTCCATGCTAGAAAGCCTCTGAATATGGTCCTAGAAACAGATGCATCTGTGTTCCAAGAAGCAATCTAGCAAAGTAAGACAGATTTATCAACAGTAGGCTGTGGACACTTGGTAATAAATTCTTTGGCCATGGCAACACATGAAATGAAACAAAAATACAAAATGACACTCAGAGCCTTGTTGCAGAAAAGGAGAGAGTGCTAAAAATCATACAGACCAAACAAAACTTGTAAACATATTAGCTAATATTGTATATCTATATGCACTAAGTTAATTGTCAGTACTCTAAATAGTAAACGTGAGGGCCTTGCCCAATGAACTAAGGCAACCATGATAGTGGAAGACCTCAATCTTATTAATTTTGGCATTTGTATTATAAACACAAGCTGGAAAAAAGCTACAGCTAGATGGAAGGTTTGCTCACAGGTTTTCCTTGGGCAAAGAGGATAAATAAAATGGTTTTCTCCTGTATCAACTTATGATGCACCTTACATATTATATGTCATGGGGCATCTAGTCCTTAAATATTGTAATGTGCATGGTAAGTATTTGCAAAAAGACTACCATGCAAATATTCAAAGTTTCTCTACCAACATGTGGTATAAAGCATGAAGAGGTAAAGAGATTCTCTGAATTTATTAAGACTCTCCAAATTAAATCATTATCAACTTTGATATTGAGTAAGGTCAATACAAAGACTAGAATAGGTAAAGATGGAAATAAATATACTGGAAAACATGGATCAGGATCAAGGAATGAAAAAGCACAAAGACTGTTAGATTACACAGAAGCTCATATCTATGTGCCATGCATATTCATATCATGTATACTTTCTTTAAGAAAAGAAGCAGTTTAGACATGGTCAACACCAAATACCATCACAAAAAAGAAGAAACAGGTTATAGTTTAACAGCCAAGAAGCTATTTCCATTAGATTGTGAACTCCTTGAGGGCAGGAGCTGTTTTTGCTTTTCTCTGTATTACCAGCACTTAGCAGAATACCTGGTACACAACAGGTATTTAATAAATACTTGTTAACTTGATTTGACTGGACCGTGTGTGTGAAAGTAACTGCAGAAAGAGCTGTCTACATTCGGTCAAACCACTGAGTTTTTAAACCAAAAATAAAAAATTAGTACAATGCTAGAAAAAAAATTTTTTTAATATAGATTTCAATTAAAACAACTCAACCCTGTTCAATTCAAACAATGTAAAAGGATCTTAACGGATTGTTATAATTTCTAACATTAACATCCAGGATATGTTTATAGAGGAATCATCTTCAGGAAATTAAAAAGTTCCTTTAATCAAATAAAATTACATGTAAATTACTGCATAAACCTTAAGGTATTATCATTATTGTTGTTATTATTATTAATATTTAATGACTCCAAACTCTTCCCAGAAATCAAGGCCCATCTTTTCAATTAACACCATTCTTCTACCAGTATTACTTTACAGATGAAATTAATGGAATTAAGGCTTAGTTCTGGGTATCACATTTCAGAGAAGAACAAAATGAAGCTTATCCAGAAGAGGGAAACCAGAAGACTAGAGACCACGTGCCACACGAGCAATGACCAAAAGAAATTAGAACCTGTAAGCTGGTGAAAAGAAGACTTAGTTGGCACATGACAACTTACTTCAAATATTTTAAGGGCCATCATGTGGAAAAAGGATTAGATTTGTTCCGCTTGACCCCAAAACACAGTCAAAAGTGTCACAGATGAAATCTACAAAAAGGCCAATTTTGTCCTGATACAAGGAAAAACTTCCTATTGATTGAAACTAAAGAGTGGAATGGGTTCCCTTGGTAATTAGTAAGATCCCAATCACTAAGAAGTTTTCAAAAAGAAATCTGATGACCACTTGTCAGTGTTACGGTCCAGGAGAGTCTTTGTTAGGTATTGGTTGGACTATCAGGGTGGGGAACCTACAGCCTCAAGGCCACATAAGGTCAAAAGATCATTGGGCATCATAATAGTGCCCTGAAGCAAGTCCAGTTGACTCTGAAGTGAACTATATGTAATATATAAGGCCAATAACAGGTTACAAAGTTACCTAACCAAATTCTAACTTCTGATTTATCTTTAATTACCTATCTGCTTATTTTTGCTAAGGTAACTAAGAGTCAAATCTAAAATATTATTTCAAAATGCAATTGAAACAAAGAAAACTAAATCAGTTGGATCTTTTTTAGGACAATAACATTTCCACATTGGAATCATTAATGATAAGTTACATAACAGTATTCTACATATCATTTGTCATATGAGATATTGACTTCTCTCCACAGCACTGTCTCTACCATGTCCCCTTGACAGGTACGTTCACTTGACTCTTTGCTTTTCAGCCTCCTTCTACGTGTTGTCTTCCTCCGTTAAAAAGTAAATTAGAATTGTAAGCTCCTTGAAGGTAAGGAATATCTTTTTTTTCTTATATTTATGTTTCCAGAACTCAGCACACTCCCTGGAACATAGTACACTCTTAATAAATGCTCGTTGCCTTGACTATAAAATCAGTAACTGTATATTCAAATATACAAATTTTAACAGAGATGATGAAAAAAGTTTTTCCACATACATATAAATGACATACATATATATAATATATGTAACATATATACACACATACATCCAAAGTGACTTTATTTTGCATTTAACATTAAAAGCCTAAATAATCATAGCACAAGTTATAAAACTAGGAGCATCATTACCATTAATGTTATTGTTGGTAAGAATAATAACTCACATTTCTATGATACTTTAAGAGAATGAATTTTACATTAATTACAACTACACCTGCAGAAGACCCTGCCCTTTTTATGGATCTACTAAATTGTTCTCTGTATTTAACAAATTACAATCAAAAACCTTTGATTTGCTTGGGTATAGAAACTCCTTCCCTCCACTGACAAAAAAAAAAGCAAAACCAATCTCTAATTTGGTAGACAGTCTTTGAAAGTTGCTTAAGGCTGAGAAAAGATTAATCAATTTTCCCATAGTCACAAAGCTAGTGTCAGAGATAGAACTTCAACCCATCTTCCTAAATAAAAGTCCAGCACTCCTATCTACTATATAGAATGTCTCTTATTAATGAATCACGATGAACAACTTAATTTTTAAAATTCCTTTTGAACTACCACTGCTTGAAATGAAACTTTCTTAATTTAGCTATCTATGATTGGCACTGGGGCTCCATCAAAGAGAAAACAAGAGAAAGACGATAGAATCCAGAGCTGTAAGAGAGACTAAATCCCTAATGGATTAAGTCATCCTTGGATAGGCAATAGTCTATTAAATTGAGCAAATCACTACAATGGCTTAGGAACCCCAAAGATGCCAAGTCTGAACTGTGGTCAAGATTTCTACACATTTGCCAAAACTGGATTAATCTTAGCATTAATAGCCTGGCCATTCTAAAAGTTAAATAAGACATAAAACATAATGTCTTAATGTGAGAAAAGAAACTAATCTTAAAAATCAAGTCTAATTGTAGAAAGTCAATAGAGTAACTTTTTACTTGTGTTTCTATATACATTATGGGAGCATCAGCATGGCACTTTTTAGAAGCAGGTTTTGCTTCAGAAAAGTTCTATTCTGAAAATTCTTATAAATGCAGCCACAACTTCCAGTCATGAATCCTGATGCTTTTATTTTACCGAGCACATCTATTAACAGGGAAACTCTAATGATTTAAAAGCTTTAGTAATTAAAAAATTTAATGGAAGGCAAGTTGTGATAAACTGAAAAAAAAATTATCTTGTACTTTTGTCAAGCCCTCCCCTTATGCACAGTAAGTGGCATCATATGAATAAATTATTTAAATTGTTCTTTCAGGTTTTCTATCCATAACTTGGTAGCATTCTTCTGAGCAATCCTTCACTTTTTTTTAACACTTGAGAACACTGAACACAAAGGAGCCTAACGAGTGCTAAGTAGTAATATTCCAGGGCTATGTTAACCAGGCATCATTTTCTGAGAGCTTTTGTTCATGCTGGTCATATTTGCACTAAAATAGTGGCATTCAGAAAGTAAGTTCCCTATCTAACATACATTAAGAGCTGAAAGATGAGCAAGGAGAATATTATATAGATCCCAGAATAATTTCATTTCTGTTATCCATATTTTTCCTCCACCTCCAATTTCTTTCCTTCAATTCACAGTTTAAACTAGCCATGTGGGAAGTAGTAGGTCCCACTGGACTTCTGAGTAAAATAACAAGCACAGAAATGAATTTATAATTTTCTACTTAAAAACCACACAAATAACTATATTGTGTCAACCCTTTTAACTGAAAGACTAGAGGCATTCTACAAAACTGTTTCATCCTTAAGTTTCCTGTAGAAAGCATCCAATCTTTGCATTAAATTAATGAAAAAAGTTTAACACCTTAAGTGAAATTTAAGCAATATACAACTGTGTGTTGAATTAATATTATCTTACATAAAGATTCTCTCATCCTTCTTATGTCCCTTGGCTATTAAGAAAATATGTTTCCGCAGGAAGAAGAAGTATGGGGCAAGAAAACTGAGGTGATGATTACAACATTTATTACCAAGAATCAAAGAGGAAAAAGGAGAATGCAGGAAGTGCTCTCAAGAGAAAGGGGAGTGAACTGACTAAAGCTTTCCTTTCTGTCTCTAATGAAGGAAAAATAATAGTAAGTTACATTCATCAACTCTAATACTCAATTAACCCTGAGAACACACTTCTGCACATGCATAATTTTAACTTGTCTTTTCCCCAAATAATTGGAAAAATAATAAGATGGAGAGCCTGGAGGATGTAATGCTAAGAAGAAGTTTATCTTCTTAAATTCAGTTTTCAGCTCTTCAAACCACCATCATACTTAAGGTTCAGTCAATTTTTCGAGCAGAAGTACTTCTCAAAGAATGTAAATGCATAAGTTCTGATCTATGGGGTGAACTGGGTAGAATTTGGAGAAGATGTATCACCTCTACCTTTAAAGAGCTTATGTTCCAACCCAGAATGAGACATTTACTTGTCTACTAAAAGTAATCAGTCAACAAACATTACTAAGTACCTACTATGTGCCAGGCATTGTGCTACATATGCAGTGGTAATGCAATAATGCCTTTGGGGAGCTTATATTCTATTGGGGAGGCAGACAGGTACAAAGAGAATATATACAAAATATACTAATGGCAGAGGTGGGGAGTAGTTAACACACCTCAAGTACTAACTCATTCAAGAGGAGGAATCAGAATTCTTAAATCAGGTGGCACTTGAAATATGAGTGTTAAAGGAAGCTAAAAAGTAGAGATGAAAAGGAAAAGCCCTGCAAGCACATGGGACAGACCCTGTGAAAGGATGGAGGTAAGTGGCCCCCGGAATGTCCTGTATGGGGGCTGATAAGTAGGCTATTTTGGCTAGAATAGTGTCTGTAAGGAGAATTACCACATATAAGAAAGCCTGGAGAAAGAAGCTGCAGCCAGACCGTGACGGGCTTTTAATTCCAGAGGAGTCTGGATTTTATCCTAAAGGCAATAAAGGGCCAATTATGCTTCTTCAGAAGCAGAGTGACATAGTCAGACTTGTGTTTCAGGGCTATTAACAAGAAATCAAAAACTAAGACCAGACTTTTTTTCCTATTATGTTCAGATGGAAAAATGAACTTGAATATATGAATAGGCTGGGAAAGTGGAAAATAAATATTAATGTTCCTACAAATAAATCAAATGACCCAACACTGGTGAATAAGCAAATAAGCACTGAAGTGTCGGCAAGTGAACATGCATACATAAAAGCTTATGGATTAGGCAGCTAAATAGCAGCTGATGATTTATCAGATTAATCTGAGGTTTGAGTTAGTAGTTTTCTGATGTTGTTTGTTTGGGTTCAGAAGAGAAGGGGTGGGGAGAGAGAGGAGGTAATCTGCTAACTTTATGCATCCCCACCTCCAAAAGGTGCCTTGAAGAATGGTAACCTAGAGGACCCTTTACTTTTCCCAATTCCAGATTTCTCTTAGATAAGAGTGGCAAGAAACAGTAAGTAAGCAGTTAAGCACTTTCCTTTTATTAGCAATGAATTATCCAAGAGAATGATACATAAATTATGTATTTTTATCTAATTCTACATTGCCCAAGGACAACAAAGTAAATGAAAGGAAGAAAACGGAACTGTAGCAGAAAAACCAACAGTCCTTGAAAACAGAAGATAAAATGCACCTCGCCCTCCTCTTGGCAGAGAGGCAAAGGGCTATGAGGGCCAAATGCTGCAAACATTGTCAGACCAGGTCACGGGCTAGCCAGTGTTAACTGTGTTACTGCTTGAACAGTTTTCCCTTGTTGCCAGGGAGGGTTCAGTTCAGTGAGGTAGGAAAGAAAACACACATACATACCCCCCACAATGACAGTGAGGTTAAAAACAAAAGGCAGCAATAAAAGCTTATGTAGTAAGTACTACACTAGTCACCACCGCTGGTGAGAGACAGGAAGATAGGAGAGAGCAGGAAAGGCCAGGCCCCGGGACATCAGATTAGGGCATCTGCAGGGTCCTGCCTGGGGCTGCCCACCCACACATCGCATCACACATGCGCACTGCTCCCCTGCTCCTCCTATGTCACTTGGGTTCTTTTCCTCCAGCTCCCCCCACCACCCAAGACAGACGGCAGAGAAAAATGCCCCTCCCCCATTGAAAAGTGCCTAAAGCCCCTTCTCTCAGGGAGGGACGGAGCAGCCCGCACCTGTTCATCACCAAGTGGGATCACTCCCTACCCCCTACCCATTCCCCAAACACTCACTTCCCAGGAGATGAACAACCTACTTAAGCATGAAGTGGGGTGAGGGTGGGTGGAAAAGGGAGAATGGTGATCTGCTCTGGGAAGGGAACAACAAGCCAAATGGCGTCAGGGCTCCTCTACAGCACACTCAAGTACAGAACTATGAGATCATCAACTCCCTATTCTGAATCATAACTCCAAAAGTCTTTCCCTTTGCTATATGACATATCCCGCCCCTTCTGCCTCCTCTTCTCATACTCCGAACGAAGGAAAAGGATACATTGCCCAGGCAATATTACTGTTAACTAGGAGATACAAAAACTTGTTATATAACAACAACAAAAACGAAAAGTAATTTACTCTGAATTTAGGTTTGGGGAAGCCAATGAATAACCACAGATCAACTCTGAAAATGCTTATCCTAAAATTACCTAACAGCTCTTATTGGTAGAAACACTCTCATTCGTGTTGACAAAATACAAATTTGGTTCAGTTCAAATTACAAGAATTCTCATGTATCCTAATTTGGTCTTCTGGAGAAAAGGATTACAAATCTCCTTTACCCATCAAGATCTGATAGAAAACTGGATATTTACTAACAAGATACTATGAATATGTTAAAATTTATCTTAATAAGAAGTTGAAAGTATTTTCTATAACAGACCCTTCTCAGGAAGCAAGAAATTATAGCTAAATATTTATGCAAAGAAAATACTGCCAAGAATAAAAAAGTATCAAAATATCATGGGATAGTTTCCCTCATCACATAAGAATCTGCTGTTTTTAAGTTTAGCAAGTATGAAATGAATGGCCTCAAAAACTTCTACAAAACGTTCTGTGACAATTCTGTTTATAATTTTCTTATGGTGGTCTCAAAACAGCTTCTGAATGCATAATCTGATTAAGACTTTTCAGTTCACTAAGCTAAAGGAATCTGGATCATGCTGAGGGGTTTGCTATATTGCTCTCTCAGCCTGTAAACATTTCTCTAAACACACCTCAAAACTTGAAACTTCATACTAAAAATAGAAGGGAGGAAAAAAACCACATTAACAGAAACCAATGCATTTAAGAGCTAAAAAGAACCTCAAAGTCATCTACTTCAATTGGGTATTTTACAGGTAAACAGGAAAGGTGTATTTGCATAATCTTCTTAATACAGACACTTGAAGTTGAGCCCCCTACACCCTTGTGGATATACTGTCAGGCTCCCTTTGATGTATTTATTAGTTTTGCTTCTCTCTGTTTTGATTTGCTACAAAGGATCTGAGGAAAGGAGGTAGGAGGAATCTATCTGGAAAAGGAAGTAATGTAAATGTAAAAGATATCAATAATATTTTTTTAAAATAAAGTGTAACTCCCTTAATAACAGCCACAATTATAGAATTTCAGAGTTGGAATGACCTAAGTAGCCATTTAGTCTAACCCATACAAGAAGATGAATTCCCACTATGACCTATCTGACAAGTGGTCATCTAGTCTTCTCTAATGACTGGGAAGCAACTACCTCCTAAGGCAGCCATTACATAATGAAATCCTTTGTAAAAAACATCCTCTAAGGAAAACCCTAGCACCGATGCAGCAAGGTACAGTCGAAAGGGCACCGCACTTGTAGAATACTAATAATACCTGCTACAGCTCGCTCTGTCTCACAGCATAATTATGAGGATCAAATCAGATAACCCACATACAAAACAGCAATTTGAAAACCTCAAAGCATCACATAAGGAGAATATGATGTTATTAAATGATCTAAAGCATTTAAAATGATAAAGTAATGACTACTTTTCATCTTAATACTCACAGATTGTTTCTACAAGTCACTGAGAAAATTCAGTGTAGAATAAAGCAAACCATTTAATTGACAATGGTCACATTGGAAACCAGGCCATGGATTTTTCTGAAGTCAATTTTGCTGAATTAAACAGAAAACCTATATAAAACAAGCTGATTTCCATGGTAGTCAGTGTGCTGGACTACAAGCCATTCAATTCTTTTGCATCCATCAGATTTGGTGGTTTATAGTATTGTGGACAGCAGCAGTCATTAAAACCTGCCATATCTTTTACCAGTCAAATTAGGGTCAAAATAGAAACTTCAACTCAGATTTCTGACACAAAGTCGGTGTTTTTTCAAATGTGTCAGGAATTAAAACAAAGTATTGATGTGCAAATAGCCTTACACTGGTAAGAAACCTTTAGTGAATAACCCATGTCAATTATTTCATCACCAAAGTGAGCCAAGAGTCACAGCTGTTATTCTTGGAGAAATATATAATTTAGGTAAATTTCAGATGGTTTATTTATAAAGTCCTCAGAGCTCCTCAACTACTATATGCCAAGTTCTGTGCTGGACACTGGAAGTAAAAAAGCAAAATGTTTCCTGCTTCAAGGAGCTGACATGCTATTGGCAAGGGGAGGGGGAGATAACATATTCATACATAGCTAGCATTTATACTATGCTTTAAGGTTCACAAGGCACTTTACAGATATCTCATTTGATCCTCACAACAACCCTGGGAGGTAGGTGCTACTATTATTCCCATTTTACAAATGAGGAAACTGAGGCTCAGGGATTAAATGACACGCCTGGGTGTCACACAGCTAGGAAGTGTCAGAGGCAGGAATTAAACTCAAGTCTTGTTGACTCCAAGTCCAGTTTTCTGTACACTGAGACACCTACCCACATATTTATGAAGGGTATAAAATATATATACAAAAGAAAAATAAAGTGGGGAGGGAGAGACTAACACTAGGGGAAATCAAGAAAAACCTCTTGAAGAAAATATGTTGTGCATTGAGCCATGAATAAAGCCAGGAATTTTCTAAAAGGTGGTGAGATAAGAGAGAAAGATGCCAGACATGGGGCACAATCTGTGCAAAGGTGCTGATACAGGATAGAAAGCTATGTATGAGGAACAGCAAGGAAGCCCATTTGGCTGGAATTCAAAGCACGTTATGGGGACTACTATGTAATCTGCCTGGAAATACAGTCCAGAGCTAGATTTTTTAAGAGATTTAAATGCAAACAGATGAGTTTGTATGTGTCAAGAAAAAGAATATAGTCATTATCACCATCATCATCATCATCATAGTAATAATAAAAGCAGTAACAACCACCACTCACAAGCACTTTCCTCACAAGAACCCTGTGATGCAGAGTTAACAAAAGTATTATTATCCTCATTTTACAGATGAGGAAATAGGAATCCAGAAAAGTTATATGACTTAACAGTCACACAGTTGCTAAGGGTCAAAACAGAAACTTCAACTCAGATTTCTGACACAAAGTTGGTGTTTTTTCAAATGTGTCAGGAATTAAAACAAAAAAAATGCTTATCAAAACCAGAAATGTGACTGCATCATAGAGGAATCACCGAGTGTCAAATGATTTAATAAATGCGAGGAGGAAAAAAACATTTGTCTGTATTTTAATATTTGTGAAAATAGTTTACGTTGCCTCACCACGAAGAATTCAGGACACTTCAGAAGTTTGCTAAATGGAAGTTACAAGGAGCTACTGTGCAGTCAACAAGTGAGTTTTGGCAAAGTCAGAGAAATAAGAACTGAGAATTGCTTAGTGGCCAGTGACAAATTACATCACCTAGAAAAAAGAAGTAAGCTTGCCTTCTACAGTTTCTGGGCCCTCTCTCTGAGGGAGGGAAAGAGGTCTCTCCTCCCAGACTTTAAAGAATGGAACAGCAGGGCTCTCAGAGCTACTTGGTAGCATGGTAGGGATGCCTTTAGAAAGGACATTCATTCCAATTTCAAGTGCATTTTGCCCTGATTAGTCCACGAGTCAGGCAATGTTTTCCTTTTCATTAAGATGTCAAAATCAGAGAAGGGAAAAGAGGTGGAAACTGACTGTGTGTTTCCTGACTTACTAAATTTTTTTCCTTTTGTCTTAATTCCTAAAGACAGATGAGGGAAAGTGACCTGAAATACAGTCTCAAAGAGTTACTGCAAATTACTTCATTACTGAAAATCAAATGGAGCAAAAACACTAGCAAACAGCAACAACTACATGTCACATGCAGATATACCTGAATGGAAGATAGGGGGGATTTGAGCCAGCTATGAGTGCTCTGTAGGCTTCTTCTGGTGTCTTCTTTAAATAGATTACCTAAGATAAACAAACAGCAACATTTAGTCATAAATGCATACACAACACTAATCTGATCACGTACCAAGTATAACACACGATCATATTTTCACTCTTTGGACAGACATCTTAACGAACCCTCCCCCCAGGCAATCACCTCTTCTGATCAAGGAGTTTAGCAGCGTTTAATTCAAGAGTCATACAAAGAGAAAGATTCCAAGTTTAGACAAGGAACCATAGAGAAGGTTCTCCAAAATTTATTTACTAAAGTATAACTGAACAAAGGCATATTCGGGGGGAGGAGTGGCAATGGGAAGAGGACTGTTGTATTTTATTAATATCTGCTAACCAGAGGTGTAACTAAGGCTTCTTTCATAGGAACGTCTCCAACAGGTAAAAGTCCAAGGTCTTGGTCAGTTACAAAGGACATGCTCCCATGGCTAGGTTTATTAAAAGGTCTATTTGCTATGAGGGGACCCAGTGATATTCCTAAAGACTAAATAAATCCAAACCAAACATTTAGTGAGTTACTGTCTTTACTGGCTACCTTTATGGAAACAAGAGCCATTTTACTATACTTTACTACAGATAGCAGCAATACCTAAGTCCCAGATAGCCTAGTGAATGCTATCTTACAAAAAATATGCACAGATTCCAAGTGACAATTTCACAAAGAGCTTCTTCTTGGTGTTTAGCTTCAAATTATGGAAACCTCCTCTGTAAACCACAAGTAACAATAACTACTGACATAATCATGTAACTTAGCATAAGCTATAATACACATGATGGGTGCTCAATAATTATTTAAAGTTTATATAGATAATATTGTTTGGTCCTGACAACTCTCCGAGGTATTAATATACATTTTACAAATGAGGAAAAAAGACTGTGAGATATTAAATTACTTGTCCATGGAAAGTACTCAAGCAATCAATGACAAGCGCTTAATTAGTATCTACCTATGTTCCAAGCTCTGTGCTAAGTACAAGATAACAAAGAAAAATGTGAAATAGTTCTTGCCTCAAAGAGTTTACATTCTAGTGGGCAATAAATACATACATACATAAATACAAATATACATACATACATATGTATTATAAAAGAAGAGATAGATAGATGTGTGAAGCACAACAAATATATCAGTATGACTGAATTGTAGAGTGTGCAGAAGAGAATGCTGGAAAAATAGGGAAGGCCCAGGTAGTGAAAAGCTCTAAATGTCAAACAGTTGATATTGAATCTGGAGGTTATAGGGAGCCACTGGGATTTATTAAATGGAGGTCAGGTTGTGATATGGTGAGGCTGGTACTTTAGGAAAATCACAACATTTGAGTGGAGGAAGGATTGTGTCCCTTGAAGCAAGGAGACAAATTAGAAAGTTATTGCGATAGTCCAGGCTAGAGGCAATAAGGGCCTGAACAACGGTGGTGCCTATGTGAGTGGAGAAAAGACAATGTATAGAAATAATATGGTGGAGACAGAGATGACAAGATTTGACAACCAACTGGATATATGCAGTGAGTAAGAGTAAAGCATTGTGAAATCAAGAATACAAACCTTGGATGAATGGAAAGAATAGTTGCAACATAATTTACTGGTTGAGTTCTCTGGGATATTTGCAGCATGGATATTTATCATCTATCTGCTCAAGAAAGACACTGAGCTTCTGGTGTATAATTCTCATCATCACTCAACAAAGGATGATACATGTATATAATGGATTAAAAACTAGGAAAGAGAGGGATTCAGAGAAACCTGGGGAGGCTGGTATGAACAGATGCAAAGTAAAGTGAGCAGAATCAGGAAAGTAACTTATACAATTACTACTATAATGTAAAGAAAAATAATTTTAAAAGTCTTAAGACCTGTCTCTGCAACCAATGAACAATCAGGACACCAAAAGACTGAACATGAAGTGTGTTATCATCTCTTGGTAGAGAAGTGATAGACTAGAGATGCGGAATGAGATACTTTCAGGCATGACCAATGTGTGGAATTACTGTGCTTGATTATTTGTTACAAGGCAAAGGTTTATTTTCTTTTTTGAGTGGGGCAGGGAAATTTTGAGGGTGGAGAGAAACAGAGGAAGTAGTGATAGTGATGCTCCCATCAAAAAAAAAAACCCATTAATGAAACATTTGAAAATAAATATGGGGGCAGCTGGGTGGCGCAGTGGATAGAGCACCAGCCCTGAAGTCAGGAGGACCTAAGTTCAAATCCGGCCTCAGACCAAACACTTGACACTTACTAGCTGTGTGACCTTGGGCAAGTCACTTAACCCCAACTGCCTAAGTAATAAATAAATAAATAAATCATAAAATAAAATAAAATAAATATGAGAACATAAGGACAATCAGAAGGGGACACATACCCCCAGGAAAGTGTTGATGCTATCAGGTTAGGTTTAATGTTGTTGTTGTTCAGTTGTGTGCAACTCTCCGTGACCATTTGGTGTTTTCTTGGCAAAGATACTGGAGTGGTTTGTCCTTTCCTTCTCCACTTCATTTTACAGATGAGGAAACTGTGGCAAACAGTTGATCAAGATCACACAGCTAGTAAGTGTCTGAGGCCAGATTTGAACTCACAAAGATGTCTTCCTGACTCAAAGCCTAGCACTCTATGTACTATGCCACCTAACTGCCTAGCTACTTTATAAAAAAAGCCAAGCTGTAAACAAGAGATTTAGAATTTCACATATAGTCCACTTTTTCTGTACTTCTTTGCACACAGAAATTTTCATGTTTGTCAAGTTCATAATAAAGAAAATTTAATTTTAAAAATATAATTCTGGCCACCAGTTCATGCTGGGTATTAGGCAGGCATTTTTATAGCCTGAATATGTTTCTGTGTTTACCTTTTCTTTGCATAATCTACACTGATCACTAAATCCAGGATCCTTATGAATAAACCTCCTATAATTTCTGGTAGAAATTACCTGGTTCTGAATTTTCCTTATAAATTCTTCATTTCCATAGAAAAATAAGCCAAACAGCCATTTTTTTCAGTGCTTCTTTGTCAACATATTGTCAGCTAAGTTCATCCAGACAGCAACCATGAAATGCCTTTTGATTCCATTCTTGGGCCTTGACTGGTGCATAGACATCAACTAGAGGTAAATTACTTTAGTAACATTTGGTAATTCAATGCCGGTCTTTTTATTAAGTGGAAGAGGGGGACGGAGATGACGTTGCCTTGTGATATGATGTCAGCTTTTCCCAAAACTATTTCTGTAGATTTTTGTCCATTCATCATCAATCTCCTTACTTTTTTTTGATAAAGAAGTGTTAATCTTTCTATACTGGTATTTGAGTGATAGGCCCTGTTTTTTCATTAATATTGCGTGGGTTTCTGTTAAGATATTTTTCCAATATCTTTGGTCCATTTTATAGCTCCAAATGGGTACACTAAACCTAGTGGCATATAGGTGTTAATTGCTTTAATTATGTTCTTCTCATTCAAACTTGTTTTCCCAACTTCCTGCTGTGGCACCCTGCCCCTGCTACTGCTACTGACAGAACTGAATCCCTGGAGCTCTAATGTCCTAATTAAAGAGAGTCCACTATATTTAGCCATCCTGAGGGCCCCAACCATGTATCACCCCAGACATTTTCCTATTTATTGTCCTGCTGCTACTGCTGCTGCTGCTGAGGATGATGATGATGATGATGATGATACTAGTACTACCACCCCAAGAACTCCTATCCTGAAATGGTACTGTTCAGACTGGTGAAGCCCACTATATCCAATCACCCTAAACAACTGATCATGTTCCTGCCATGCTGCCCTACCCACTCCTCCTGTCAGTGATATCCAAATTTCCACACTGGGGTTGTCTGTTCTGTTTGCCCAGAGCCTACTATAACCAGTCAGTCTCAGACCCCTTTCCAGGCTTAATCGTGGCCATCTTCCTGCCATATTGAAATGTATATATCCTCTCACCCTCCCCCTTCCTCTAGGAACAATAATCAAATCAACAGGATGATTACTTCTAGAAAGGCTGTGTCAACCAACTGTTTTATGGTTCCACTCACTATCCCTGTGACTTCACAAACCAAAAGGTTCTATCTTCCCAGCTCATCATTACCTTAAATGTATCACCTCTCTTGTTTAGAATAAAAGCTCCTAGGAGACATCAGTGTCTCTTCTGTTTTTGTATCCTCAGCCTGGCACAGAGTAGGCATTTTAAAAAAATACCTTTCAGAACTGGAAACTGAGGGGATGCCAATCAATTGTGGAATGACTGAACAAGTTGTGGCATATAATAGTATGAAATAAGAAATGACTAGCAGGATGCTTTCAGAAAAACCTAGAAAGACTTGCATGAACTGATGTAAAGTGAAATGAGCAGAACCAACAGAACATTTGTACACAGTAATGGCAATACTGTACGATGATCAACAGTGAACAACTTAACTATTCTCAGCAATACAATGATCTAAGACAATTTCAAAAGACCCACAATGAAAAATGCTACCCACCTCCAAAAAAAGAAATGATGGAAATATGGAAATGTTTTGCATGACTACATATGTATAATCTATATAAAACTGCTTTCCATTTCAATGAGGGGGGAGGAAACAAACAGAGGAGAGAATATGGACCTCAAAATTTTTAAAAATGTAAAAATTTACATATAATTAGAAAAAATTTAAATCAAAAAATATTTTTTATTCACTCATTCATTCATTTTAGGATGCCAGCAAATTTTTAGCATATTCAGGCACAGACTTCTCTTAATAGCTTTCTGTTCAATATTTCTTGCCTGAAGTACACCAATGTTTTCACAAGTATTGCCCTCCTCTATTGTTTCAATATGATCTTGAGATTCAAGATCAAAGCCTTCATTTACCTTGACACATATTGAGAATTTTACACTTAAACAAGTAGCATTTTTATATCACTGGAGAAAAATACCATGAAATGAAGGAGTTTCACACACACACACACACACACACACACACACACACCATTTTAAATAAATATTTATTGAAAATACTCAGGATTCAGAAGTTTCTTCTTCCCACATGCAAAATTTACCAGTCCTGTGTTCCCCTATAAGTTACTTAAAGGTCGGTGACTGAACATGTGGGGGGCAGGGAGCACACTGTCCCAAAGTATTCTTTCCAGTTAGGTAAAGTATCTTGTGGTTGGGTTTTTTTTTGGGGGGGGGGAGTTTAACTGCTTTTCAAAATTCACTCTATTTTCAGGTTCACATTATTTTCTTTCTCACCTTTCCTCCTTTTCTTCCCTCCACTCAGAAAGCAAGAAAAACAAATTGATTACAAATATGTATAGTCAAATAAAACAAATTCCTGCAATGGCCATGTTCCCTTCCTTCCCTCTACTAAAAACAAAAAACCTACATATGTCTCAATCTGCACTCTGAGTCCATCACCTCTCTGTCTGGGGGGTGGTTAACATGTTTCATCATAAATCCTCAGAACTGTAGTTGGTAATTATGTTGCTCAGACTTCCTAAGTCTTTCAGGGTTGTTTGTCTTTAAGATGTCACTATTATTGCATAAATTGTTCTCCTGATTCTGCTCACTTCACTTTGCATCAGTGCATGCAAGTCTTCACAATATATCGTAACGTGTTCAGTCATTCCCTAACTGAAGGGCACCCCCCTAAAGAAGGGTTAAGACATATAGCCTGATACCATCCATGTACATCAAGCCAATTTTGTTGTCTTTAATTTGGAAGTCACAGTTAGCTTTATTTAAGAAAAATGATAAAGCATTAGTGCTGGGCAAAACCATAATGGGCTTCAACTGTCTCCTTGAAAAAATGCTGTTTTATGTCAATTGTTCTTAACATTATTGTATTGGTGACATATTTTAAATAAAAATGTGGAAAAAATGATAGCTAGTATATCTAGTAACACTTTAGCTTTACAAATATTATTTTATCTCCACAACAATCCTGGAAGTAGAGTTTTTCTCATTTTATAGATGAGAAAAAAGAGAAAGAAAGTCTAAATGGCAGGCCCAGAGTCCCACAGTTAGTGTCTATGGTTGGATTTGAACTCAGGTCTTCCTGACTCTCAAGTCCAGCCCTCTATTTACTGTGCCATCCAGCTGCCACAAAATCCTTTAGTCCCTCATTATCTTCTAACTTGACTTGGGTCTATTTTATATATTTGCAATACATGATAAGTGTCATGAGGATGGAACTAAGTAAAAGGTTTTACAAAATTCAACAAAGGCAACAGAAATATTATGGTGTCACAGGCAGCTTTTTCAATAATTACCAAATCAATAATAATTTGTACTTTATGCTCTGGAACTTTTCTGGTATTCTCCTTTTTGTTCCTCAACCAATCTCCTGTTTTCTTTTAAATGTTTATAGACTGGCGGGAGAGGGTTTCAAGTTATGAACACTTTGCAGAAAGTATTGCAGAAAGTACACAAACGTGTAACTGACCTACATTTATAGGAATCACCCGTATTCTCATCTTTTGGTAAGACACAGGGTGCCTTCCATTAGGAAAGGTGAGATCCAGTCTGCATCTGAGAGAAAGCTTTCGAGTGCTTTTCTGGGAAGTTATGAAACAAGGTGAAGCATATGCACCAATAATCCTAGATCTTATTCAGTCCCACCACTTTCTAGTCTTACAAAGAAGTCAGCATTTCCATCACCTCACTTGATTTAACAGCTCTGTCCTTCATTATGTTAACAGTGTGCAAGGAGCACAGGTTGTGTCTTATTAGAGCTAACTTTTAATTTGCCTTCCGTATTTCTTATAACTACACAGATGACCAGAAATCTTCTATATCTTCATTCTTCTGTGGTTTTATCTAGCTACTGATTTCTTTACTTTTCAAGTCATTGTAATAAAGTTATTTTCATTAATGTTGAGTTATTTATTTTGTTTCTTGTACTGCCTTGACCTCTTATACACCTTAACCTTTTGACTTTTGCTTTCAATTGCAGACTAAGGGAATGTTTCCACTTATTTCTGTTTTACTGCCTTTAACCGGGCAATGCTGTGTTTTCTACTACATTTACCAGTCAGATGTTGATGTAATCTTCCAATGCCTTTCTACAGATCTTCAATAGCTCTTTCAAGTTCCTGTTGTCGTGGCAGTATGATGCCTGTCCTTAGGGATATTCCCTGATAGTGCCATTTTCCTCAGATACTCAACTGGTGAACTAGTCAGCAATACATGATAGTATGACTTAGAGGTGAAGATCTCTCCATCCCTCCCCGACAAAAGTAGTATGAAGTCTTTGCTTAGAAATGGAGAAATCCTTTCCCAAGTGTGTTAGATAAAGTATTAGTGTGTAATGAAAAGATCTAGAGAAGCAGTTTCATCCTAAAGACCAGGGTCAACAGCCTACTCAGTGGTACCACCAAAGCACAACCAGCCAGTGTTTCAGCATTCCTGCCCAGCCTCCAAAGCTACCACAGCAATATACATTACCCTGACTTACTTTGATGCTGACTCCCTCCTCACAACATAGACCATGTCCTGGCCTTTGAGGAGACTGTTATTATAAAAATTATACAACATTACATATTATGTCACAGACTATAAATTATTCTATAATAACAATCCTATATCATGCTGGTTAGGCAAACTACATAGAAACCAAAATGAACTAAATTCACAAAAAGGCTTTAAAATGCATAAATGTGCTGACCCTCAGGCAGAGACACTGATCTTATTTAAAAATACAACTTACTTATAGTTGATAAATAAGTAACAACATCCATTTAAACAAAGTTATCCTTGAAAATCAGCTTCCAATAATAATGTTAAATCTGGGTTCAGGTCTGTTGCAACATGCAAAGATAGGTTATAGTGATTTCCCAAATGTTTAATTACTTGACTGTTTCTAGAAAGCTTAGAATATCTATGTAAGGCTAAGAAAGTGAAAAGCAATCTCCAGGAAGCACACACACATATTCCCCTTCTCACTTCATGGTCATTTAAACCTCTAATCCCACCATGAAGTGGTTCTTTAAACTATTTTGCTACTCATGTCACATGCATGACTTCACACATGTGACTAATGTTCTCACACAGTAAACTGAGCTTGTTTTTATTTTTATCCAAGTACTAAAATATTAATAACTGCAAAATGAAACCCAGCAGATGCCATTCCATCCAACAAGGTTCTAGAGACATAACAGTGACATCATATAGTATCATGGTCCCAGGTTGGGGAGGGAAATGATATTCTGAAATAAATGGCTTCACTTATTCAAACACAGAAAAGTGTAATGCCACCCATGAGATTTCCCTTTGATAGTTAAGGATACACTACTTTCCAACCAAGTCTCTGTGGGCACTTTTCCTGATAAGAAACTTGAGACATAGCCTGCTTCAAGCCCTACAAATAAAAACCCAGTACACAAACACACCACAAAGGTTAACTGGAGATAATAATTACTCTTTCTGGCCTCCCTCCCCCCACCCATCAAGTGTTTTACATCCCTTATACTTGGGATCATGACATAAAAGATTTAGAATTGGCAGAAACCTCACAGGTCAACTAGTCCAACTGTCTCACTTTACAAATTAGTAAACTGAGGCCCAAGGGTATCATGTCATGGAGATAGTAAGTAGCAGAGCAAAGATACAAGGTTGTCTTGACTACAAATCTAGTGGCCACTGCAGTATTCTGGTACTGACTTCAGAAAAGAGTATAAAAATAAATGCACCTGTTCCAGGTCACATGACCATCAAGATGCTAGACTTGACCTTTCCTCTGATCCACATGACCTCTCAAATCAGAGATTAAAGATAAAGTCACTTCAATTGTATCTATGGTTTTGGATACCAGGAAACCAAAAGAAAGTAAAAAACTCTATCAACTAATGCCTATCTTTAGCTCACTCAGCACCTCCCTAATGTCCATCACAAATACGGCAGCAAGGCTGCACTAGCCAACCCAACTCTCAGGCTTACAACAAAACACCCTCAAACTCAGTTCCCCCTCCCTTTTCCACAGTCCTTGTGCTATGGAGATTGAAGCTCCAAACTGCAGAAATTTGCTAAGATCTCCTTAGTCTGCACCCTAGCAAGTGTTCTGGACTGCAAAAGATCTCTACAGGAGTACAAAGAATAATGGGAAAAGGACAAGACATAGAGCTCAACCCCTCACACCCCAGTCCCGCCCCCAAAGACCCAAACTGAAAATGATAGAAATCACCCTAAACTGCAAAAGCAAACCAGTATGACAGCCCTCTGTACTGCCAAGGAAGAGAACTGGGCAATAAAGGGGAGGAACAGGGCACTGTGGGAGTTGGGCGGGGGGCCCAAAGGGCTGTGTGACATTCCATTAAACTTAAAGGGGAAGAGCCTAGCATCCACCCAGGGCCAATTCTTTTCCCTGCAAAAATCACTCAGGACAGAGACCTAGGATGGTGAACCTTAAACTGCCCAGCCTGGAAGGAAGCTAAGACACTTTGAGATACAGTCCCCAGAAAAATCACCATCAGAGGGAAGGGAGTTAAAATATGAGCAACAGGTGAAAATAAGGAGGAAAAGACTGACATTACCAAAGATATAAGGAGGAAGAAAACTCAAAGACCCTGAGCACAAGCAGATAAACCAACAGCAAAAATATTAATAGCAGAAAAAACATAAGCTCCAGATCTAATAAATGAATTCAATACTTGATGTGAGTACCATGTAACTTATTTTGAGAACATGGAACTAGAACACACTGTTCCTGAGTAGTTTAAAATTAAAATAAGAATTGTTGAGAGCAGAATTAAAGGCCTAACCAACAGAAATAAATAGCAGAATAGAAAATTTGAATCTGAAATGGCAAATCTCACCAAGAAAAATAGTTGAGAATACAAATATGTAGAAATAAAGGATAATTTAGAAGAAACAAAAAGCAATAACATTAAAAGAAAACATGTTGCCTGTTCAACCAAAACATACTGATCTCAAAGACAGGATGTATAGGGAAAACCTAAGGATTATGTCTTCTAGAAGAACATGTCCAAAAAACCTGAACACCATCATGCAAAAATAACACAAGAAAACTGCCTAGAACTTCCAAACACAGAAATCAAAATGTCAATTGAAAGAATCCAAAGATTGTCTCCAGGGGAAAAAAAGCCCAAGGCTGCAAACTCCAAGACTCATAGTTATTAAATTTAACCATTCAATTCAGAAACCTCAAATTTTATAAGCCACCACAAAGTACAAAGAAAAGAAAATCTGAATAACATAACAAATTGCTGGAGAAACTAGACCTAAGAGACTTACCAAGTTTTCCAAATGAAACTTCAAAAAAAATTTTATTTCTCAGTACCACATGAAACTTTCACAAATATTGACTATTAGGGCACAGAGATATCGCAAGAAAATATGAAAAGGGAGAAATGGTAAATACATCCTTTACAGATCATCATGCAATTCAGTGACACCAAACAAAAGACACACACACAAATGGAGACTTAACAATAAAATCCTAAATAACGAATGGACCAAAATCATAGAACAATTAATTATGTGAAAAAAATGAAAACAACATGCCAAAAATCTGGAAAGCAGTTAAAGCAGTACTTTGAGGGAAAAAAAACATATCCTTATAAGCATAAATTAACAAAATAGAAAATGAGAGGATTAATTAACTAAATGTGTATTCTTAAAAATTAGAGAGCCAACAAATAAACAAACCTTTAAAAAGAACAAAAGAGGAAATATTAAAAACTGGAAAAGAAATAGGTAAACTGGAAGCCCCAAAAATTATAGAAATGATAAATAAAAAGGTTCTTCATTTTAAAAGACTAATAAAATGATAAACCATTAACTAATTTGATTAAAAAGAGGGCAGAAAATCAAATATATAATATGTGAAATAAGAAAGAGGATATCACAATAAAAGTCAGAATAAAAAGAATAATCAGAACATATTATACATAGTAATATGCTAACAAAACTAAGAACATAAAATCTTAAAAAGGTTAAAAATATAAAGTACTTAGACTTTTCAGAAGACCAGATAGAGATCTTAAATAACCCAATCTCAGAAATGGAAATGTAACTTGCTTTAAAGGAATTACCAAAGGAAAAAAGTCCTAGTCCTAACAGAGAAACGGGAGAAATCTATCAAACTTTCATAGAACAATTCATACCCATACTTCACAAATTATTGTCAAAAACTGAGAAAGAAAGCACACCAGAATCCTTTTATGAGACAAATATAGTCATAATACAATGAAGATAAAACATAGAAAATTATAGACCAATATCATTAACAAATACTGACTCAAAAATTGTAAACAAATCCTGTCAGAGACTACAATGACTTATTTAATCACTCATCAAAACCAAGCTGAATTTTACCATGGATGCAAAGATTGTTCAACATTAGGAAAACAACTAACATAACTAATCATATTGAAAAATCAAAATATCCAAAACCACATGATTCTCTCAGCAGATGCAGAAAAGGCCTTTGACAAAGTAGTGCACTCATTTATGCTAAAAATCTTACAAAGTATAGGCACAGAGGGGATTTTTAATGTCATAACAAGCATTTATCTAAAACCAAAAGCAAGCATCACATACAAAGAAGATACACTACTAGACCCTGTCCCAATAGTATAAAGCAAGGACGCCCTTTCTTCCCACTATTATTTGATATAGTTCTGGAAATGCTAACAACAGCAATAAGACAAGAGAAAGAATTTAAATGCATAAAGATAGGTAAAGAGGAGATAAAACTATTCCTATTTGCTGATGACGTGATGGTATATTTGGAAAATGCTAAGGAATCAGAAAAGATACTGACAAAATTAATAAATTCAGCAAAGTTGCAGGCTACAAAATAAACCCTCAAAAAACAACTTCATAACTATATAACAATAACAAAATCCAAGAAGCAATAACAGCAAGGGAAATCCTATTACAAATAACTACAAAATGTGTGAAATATCTAGGGATCGACCCACAACGCACACAAAAAATTTGTAAATATTTAATTACAAAGTGCTCCTTAAAAAAATAAGGAACTTAAATAGCTGCAGAAATAGTCAGTACTCATTGTTGAGCCATGCCAATATAATAAAAATGACAATACTATCGAAGTTAATTAATACTTTTAATGCTATTATATCAACTAAATTACCAAGGGGATATTTCATAGAACTTCACAAAATAATAAAATTCATTTGGAAAAAAACAAAATATCTAGAATATCAAGAGAAATTATGTAAAGATGTAAAGATGAAGAAGGACTAGCACTCCCATACCTCAATCTATATATTGTAAAGCAGCAGGAATCAAAACCATCTGGTATTTGTTTAAAAAACAACAGAGAAATAGATTCATGGAACAATCTAGACAAGGGAGAATCAAAAACAATAGAATTCAATAATACAGTGTTTGATAAAGTAGGAAACATAAATTACCCAGGGGAAAAAAGTCATAATTATAAAAAAAAAACCCTTGCTAGGAAAACTGGAAAGCATTCCAACAGAAATTAGATTTAGACCAAGCCTTTACACCATATTCCATACTATGTTCTAATCAGTTACCTGACCTTAATATTAATGATCATACTATCAAAAAATCAGAAAAAACGCAGATCATGTATTTCTCAAAGCTATGGGTAGGAAATGTATTCTTCACCAAGAAATAGAGGCAATTACAGAAGATAAACTAGATTACTTTAATTATATAAAACTGAAAGCCTCTATACAGGCAATATTAACACACCTAGGATAAAGGGAGAAGCAGTAGAATGGGGGAAAATCTTTCTATTAAATTTCTCTGAAGTTTTTAGCTGAGGCAACAGGTTCTCAATAGGTTTGTTCTTTGCAAAAAGAACCAAAATAATAAATATACTAGTGAATTAAATGCTGAAATGAAATCAATGCATTCTCTTTACCAACTGCATAACATAAAGGTGTTCTGACATAATGATTACTTCCATTTTCCATGTTTATTTTAAGATTTATTAGCTACATGGAAATATATGTTTACATTACTCTGCAGTGTAGCATTTACAAAAAGATCCTATATGTATTGTTAAAGGTCCTACTACAGCCAATATTAAAATCTCTTGGGAAAAGAATCGTCAGCAATTTTGTTTAGATTACCATTTTTAAGGCCAATTATTTGATAGGCTGATATCTGTCTCCTGGGTATTTGAATTATTAAATTGGTTTGGCTGTGAAATATAAAATTCTAACGAAGAAAAGTGTTTATGGATAGGAATCAAGGGCCTAATGAATGCATAAGACTTTAGTTCCTAGAAAAAGATTATTAGATTGACAGCAGGAGGTATAAATGGGAGCTTGGCGAATGGATTTGCTAATCAGATGTTTGGGGGCTCAAAGTAAAGGAAGGATAGCATCTATTAGTACAAAGTATATAGTTCTTCTGTAGAGTTTTAGTTTTCATAATAAAACCCCATGTCATCTGATATTTGGTATAAATCTGGGGTTATCTAGTCCAAAGTAGAAAGCCCCTTGGTTAAAAATCTATCTTGGGGCAACTAGGTGGCTTAGTGGATAGAGCACCGGCCGTGAAGTCAGGAGGACCTCAGTTCAAATCCGGCCTCAGACCAAACACTTGACACTTACTAGCTGTGTGACCCTGGGCAAGTCACTTAATACCAACTGCCTTAAAAAAAAAAGCAAATTAAAAAATCTATCTTGATATAAAACAGGAGTAAGCAAACTATGGCCTAAGAGCCAAATACAGCCCAATGCTTGTTTTTTTTAAAGTCTGAGTGCCAAACCCTGGTATAGAGAAGAATCTCCATACTAATCAGACCACTAATCTTAGAATCTTTGAATCTCCTAAACACAAACCAATGTTACCAATTGCCTATTGCACATTTCAAAAATGAATGCTCCAGAAGTCTTGAATTCAAATATGGGCAAAACTAAATTCTTGTCTTTCTTCCCAATCCCTCCTCTCTTCCAAACTACTCAATTTCTATTGAAGGCACCATCTTCCTTTCAGTATCCCAGATTTGTAATCTCAACATTAATCTCAGCTTTGCATTCTCACTCAACTCCCAGAATTGACCATGTCATTACCCTACTCAATAAACTCCGGTGGCTTCCTATTGCTTTTAGAACAAAATATAAATGTCTCTGTTCAGCTTTCAAAACCATACAAACTGACTCCAATCTATCTCTCCAGATTCATTAGACATTATTTCCCCCTGTGCTGTACTCTGTGATCCAGGCAAACTGGCTTCTCGGTTCCTCAAAGAACATTCCATACTCCTGTCCATACTTCCACCTTTGCACTGTCCATTTCCCATATTCCTAGAATATATTCCCTCCTTACTATCACCTCATACAGTCCCTTTCTTCTTTAAGACACAGTTCAAAAGTCTGATGAAATGGTGGGAAGATGGTAGTCAGTGTGTAAGGACCTCCTAGAGGAAACCAATTCCCCACAAAAACCCAGTAAATCTCTAAAACTGAACCATAAAGAACAATGATAAAATGAAGTGGGAATTACCTGTAAACTCCATTAAATCAAAGACTACCAAACTGCCAGAAGTCTATGAAATTAGACGCAGCAAGTAAAGAAAAGCTGGACCAAGTGGAATGAATCACAAGGACCTCAGTCATAAAGCAGAAGTCTGGCCAGACCTGTGCCCAGTAGCCCAAGGGGCAAACCAAGGGCTTCATCCCTATCTGTGGCAGAAAACAGAGCTAGACTGGCATCCAAACAGCCCATTCTCAAATCAGCAAATAGGTAGTCTGTGCTCAACCCAGCATCCAAGCAGTCATAGACCAACCCAAACATCATTGGCCTGAACCACACAGTCAAGAAACAAAGTTAGACGATTCCTAGAGAATGAGGAGCCTGGACTTAGCCAGAAAACTCAGAATTAAATAGGACCTTCCCATATAATCCAGGAATAGATGACTGGAGTTTGACTAAAGTAAAAGGCCCTGATACAGAAAATGAAGCTGGAGATATAAGTAAACAGAACACAAACGCAATGAAGAAATATCTTGGGCTGAGAGAACTCTATCTAAAGAGATTAATTCCACACCAGAAGAAAAGATTAATTCCACAACAAGAACGAATGAAACCTTATACAAAAATATCCTAGGTAGTTGTCCCAGGCAAGCCACCCTAGCTGACACAGCAAGACACCCTAAGGGACAAACTAAAGGTAGCAAATGCCAGATAAATCAAAAAACCAATTCACACCTTGACCATCACTTCTGCTCAGATCCTGATGGTGAGAGCCCAGGACGCTGAACCCAAGAAGCTTTAGTAGTTGCAATACTACCAGATCAATGCCCTCAGCCATTATCCTGGGAAGCAACTGCTATAAAGATGCAGCGTGAAACAACACAATAAAAATGATATTCAACAAAAGATCTTTGAAGAAAGAATTAAAAACTAATTTAAGACTAAGTACCTTAAAGTATTGATAGATAAAGGAGCAAGTTATAGAAACAACAGAAAATTTATCAAATAAAATTACAATGAAACCACATACCAAAATATATGAGATGTAGTTGAAGCAATCTTTGAGGTAAATTTGGAGGGGGGAGAGGGAGACGGAGAGAAGGAAAGGGAGAGGGAGAGGGAAGGAGGGAGAGAGAGAGAGAGAAAGAGAGAGAGAGAGAGAGAGAATTGGCCATGCAACTAAAAAAACTAGAAAAGTAACAAATCAAAATCCCAATTTAACACCAAAAGAAATACCAAAAATCAAAGAAGAAATTAACAAAACTGAAAGCAAAAAAATCCCTGAATGAATAAATGAAAGTAGGAGCTAGTTTAAAAAAATTAATAAAATAAACAGCTACTATTATTTTTTTAAAGGAAAACCAAATTGTTTGTATCAAAAATAAAAAAGGGAATTCAAACAAAGGAAAATAAAAGTAAATATCAAAAATTATTTTGTCCAACTATATATGCCAACAAAATGGATAACATAAAATGGATGAAAACTTACAAAAATATAAAATACTCAGATTAACGGAAGTAATAATTACTTAAATAACTTTGTATGAGGAAAAAATAAATTGAACAACCATAATTGAACTCCCAAAGAAAAAAACTCCAGAACCAAATGAATTTGCAAGTAAATTCTATCAATATTCAAAGAATAATTAATTGCAAACTACATTAACTGTTTACAAAAATAGGAAAAGTGATCCATCTAAACCATTTCTACATGGTGTTGTGATACCTAAACCAGAGAGAGAGAATGCAAAGAAAGAAAATAGAAGACCAATCTTCCTAGGGAACACTAATATTAAATAAAATACAACATATTCAAAAGACTATACACTATGATCATGTTGGGTTTATACCATAAATGTAAGTTTGGTTCACTGTAAGGAAAGTTATAAACATAATGGAATATGTTAATAATAAAAATAAGAATATGATTATATAAAGAGATGCTAAAAAGACTTCTGACAAAGCCAACAGCTATTTCTTTGAAAAACATTAGAAAGTATTCAAAAAACGTACTTGTCCTTATAATGATAAGCAATGTCTATCTAAAACCAAGTATAAACAATATATGTAATGGGAAAAGGCTCGAGGCTTTTCCAAAAAGATCAGGGATAAAACAATGATGCCCATTACAACCATTTCTATTTGATATTGTACTATACTATAAATACTAGCTACTGGAATAATAAAAAGAAATCAGGAAGTAAACATGTACACACAGGGGAAAAAATTATTGCTTTTCACACAATATGACAGCTTATCTTAAGAATCTTAAAAAAATCAACTAAAATTAATGGAAACAATTTAATAAACTGATCAAAGTTGCAGGATATAATATTAATCCACATAAACTATTAATATTTCTGTATATTATCAATAAAACTCCAGCTCTCTTTCCTATCAGAAAAAGAAAGAGAAATTCCATCTAAAACAACAACAAAATGTAAAAAATACTTGGGAGACTATCCACCACAACACACAGGACTATATGAATGTAACTACAAAACAGAAATTTTACAAAAATAAACAGATCTAAATAAGTAGAGAAATTATTCACTGTTCATGGGGAGGTTATGCATACATAATA
This sequence comes from Vombatus ursinus, assembly GCF_900497805.2. Classification (NCBI taxonomy): domain Eukaryota; kingdom Metazoa; phylum Chordata; class Mammalia; order Diprotodontia; family Vombatidae; genus Vombatus; species Vombatus ursinus. The sequence goes on along the minus strand of NW_020954565.1, from coordinate 4,248,223 downwards.
AAAACGACAATACAACCTGTATTACTTCACTTAATCATGGCCATATACAAGCTATAAAGTATCACTTTATAAAGCTACAAAAATAATGATTCATTTGGAAGAGGAAATAGTCAAGAATCTCATTGGGAAATTATGGGGGAAAGAGGTGAGAAAGAAGAGGCTTAGCAGTACAAGATCTATAACTATACCACAAAACAGTAATCATCAAAATGATTTGGTACTGCTTTAGAAATAGATTAAGTCAGTCTGTGGAATATTATTAGGTAACACAACACAGAGAACAAAGGAACCTAGCAACCTAGTGCTTAATGTTTCCAAACATCCCAGCTATTGTGGTAAGGCTTCACTATTCAATTAAAAACTTCTGGAAAAACTAGAAAGTAATCTGACAGAAATTAAACATTTCTCTAAAAATCTTACACCATGTACCAAGATAAGCCACCAAACGGATATATGACTTAGATATAAAAGGTGACATCATAAACACATCAGAGGAACAAGAAAGAAACTACACTTTGAGTCTATGGATGGGAAACATTTCATGACTGAATAAGAAATAGATAGGATTCCAGATGATAAAACAGATTTAATCATATAAAATTTAAATGCTTTTGTACAAACAAAACCAATAAAGTTAAAATTAGAAGAGAAACAGATAAGCAAAAAATATTTGCAGAAAGTTTGTCTGATAAAGATTTCATACCCAAGACATATAAGGTACTGATTCAAACTTACAAAAACAAGAGCCTTTTCCCCCAACAGATAAATGATCAAAGGATATGAAGAGTTTTAAAAGGAAGAAGTTATCAATGTAGTTATCACTAATAATTAGAGAAATACAAGTTGAAGCAAATCTGAGGTTCCACTTCACACTCAGATTGGAAAAAGTGACAAAAAATAAAATTAACAGTTGTGAAAGCAATAAAAATCATAGGATTATATCAACAGATGCAGAAAAAAATTTGACAAAATAAAATACCCATTCCTACTTTAAAAAACACTAGAAAGCATATGAATCAATGGAGCCTTTCTTTGAAAAAGTAGTATATATCTAAAACAAAGAGCAAGCATTATCTGTAAGGATGATAAACTTGAAGCCTTCCCAATAAGATCAGGGGTGAAACAGGAATGTTCATTATCTTCACTGTTATTTAACATTGTATTAAAAATGTTAGCCATAACAATAAGACAAGAAAAAATTGGAGGAATAAAAATAGAAAATGAGGGAACAAAACTATCACTCTTTGCAGATAATATGAAGATATACTTAGAGAATCCTAGAGAATCAACTAAAAAACAGGTTCAAACAATTAACAACTTTAGCAAAGTTGCATGTTATAAAATAAACCCATTTCTATATACTTTACTACCAACAAAACCCAGCAGCAAGAGAGAGAAAAAGAAATTCCATTTAAAATAGTTGCAGACAATATAAAGTATTTGTGAGTCTACCTGCCAAGACAAACCCAGGGGCTATATGAACACAATTGCAAATCACTCTTCACATGAATAAACACAGATCTAAATAATTGGAGAAATGTTAATTACTCATGGGTAAGCTAAGCAATATAATAAAAATTACAATTCTATCTAATTTAACTCATTTATTCAGTGTTGTACCAATCAAGCTACCAAAAAGTTATCTTACAGAGCTAGAAAAAATAATAATAAAATTTATCTGGAAGAACCAAAGGTCAAGAATATCAAAGGAATCAATGAAAAAAAAAATACCAGATTTCAAACCATATTACAAAGTAGTAATCATAAAAATAATCTGGTACTGGCTAAGAAATAGAGTACACCAGTGGAATAGATTAGGTACACAATAGTTAATGATCATAGTAATCTAGTGTTTGATCAACCAAAAGAGTCAAGATTTTGAGGTTAAGAACTCATCATTTAACAAAAATTACTGGGAAAACTAAAAAGCAGTTTGGAGGAAATGAGGCATAGACCAACATCTTATACCATATACCAAGATAAGGTCAGAAAAGATAAATGATTTAGATATAAAGGGTGATATCATAAGTATATTAGGGGAAAATGTAAATATGTACCTATCAGACCTATAGAAAAGGGAAGAATTTATGACTAAACAAGAGATAGAAAGGCTCTCAGGAAGTAAAATGTAATTTTGATTACATGAAACTCAAAAGAGGTTGCATAAACAAAACTAATGCAGCCAAAATTAGAAGGAAAACAGGAAGCTGGGGGAAAGAGGGAATTTTACATCCAGTTTTTCTGATAAAGGCCTCATTTCTCAAATATAAAAGGAAGTGAGCCAAAGCAGCCATTCCCCAACTGATAAATGGTCAAAAGATATGAAGAGAGTTTTCAGAAGAAGATATCAAAGCTATCAACAGTCACATGAAAAAAATGTTCTAAATCACTACTGATCAGAGGAATGCAAATTAAAACAAATCTGAGATACCACCTCACATCTATCAGATTGGCTAACATGCAGAAAAGGAAAACGACAAATGCTGGAGGGGATATGGAAAAAAATGGGACACTAATTTATTATTGGTAGAGTTGTGAACTAGTTCAACCATTCTAGAGAACAATGTAGAACTACTCCCAACAAATCATAAAACTGTGGCTAACTTTTGACCCAGCAATACCACTACTAGGTCTGTATCCCAAAGAGATCAAAGAAAATTGAAAAGAACCTATTTGTACAAAAATATTTATAGCCACTCTTTTTGTGCTGGCAAAGAAATAGGAACGGAGGGGATGCCCATCAATTAGGGAATTGTTAAACAAGTCATGGTGTAAGACTGTGATGGAGTACTGTTGTGCTGGAAGAAATGATGAACAGGACAGTTTCGGAAAAATCTGGGGAAATTTGTATGAACCAATGCAGAGTGAAGTGAGTAGAACCAGGAGAATACTGTACATAGTAACAACAATATTGTAAGGATGATCAACTGTGAAAGACTTAGCTATTCTGATCCAGACAGAGATCCAAGACAATTCCAAAGGACCCATGATGAAAAATGTTATCCACATCCAGGGACAGAACTGAATTCTGAGTGCAGACTAAAGCATACTTTCTTACTTTCTTTGTTTTTCCTGGGAGGGGAAGGGGTTGTACGTTTTCTTCTGCAACAAAGCTAATATAGAAATACTTTGCATCGCTTCACATGTATAATTGATATCACATTGCTTGCCTGCTCAAGGGGTAGAACAGAAGCAGGAGGGTGGGAGAGAATTTGGAAGTCAATATTTCTAAAAATGAATGGTAAAAAGTTTTTACATGTAATTGCGAAATATTTAACAAAGTTAACTTTAAATTTTTTTTAACTTTCAAAAAAACTGGTTGTGGGAGTGGCTGTGGGGAAACAGGTACACTAATGTGCTATTGGTGGAGCTACAAACTGGCCCAGTCATTCTGAAAAACAATTTAAAACTATGTCCAAAAAACTGAGCAATCTGTGCAAACCCTCTAACCTAGCAATACCACTATCAGGTCTATACCCCAAAGACATCAAAGAAAGAAGAAAATGATTCATATGTTTAAACGGAGTCTTAAAGTTCTTTCTGTGGTGGCAAAGAACTAGAAACTAAGGGGGCACTCATTAGTTAGGAAACGGATGAAAGGAACAGTTTTGGAGAAACCTAGGAAGATCTGTATGAACTGATGTAGTGAATTAAGCAGAATCAGTAGAACATTGTATATCATAAAAATGTTAAAAAGAAAAACAACAGAAACATTTGAGAACTGATTGACACAATGACTAACCACAATTCCAGAGAACTGCATAAACTTTCTTTCCACTTCTTATCAGAGAGGTGATGGATTCAAGATGCAGAATGAGAAATACATTTTTAGGTACATAATATGTGAATTTGTTTTACTTGACTATGTGTATCTGTTCCAAGGGCTTTGTTTCTTTTTTGTTTTTTTCCATTTCAGGAGGTAGAGGGTAAAGAGGGGTAGGGATATTGAGAGACAGACAGAGGACGCATCTTTCTTTTTTTTAACGGAGAAGAAATAAGCTAGAAAGAAGGCCAGACAAGCAAAATAACATGGAAAACTATGGGCTGATCTTATCATATATTTGAAAAGCATATAACTTACATATGATCTTCTTTGTCAGTATGTGTGTATATACATATATATGTATATACACGTTGATATACACATATACACACAGTTGTTTTGTGGTCGCTCAGTCGTTTCATTCATGTCCAACTCTTTGTGACCCTACTTGGGGTTTTCTTGGCAAAAACTGGAGTGATTTTCCATTTCCTTCTCTAGCTCATTTTACATATGAAGACTGAGGCAAAAAGGATTAAGCTATTTGCCCAGGGTCACATGGCTGTTAATTCCATGAAGCCAGACTTGAACTCAGGTCTTCCTGACTCCAGGCTCAGTGTTCTACCCACTACACCACCTAGCCGCCTCTTCCTCCTAGCTCCCATCACCACCACCAGGGCTAGTGTCTTTTACTCTGAGATTAAGTCTTGTCCCATTTGTAGCATGGTTTCCCCCATTAGAATGTGGGCTCCTTAAGGGCAAAAACCATTTTTTTTGCCTTTCTCTGTATCCTCAGTGCTTAGCACAATGTCTGGAACATAAAAGAAGCTTAATGAATGACTGGTGATTGAATGATTTGTTAAGTTCAGAATAAAAATAAAAATTATTTTAAAAGGCACAACTCAAGCACCCTCTTCTACAGGAAACCATTCCTGCTACCCCTCCTGCCGCTAGGGTCATCCTTCCCAACTTACCTTATATTTAACTACTTTGTATATACTTGCATTTATTCACTTTGTATTTATGTTGTAGATATATACAGGAATCTCTCCAATTATAATTTGAGCTCCTTTCCAGTAGGGATTGTTTCATCCTTGGTACTTATATCCTCAGCGCTGAGGATAGTTCCTGGTATATACTAGGTGCTTAATAAGTACTTGTTGATTAATTGATTTCAAGTATTAAAGAATCATAATTTGAAATAGACTGAAGAATATAATTCCTAAATAAAATATGGACCCTCTAAGGAAGATGAGGTGACAGGGAGACTTCCTCAAAAAAATGAAGCAATTCTTTTTTAAAATTACCAACCACTGAAAACAGAAATACTAAGAAAACTGTTGTCCAAACTTTAGTTCCTGTAGTCACTAAATCACTTTTTATATGAAAATCTCGGGATGACAGAACATAAGCTCCAATTAGTTCTCTAGTAGTGATGTTATGTTATGATGAGCCAGCTGCATAGAATTTAGTTTTTCTATCCCTCTTGGAATCTCAAATTACACATTTATGAAATGGCTGTTAATGATACAGATTAGAGAATAGCTTCTGTAAAAAATAATCAGTCCACATTATGGCCACTGACGTTTGCTTAACACCGCTGAAATTAGCTCTCATATGACTTCCCTCACTGTCTCTGACTGCTAAAATCCCACCTAGTCGCTTGAAGTCAAAAGAAGTCATCGTTGACTCCTTACTCTCACCCTCCATCATCCAATCAATTGCAGAGTCCTGTCATTTCTACCAGCCGAACATCTCCTATTTCTATCCCCGTCTTTGTTACCTGAACCACCATGATGCAGACTCACATGACCTCACACCTGGATCATTCCAATAGCCTGCTGGCTGGTCCCTCCCAAGTCTCTCCCCCATTCCAATCAACCTTCCAGTCAGCTGTCAAAGTGGCCTTATTAAAAAGCACAAGTCTGCTTATGTCACCCTGCTACTTAATAGACTCTACTAGATCGCTATCATTTTTAGGATCAAATAAAAAATCATTTGCTCGGCTTTTAAAGTCCTTCATAACCCCTTCTTGCCTTTTCAGTAAGTCTTCTTGCACTTTATTCCCACTATACTTAATCTTCAATGCAGTGACATGGTATCCTTGATGATCCTAGCCCAGAACACACCATCTCCCCATTGTGCATTTTCACTGACTGTCCTTCATGCCTAGAACGTTCTTATTCCCCATCTCAGCCTCCTCACTTCCTTGGCCTTCTTCAACTCTCAGCTAAAGTCCCACCACCTTTTGGCCTTCCTAGTCCTCCTTAATCTTACTGGTTTTCTTCTTAGACTATCCCCAATTTGTCCTGTGTATATCTTGTTTGTACATAGTTGCTTCATACATGTTGTCTCTCCTTTTAGGCTATGAGCTCCTTGAGAGCACAAACTGGTTTTTGCTTTTCTTATCTCTCCATTGCTTAGCACAGTGCCTGATACACAGTAGGTGTTTAATAAATGCTAGCTGACTGACACTCACCACACTGCCTAATAACTGCTCAACTATATATACCAAGTATTGTTGTGAGGAGCCAGCTATGTTCAAGGTGCTACGTTCACAGAGGTGCTTCATTGCAGGATTTTGAAATATACCGAAGGAAGTAGGATTTACAAATGAGTAACAATTAGTATACAATATGAAAAAGTCCCAAATCTGGGAATGGCGCTGTCGTAGAAATTCAGAAAAGGAGGATTGCAATGTGGGTTGGAGGACAAATGCAATGAAGACATGGGATTTAAAATGATCACTAAAGCATATGAGGTAATAATATCTGACATTTACACAGTGCTCTTAAGGTTTGCCATATAAGAAATGTATTCACCACAACTTCAAACTGCCAGTTGACTTTTTACCATATTTTGAATTTGATTCTCTTGAACTCTATATAGCAATCTAGAATTATATTGTGATAATTTCTCATTAATAAAGATACAACCTCTTTCTCATTAGGCCTTTAATTAGCTCCAACCCCCATCCATTAAATATTATTCAATGAACTAGAGAAGCTTCCTTTTCCATTAGTAATTACTCTTATTCATCCATAATTGAACAAACATTAAACTTACAAAATACAGAATTTATTTTTAAATTAGAGTAATAAACATAAGGAGATACAATTATTTATAATATTTTCACTGTGACCAATGTTATTGCCGGAGTCAATCCATATTCTCAAAGTATCAGTAGCTAACTTCTTCATTTGTCCAGAGAATCCACCTAAAATATGGAAACTTGGTCTCTAATCATGAAACTCACTACAGATATGATTAAAGTCTTTTAAAGCATCTTTTTCTTATTTCTTTTCTGAAATAGCCATTTCTCTTTGCTCCTCTTCAAAACGTAAGTCTTTCTGAAAATACAATGAACTGCTAGCACTCTTCAATAAATTCTTTTTATAGAACTTCCTCAGAAAACGCTTATGACAGTTATTACAAGAAAGAAATCTATCCTCATCACCTTCTCTCTGTGTTGAACAGATTCTTCATCAATCCTCATGGATCCCAGAACAAGCATTTCCCTGACTCCATAAAGAGAGGTGCTTCACATCCAGTCACTTCTCAACTCTTTCTTCAAAGTGCTTTCTTCCAATATTTTATCTGTCACCAATACCTGTAGTCTCTGTGATCTAGACATTTGAAGGCAAGAGACAGATACACAGATAGACAGACAGACAGATAGACGGATGGATGGATGGATGGACAGATACATGGATAGATAGATAGATACATAGATACATAGATAGATAGATAGATAGATAGATACAATATGTATTGTTACTACAAACCACACCTAGATTCCCAAAATACTCTGCCGTGATCTTCTACATACTCAGCCATAAAACTAATAATATGAACAAAACACTATGCGGTTAAGATTTTATAAACTAACCATAGGAATAGGAAAGGGTCTTATAGATCTTCTAGTTCATTCCTTTCATTTTCATAGATGTAAAAACTGAAGCCCAAAGAAGCTGAGTAATTTTCACAAGAATGCAGCTAGACAGAAGTTAGGTCTGCTGATACCAATGTTCTTGCCAACATAGCATGCTGTCATAATGTGTTCAGAAGGGCTTTCATCAGAAACAGAGATGCCAGCAGACTGCCAGAACTAGCTCTGAAAACAGCAGCACAAAAAAGCCTGAAGCTTGGAAAGTGCCTCCCCATACCTAGGTAAGCAAAAACCAACTTTAACATAAAGTTCAAAGTGAAAAAATAGGCTGGAAAATGACCAAACAAGAAAAAAATTGACCATAAAAAACTACAAGTGGCAGGGAAGACCAAGACATAAACTGAGAAGACAACACAATGAAAACAGCTAGAAACAAAACCTCAAAGTAAAATGCCAATTGGACCCAAGCCCAATAAGAATTCCTAAAAGGATTAAAGAAAGGAAAAAAAGTGGTAATGGAAAAACTGGGAAAAGAAATGAGAGTGATACAAGAAAATTACGAAGAGAAAATTAACAGTTTGGTAAAAGAAGCACAAAAAAAATACGGAAGAAAGTAACACCTAAAAAATAGAACTTGGCCCAGTGGTTTAAAAAAAAGACACAAATATTCACTGAAGAAAAGAACTCCTTAAAAAACAGAATCAGCTAAATGGGAAAAAAAAGAAGTACAAAATCTTACTGAAGAAAATAATTCCTTAGAAATTAGAATTGGGCAAGTGGAAGCTATTGACTCCATGAGACATTAAGAAACAATAAGACAAAATCAGAAAATGAAAAATAGAAGAAAATATGAAATATTGCATGGAAAAACCACTGACTTGGAAAACAGATCAAAGAGAAATAATTTAAGAATTATTGAACTACCTGAAAGCCATGAAAAAAAAAACAGTCTAGACATCAACTTTCAAGAAATTATCAAGGAAAACTACCCTGATATCTTAGATCAAGAAGGTAAAATAGAATTCAAAAGAGATCCCAAAATGAAAACTCCCAGGAATATTATAGCCAAATTCCAGGGCTCCCAAGTCAAAGAAAAAATATTATAAGCAACCAGAAAAAAAACAATTCAAATATCATGAAGTTACAATCAGGATAACACAAGATTAACCAGCTTCTATATTAAAGAATTGAAGGGTCTGAATACGATATTCCAGAAGGCAAAGGAGTTAGGATTACAACCAAGAATAACCTACTCAGCAAAGCTTACTATAACCCTACAGAGGAAAAAAATGGATGTTTAATGAAAGAGGACCATTCAAGTATTCCTGATGAAAAGACAACCGAATAGAAAATTTATCATTCAAGTAGAAAACTCAAGAGAAGCATCAAAACATAAACATGAAAGAATAATAATAAGGGTCTCAATAAAGTTAAACTGTTTACATTCCTATATGGGAAGATGTTACATGTAACTCCTAAGAACTTTATTGTTATTAGGACAGTTAAAAGAACTTTACATAAACAAAGAGTGTGAGTGTGGGCTGAATATGATGAGATGATATCTAAAAAAAATAAAATTAAGGAGTGAGAAAGAGGGATGCTCTGGGAGAAGGGAGAAAGGAGAGGTAGAATGGGGTAAATTATCTTACATGAAAGAAGCACACAAGGAAGAACTCTTACAGGGGAAGGGGGAAATGATAGGAGATGAGGGTTGGAAGGTGGTACTTGAACTTCACTCTCATTAGAACTGGTTCAAAGAGAGAAGAATAGATGGATAGAAAGATAGATAGATAGATAGATAGATTAGATATAGATATAGATATAGATATAGATATACACACACTCAGTTGTGTATAGAGAGGTAACAGCCAATAGGAAAATAGGAGAGGGAAGAGATGGCAGAAAAGCAGGGATGAGGGGGGATTGATAAAAGGGACAACAGATTAAGGGAGGCAATAATTAGAAGCAAAATAGACTTTTGAGGAGGGACAAGATAAAAAGAGAGAAAAAGAAACAGAAGAAAATGGGATGGAGGGGAAAAACACAGTAATCATAAAAGTGAATATGAATGGAATGAGCTCACCTATAAAATGGAAGCAGATAGCAGAATGGATTAGAAACCAGAATTTAACAATGTTGCTTACAAGACACATACTTGAAACAGAAAGACACATACAAAGTTAAAAGAAAGGGCTGGAGTAAAATCTAATATGCTTCAGCTAAACTAAAAATGGGCAGAGGTAGCAATCATGATCTCAGACATAGCAAAAGAAAAAAACAGACCTAATTAAAAACGATACATTTTTGCTAAAAGGTACCACAGACAATGAAGTAATATCCAAAATTTGTACAAAAAGTTTCTCTGATAAAGACCCCATTCCTTAAATATATACTGAGTATAGAACTGAATCAAATTTATAAAATAAAAGCCATCCTTCAATCGATAAATGGTCAAAGCATATCAACAGGCAGTTTTCAGAAAAAGAAATCAAAGTTATCTACAGTCATATTAAAAATGCTCTAAATCACTATTGATTAGAGAAGGGAAAATTAAAACAACTCTAGGGTACCACCTCACATCTGTCAGAAATGACAAGTACTGGAGGGGATGAGGGAAAAATAGGTACACTCACGAAATGTTGATGGAGTAGTGAACTGGTCCAACAATTCTGGAGAACAATTTAGAACTAGGCACAAAGAGTCACAAAACTGTTCGTACCTTTTGATCCAGCAATACCCTCTACTAGGTCTGTAGACCAAAGAGACCAAAGAAAAAAAGCAAAGAGACCTATATGTACGAAAATATTTATAGTAGCTCTTCCTGTGATGGCAAAGAATTGGAAATTGAGGTGAAGCTCACCCACAAGAAAAATGGCTGAATAAGTTGTAGCACATGACTGTGGTGGAGTACTATTATAAGAAATGACATAGTGAGTTTCAGAAAAATATGGCAAGACCTAAATTTTTTAAAGATTTAAAGTAAAGTGAGAAGAATTGGGAGATCACTGTGCATAGTGTAGCAATGTTGTAATGATGATCAACTGTGAAAGACTTGGCTGTTCTGATCAATATAGTAACTCAAGACAATTCCAAAAGATTCGTGATGAAAAAACTGCTATCCATTATCAGAGAAAGAACTGAGGAACTGAGTGCAAACTGAAGTATAATTTTCTCATTTTATTTTTCTTCCATTTTTTGAAATATGACTAATATTAAAATTGTTTTGCATGATTTCTCATATATAATTGATATCATACTGCTTGCCTTCTCGGTGGGTGGGTGGGGGGGAAGAGGGTGGGAAAGAATTTGGAACTCAAAATTTAAAAAGAAACAGATACCAATTCTATTCCCAACTCTAATACCTTAAGCCAGTGTTCTCCAAGATGGGATATATGCCTGAAAGAGGCATGATTCATTACAGCACAGGAAGACTATATATGAGATTCACTATTTATATTCATCTTTAAAAAAAAAAAACTAAGGAAGAAATTAAGTTTTGTCATGCTGAAAATATGGGTTGACATGGAAGCCTCACTCAGTGCATATGTCAAATGATCAAGTATCACATACAGTATTCAAGATACCCTGAATTCCACAAGATGGAGGAGTATGGCAGAGGGGCCCTTCTACCCATTCACTCAATTTCAGCATATCCTGGCATAGTTCAGTTTACATGTGCCCAGCTAAGTTTGTTTATGGATGGTATAACCTAGTTTAAACTAATTCTCACAAAATGGACATGTGGCTTAAAAACATTCCTTGGAAAAAATGCTAATAATGAAAACATAAGAAAACAATAAGGAAATAGCAGAGATGACGCTTCTTAATAGAAGGCTCACTGTCAGTCACATTATGAAATAAAAAGGAAAATGATAATCTAATCAGATCTGACAAGAAATAACTCTAAGAACTTAAAATTATCAATAAGATTATTTAAAATATAGATTTACAATTATTATTAATGATGAACTTTGCCCTAGTGTATACTGTGCCTTGAGATAATTAGCTAGTGACAATATGATTAACAAAACATTTTAAAACTAAGCTTTTGTTGACAAAAAGATACAAAAGCTCTCATATCTGTGCATTTAAAAAAAAAAAAGCCAAGAGAATTTTCTAACCTATTTAAAAATCTTCCACATGAAGCATTTCAATAGGTTTTGAATCTATATATTAAAAATATTGTTTTATTACATATTATTTTCATATTTTGGCCATATTAAAAGAACAAATGATCAACAATCAAGGAAGATCAAAATTTACTAGCCCAATTTCAACAAAAATTTTTGCAAACCTGGGGGTAGTACTGAAAAATGAGAACCATTATTTACTAAGAATTTGAATGTACTTCTTCCATTTGGATGTATGTATCTTTGTGAGGCCATTAAAGTGAAGTACTAAAAGAAACTGAACTTAGAAAAAGACCTTCAAATTGCTTATTTTAAATTTTTCAAAAATAATGAAGCATGTCTGATTACATAGCCCGAATTAAAATATTAATATTTCAGTAAGATCAAAAATTTCTATAGTGTTAATAAATCAAATAAAATTATTTTAAATAATCCTCTTCAATATTATCTTACCCTTAACATCTTTTTGTATGTCTTGTAATTTACATAATATATTAGCATAATAGGACATATATAATTTATAAAATATAAATATGTAAACATATGAGATGAGCACTAACCATTTTTTACCAAGAAGAGAACAAAATCAAAATGTTCAGAAACTACAGTCTTAGGCAACCTCGAGGTATTGAAAAGAAACTAAATTTTGATTCAAAGGACTTGGGTTCAAATTCTACCTCTGCTTCACTTACTACCCACATGACTTTTGACAATAACCACTTGGGGACTGTTTGTCCCTTTACATAACGAAAAGATTGGCCGAGCTATTCTCTAAGATCTATTCTATTATAAAACTAGGATTTTATTAATCTCTTAGTGCCCTAGTTATCAGCATCTACAAAATGGATATAATGTTCTCTACTATATCAAATCCATTGAAAATCATCACTAAAAAAAAAAGTATCACTTTAATGTTCCTAAATTGGCCAATGCCTCTCTTCAAGGAGTTCCATTCAAATAAATAGTGTTACATCACTAATTTCTCTCTTACTGCAGAAACAAATTAATGAGATTACTAGGTTAGATTTGTTTTTAAAAGAGAATTCTAGAGAATTTCCAATTGTCTGCAAAGTGATAGTTAGCAGGAGTATTCCACAGAACTCTTTCTAATATTTACAAAGACTACATAAGGAGGGTATTAAAACATTAATATTTTTATAGAATAAAGGTCCAAGTAAACAGCTAGTTATATCCTGCCTTCAGAATGTTTCCTCTTCAGTTTTCTTATATGGTATTGTATTTTAAAATTGGCTCTATAGAGAAAAGTGTTCTTTCCGAAATATAGCAGCGTACTTTAATTGTAATAAGACAAAAGAATTACTAAAGTTTATTATTTTAGCAGCATTTTCTTTCATTCCATATACAGCCACTGGACAAATAATATTTACACTCTATTTTTATCAACTTTTTAAGATTTACAGAATCACTGAATCTCAGAGTTAGAAGGAACCTCAGAGTTCATCTAGGCCAAAACATACCTGAACAAGAATTTGATTTTCAAATAGTCTGCGCCAACTTTTGCTCAAATATTTACTGTAAAATAAGAAATCTACAACCTCCTGAGGCAGCAAATTCATTCAACTTTCGGACAGTCATAATTGTTAAACAATTGTTCCTAACCTCAAGCCTAAATTTGACTCTTTGCGACTTCATCTATCTAGTACCATCTTCTGTGTACAAGCAGCACAAAGCTAATCCCTCTTCCAAAAGACAAGCTTCAGCTACTTGAAAACAGTCATTAATTACTTTATTTTCATATGGCACAATCTCTAGATTTCCGACAAGCCTGGCTGCCCTCCTCTGAAGGTCTTCCTGTTTATATCAAAGTGTTTCCTAACACGTGGCACCTAGAACTGAATACAAATAAACTACCTGTGGTCAAATCAGAACAGAGGATTACTGCTCTACTCACTTTCTAATGCAACTGCCCTACAATATTCTAAAATGAAATAACCAATTTTGTTTTTTATTTGAATCTCCTATAAAAACAAAAATAGTCTCTCAAAACTTAAAATAACCACATATAAACAACATATTAAAAACTATGACTATAAGTGTAAGGTTTAATATTCAAATGGAATTGTTTCATTTTCAGCATCTACAATCTGTTATATTAAATAAATTGAAATAAGAGAAATATATTCATGTCTGTTCTTTTGCTAAGATTTTTAGTTAGAAATGCTACAAAGAAAAACAAGACATTCTTTTTTCTAGACGCTGACATTACTATAAGTCACAGAGCAAAAATTATAAATGAGCATATATAGTATATACAAATTAGTATAACAGCTTTAGAAAGTCTGGGGACCAGAATAATTAAAATCTTAGGTAGGCAGGCACTGACATCATATCCAAACCTCCAATGCTGTTGTCTATCCTAAAAATCTAACATCATATCCAGACTTCACAAGGAGCCTAGAAATAGCTGAGCATTTTCAACAGGAGCTGATCATTTACTGAAACACAATCCATAACACTAATTACAATCTGCCCCACTTGGCTAATGGTTATCAGAACCCAAGAGCAATTGGCACTATTCAGGAGAATTAGCATAGCCTAAAGATTCTAATTGTTCCTTTCTCAGGAGAGTAACTACAATGGTTATCTACATTTAGAACTCTGAATCCACTGGGGCTGATTTCACAGACTATTGCAAAGAACTGCAGGATATTATTTAGAGATGGGCATTCATCTTATTTGAGAGGAAACAATTTCTTAATAAATAAGGCTTTGTTGATCATTCTCTCCTGCTGACAGCTCCATCCTCCCTTAGCTACTTTGCCACTGAACTCTCTAAGGTTTCCTCCTGCTTCAATGGCCCCTCCTCCTTCACTTGCTTTTCTTTTCTTCTAAAAATAGATATCACCCCACAATCCGTTCTCAGATCTCTTTTCTTATATTTTCCCCTTGTTGATTTCATCTACGTCCACAACATCAACTATATTACCTCTACTTGGCTAATTCCTTAATCTATATTTTCAGTCTTTAACCCAGTCACATGAGAGCAAAATATAACAGGTGGAAAACCCACTGCAGTTCCTGCAATGTCAAGTGAAAGTGGAGTATCCAAAATGTCGGCTAGACCCTGTCATGAACTTAGGGGAGGCCAGTGACAAAAGCAGCAGACATCAGGAATCACTGGAGGAAACACTCAAATCAATGAAATCACAGAAGTGAATTGGGTACTTCAGTGAACTTTCTCCCAAGCCACTGACCCCCAATTTCAGGCTGTCTTTAAGCGGATGTTCAAGATGATACCTCAGATTCAGAATATGCAAAAGTGAACTCATTTTTATTTCTCTCATCCCTAAATCTTAACCTTCTCCAATATTTCTATGAATGGCCTCACTATTTTCCCAATTACTCAATTCAATTCAATAAACATTTACTAACTGCAGATCTTTGTGGTAAGAGCGGGGAAGAAGCACGAATAATTAAGACATTTTATGTCTGTTTTCAAGTCATTTACAATCAGACAAGGGGATCTGGGACAGTACACTTATCTTCAAAAACACCCAGACCTATCATCCAATCAGTTACCAAATCCTAATGATTCTTGCATCTGGCCCCAATTTCCCGTCGGCACTACCGCAAGCTTACCTCAGCCCCTCATGATTAGTTCTTCTGGAACTAATCCAATAGCCTAGTAAGCCTATGATTCATTCTGTCTCCCTCTAATTCATCTTAAGTTACTTTCTCCTGACAGCGTGAGGCTAGCAGTGGGGGTCTTCGGCCGTCCACTTGTTATAGCCCAGCCTCATGTGCTACAAAGTTGATCGGCTGCCAAAATAATCTTGCTGATAAACAGGTATTACCACGGCATTTCCCTGCACAAATATCTTCACCTTGCCACTGCCTACAAGACAAAGCCTGGACTCCTTAACATTGCATTAACAAACCCCAAAACCACTCATAATCTGGCCTCTCGTCTCCTTGCGCTTACGGTGTATCCCAACCATCATGGACCACCAGAACATGTCCGGCATGTTTCTGACTACCTGGTCTCTGTTCACACCATTGCCATTGCCATTCTTAGAATGACCTTCCTCTTCAACCTCGGTCTCCCGGCATGTTCTCTCTCTGTGCCTGTTTCATTTCCCTTAGAGAGAGAAAATGTCAGGATGGAGGGCAATCAGTGTTTACTATCCAGTACCCCAAACTTTGAGCTGACTGAATCTCTCTGAGCTAAGCTAACCCATTCTTAAACAAATAGGCCAATGAAGCATTAGATCCATTTTTCTGCTGTAAGGAAGCCTACTTGGACTCAGTTTTAAAAATATATATGACATCTAGGACAAGGGAGAATAAAGGTATCTGTACTAGACATTGCTGCCACCTAGGAAAACAATACAGGTAAATGCATAGGATCATAGATTTAGAGCTAGAAGGGGACTTGGAAGACAGTGAGTCCAATCTCTTCATTAGACAAATCAGGAAAATGAGGCACAGAGAGGTGAACTGATTTGCCCAAGGTCACACAGCTAATAAGTGGTTAACTGATTTGCCCAAGGCTTTCCTGACTCCAAGTCTATTGTACTATCAACTATGATTGAGATAGACAGATAGATAGATAGATATGTGTGTGTGTGTACATGTATATATGTGTGTGTGCCAATTGTCTATCTTCCTTTGCTATTCATTTTTGGTTGTAATTAAGCTTAAAAACATTCAATGTGCTAAACCAAGACTCAGTTTTTAAACTTCCTGCATCTATTCTCAAGTATAAGAATTTCTCCACCTTACAAATGGGTTTACATACTCAAATTTATTTGTAAGCCATTTGTCTGGACCTCAAAATACACTTTCCTTTGGAAAGTATTATAGAAAGTATTATAAATTGTAGTTAAGTCCTTGGGGTTGAGCTCATAATGGTCCATTACTATTTTACCCATGATGTAAATTACTGTACATTTGAAATGGGGAAAAATGATGTAACAACAATATTAAAGCTAACAGAAAAACTACAAAATTGGGGAAAGTTTTTTATTATTATTTTGAATGCTAACATCCAAAAGTATGTTTAATTAGGAGATTGGGAAATAAAGAGACTTCTAGAAATTACTAAAAAAAAGGGGGGGGCGATATTTTCAAGGGCTTTAGAGGTTAATGACACTAGATTTTATTTTGTCTAATTTACTTCAAAACTTACAGATTCTTTTTGTGAATACATGTTGATTGATCGCAATTATGATTGGTTTGGGGTTCCTACTCAGAACAACAACAACCAAAAAAATTCCCTGAGATAACTAGTCAATGTTATAAGAGAAAGAGTAAGGAAGGTGGTTTGAAAGAATGTTTGCCTATCTGAAAAAGTGATTGCTTGAGGGGGAATTAACTAAGTTGTGGAATAAAAGGCAAAGATAAAGGCATAAGTATGTCATATATGCAACTTCCATGATGTTAAAAAAAAAAAGTGGTAGTAAACCAAGGATATTATGTTAGTTCCTCATTCTAGCCACTAGATGGCACTTACAACTCTGGAAAGCTTGGTTACTGTCCAAAGGGAGAGAAACAGGATAAAACTATATTTATACCTATAGTATTTTTACAAACCAAGTGTCTGTAACCCAAGAAATAAATACCTATATGCAGAACAATAACTTCCATGGGAAGTTTAATAATTTTCAAGAAAAGATAAAGAAAATCATCCTTGGTAGGAAACTGCAGCAGATTATAATTTTTAAACTGGATTATCTAATATCCAGATATTGAGCCACTTAGAATTTCAAAGCACTTTAGAGTAATGCACTTTTTTCACATTTCTTGGGTGGCAAAAAATTAGCTATGCCGCAAATAGAAAAGAAAATAAGGTCCAGATGAGTAATGTGACACTGACAGATCAGGTTACAAATCACCATGGAAACTGAATCAAACTCTCCTGTCCACTATTCTATGAACTTACTCAAACACAAAAGTTCAACAAGGAACTCAAACAAAGAGCAGGACGTTCTTTTTCACTATTTGCAAGAGATTTGTTGCTTAGAGAAAGAAAGAGAAACAAGTTCATATTCCAATTAGTTGCTTACAGAAAAGCTAATAGGTGTTTCAATAGTAATTCTTCCCTGCCTTAAGCACAAGTTCTTAAGACATATGCAAAACTATGCAACTACCTTTCATAAGTACAAAGCAATCAGTTTGTGTTTTAATACACTGAGATTTTTTTCAGAAAGTAACCACGATGTCCACATCCTAACTAAACCCACCTAGGCTTTTTTTTTTAAGTTTCCACAAACAGCAAAACTGAGACAAACACAGGCAATACACGATTTCATTTATAACCAATTCACCTGTGCCCTTAACCCACAAAAGGGCAGGCTCTAAAAATTTTTCAGCCCAAGACAACTTAGAAAGTTGGCAGGAAAGGTCTGTAGTTCTGGGGTAAGAGTGCAGTGCAGCTCAGGTAAGCCATCAGCAGACCTTGGGGAAAACTAAATCAGCAATAGCAGCTTCCAGAGCTCTCAGCCCACAGCCAATAAAACTGTCAGACAACTGGTCTGACTAAGATTTACAGGGGTCCCTTTGCTGACATTGGGTGAAGAACTCTGTTGCACTACCCATACTCAGATCCAGGTCCCAATCCTGGAGGAACATTAGCAAATGAGAGCTTGTGACTACAAGTGGGCAGAGATCTTAATCACAGTTTCCAAGCAGAAAAGAGTTCTGAGAAGAGTGCTGGTGGTCACTGACAGACCAGACAGAGCCAGGAGAATAGTAAACATACCTATTCTTACAACAGAACTTGGAAGAACTGAAAACTTACAGACCCCCAGAACTAGCTCTGAAAACAGCTGCACAAAAAAATCTAAAGCTTGGGACAGTGCCCCCCTCCATCCAGGAAGCAAAGTCCAACTTTAATATAAAGTTAAAAGTCAAGAAATAGTCTGGGGAAATAAGCAAACAACAAAAAAAGAACCTGATCACAAAAAGTTACTATGGTGACAGAAGTTCAAAACACAAATTCAGAAGAAGACAACAAAGTCAAAACTACATCTAAAGCCTCAAAGGAAAATGTGAATTGTTCTCAGGACCAAAAAGAATTCTTAGAAGAGTGTAAAAGGGATTTTAAGTCAGATAAGAGAGGTAGAAGAATTGGGAAAAGAAATGAGGGTGTTGCAAGAAAATTATGAAGACAAAATCAACAACTTAGTAACAGAGGTACAAAAATACTGAAGAAAATAATACCTTTAAAAAACAGAATAGACCAAATGGTAAAAGAGGCACAAAAATTCACTCAAGAGAAAAACTCCTTAAAAAGCAGAATTGGCCAAATGGAAAAAGATACACAAAAATTCACTGAAGAGAAGAACTCATTAAAAAACAGAATTGGTCACAATGAAAAAGTTGTACAAAAATTCACTGAAGAAAAAACCTACTTAAAAAACAGAACTGGCCAAATGAAAAAGGAGGTACAAAATCTCACTGAAGAAAATAATTCCTTAAAAATTAGAATTGGGCCAGTGGAAGAAGCTAATGACACCATGAGATTTCCAGAAACAATAAAACAAAATCAAAAGAATGAAAAAATAGAATAAAATGTTAAATATCTCATTGGAAAAACAATTCGCCTAGAAAATAGATCAAGGCGCAATAACTTAAGAATTATTGGACTACCTGAAAGCCATGATCAAAAAGTTCATAACCTCTGACTCAGTAATACCCACTACTAGTTTTGTATCCCAAAAAGATTTTTAAAAAAAAAGGAAAAAGATTTATACGTACAAAAATATTTATAGCAGCTCTTTTTGTGGTGGCAAAGAATTAGAAATTGAGAGGATGCCAATCAACTGGGGAATGACTAAACAAGTTATAGTATATGATTGTGATGGGATACTATTTTGCTATAAGAAATGACAAGTAGGATGCTCTCAGAAAAACCTGGAAAGACTTACATGAACTAATACAAAGTGAAATGAGCAGAACCAGGAGAAAACTGTACAAAATAACAGCAATACTGTACAATGATCAACTGTGAATGACTTAGCTATTCTCAGCAATACAATGATCCAAGAGAATTCCAAAAAAATTATGATGAAAAATGAATGCCATCCACCTCCAGAGAATGAACTGACAGTGTTTGAATGAAAATTAAAGCATAAACTTTATTTTTCTTGTTTGCTTCTTTTTGTCTGTGTTTTCTTTTACAACATAACTAATATGGCAATATGTTTTGCATGATTGTATATGTATAGCCTATTTTAAATTGCTTGCCTTCTCAATGAAGGGGCAGGGGAGGGAAGGAGATAATTTGGAACTCAAAATTTAAAAAAAACTAAGGTTAAAATTGTTTTTAACATGTAATTGGAAAAAATGAAAGATTTTTCAAAGAATATTCCAAAATACTGATATGAAAAATGCAAACTAAAACAATTCTAAAATCTCAATTCATACCCAGAGATTAGCAAAGATAAGCAAAACCTATATATACATATATTTGAGGCTATGAAAAGAGAGGCCCAGTAAGACACTAGTAGTAGAATTCAACTGATCCAACCATTCTGGAAAAGAATTTGGAAATATATTAGAAAATAATCACTAAATTATAGATGACCCTTTGGCCCTCTGTATACACCATCACTAGAGCTATAACTCCAAAGTAAATCTAAGATAAAGGGAAAGGTCACATATATGCAAAAGGATACTTATACATACAAAAAAAAGAGATACATACAAATACATTTATAGCAAAACTTTTTTCTAGTAGCAAAAAAACTAGAAGGAAAGTAGGTATCTATCAAACGGGGAATGACTAAAACATTGTGATACGTCTATGTAAAGAAATATCATGACACTGTAAGAAATGATGACTACGACAAGTTTCCAGAAAAACTTGGGAAGACACACAAACTGATACAGAGCAAAGCAGAACCGGGTAAATAATTTACAGAATGATCATAAGATAAAGGAAAACAACAAGGACAGACTTCAGGACTTTGATCTGTAAAACAGTCAAGAATGCCTTGAGAGGTCTGTCAGTAAAACATGCCTGTTGCCTTTCAAGCACACATTTTAGACATGGCCAATAGATTGAACTGTTTCTTCACTACATTTATTTAAGAGGAAGGATACTTTTGGGAGTCAACAGGAAGTATCAGCAATAACAGAGGAAATGATCATCAACAATTTATTTTACTTTGAAATCTAAGAAATAAGAGGCAGAATGGTAAAGAGGGTAGAAAGGTAGCCTCAGAGTCAGGAAGAGTATGGTTCAAGTTCTATCTCTAACACATACTGGCTGTGTAACCCAAGTCACAACACCAGTACTCTGAGCACTCTTTAAGACTTAAGCAGCAGAGCAGGTGCCAGCCACCATTGGTAGGGAGAATTCCTCACTTTTAGATCTATGCATAAGTAGAGATATAAATTTAAAGATCTATGTAGGCATGTATGTGATATGTACATACATATTTATTACATGTACATATACTTACAGATATATATATATAATATATATAAAACACACACAAATACATAAAAAGTGTCAGCACTTTATCAAGCATGTAAATCAGAGTGAAATCACTAGTGGCACCTAGGTGGTATAATGAATATAGTTGCTGCATGTAAAATCAGGAAGACATGGGTTCAAATTCTGCCTCAGACACTAGCTGTGTGATTCTAAACAAGTCACTTAACCTCATCTTCAGTTTTCTTAACTATAAAATAAGGATAATAACACTTCTTTCACAGGACTGTTATGATCAAAAATGAGATATAACATATATAAAACACTTTGCAAATCTTAAGGCACTTTATGAATGCCAGATATTATGATTGTTATTAATGCAAAGTTTGAAAGAGCATGAGCCTAACAGATACCATACCATACTGAGAATCTCAACAGAAAACAAAGAATCCACATCATTGCTACATATTTTCTCATTCTTTGTATTGCAACACTAGCTAATAAGGGAAGAGTTATTTAGTAAAGATTTTGTAGATAGACTGACTTTTTTAACCCAGCACCCAATCTCACAGATATTCACTCACTAAAAAAATGAGCACCTAATGGATGTAAAGCCCTATCTTGGGCTCTTGCTGGAGATAGAAGAATCTCTACCTCACTGGACTTAGCAGCAGGTGAGTTAAGACATGCCCACAAATAATTATAATCCGAGATAAAATATAAAGTGGAATAAGACAAGTACAAATGAAGCATTGTATGGAATTGGAGGAAAAGGGGAAAATGCCTTATCTCAGGAAAAGCCCAAGAAAAGGCCTGGTATACCACACAGGGCTTGAGCAAGACTAGGAAGGATAAACTGCACAGGCAGACCTGGAGAGGAGAAAGCCACCACTACTATCACTGTACTGGTCTTCATGTATGGTTGAAGCTCACAGAGAATTATCAGACCAGTTCCCAGAATATAGCTGATTACCATGAAGCTTTCTATAACACAAGAGTTTTTAGTCAGTTTCTCTTCTGAAAATACAGTAAGGGCGGGTTTCGTAGACTAGGAAAAAAAAAATACTGACCACAGGACAGGAAATTTCTATGCCATATTCCCATTACAATCATCTTTTTCTTCTCAAACTGTTGGTAAGCAATGAAAAACTTAAAATACACAGTTTTAGAAGTATGTAAACTTTTGCAAATTTCAAGCGTTTGAGTTAACTCAAATACAATGAAAAGAGAGTAAGTCAAAATTAAAACAGGATGTTCTTCCCACAATTATATAGAATACCTTAGAAGACAATGGAAAGCAGATTCACACTTGCACTAGAGGAATGGAGAGAGATATTTCTGCTAAGGGCCAAATGACACACAGGTGGTAAGGAGAGAAAATCAATCAAGGGTTATATACAAATGAAAAGCAATTTAGTTTAATTTTTTTGTCCTCGAGGGAGAAATAACCATTTTAGACTGAACACAGGTTACTCTTCCCCCCACCCCAAAACTGGTTTATATAAAACCAGAGCACAGGCTTTCTTCATCCTCTCTGCACAGAAAGTGAACTGTGAAGTCAATGGCCCTTTGACCTCTATTAAAACTTAAAATGTCAAGGATTTGTTCCCAGGAGAATCTGTGTAGAACCCTTACCAGCCTGTACATACACACTCATTGGGGCTCAACAAAACACATACTCTTTATTGACACAAAGCTCCAATTCCCTAGAAGACAACGAAAAAGTATCATAGCACATCAGATGTTGAAGACAAAATAAATTCTCAAAACAAAAATAAGGAGTATAAGGTTCTCACTCATAAACTGGAAACTATCTCAACATGGGGGGGGGGGGGGGGGGGAACCCTGGGGTTAGAGTAAACAAACCAAACAGAGCAGTAAATGTTTCCCCTACTGCTGCGATGCTATTTAAGAGGAGACCTCCCCACTACAAGGAGCAGCAAGGTGCTTGAGGAATGCAGGCCAGGGTGCATCAAAGTCATGCAATAATACCACTCAATGACTATTTCTTAAATGAATGTCTATGAGACTGTACTGGGTTTTTAAAAAAATAATAATAATAATCTACCTGCAAAGTTTATACCAACCACTTCTTCCAATCTTTGCTAGTGTTAAAATGAGGAACTAGAAAATGTATGGTAATAATCATATGAGGTTTTTTTTTCAATTTCTATCTAAATTCTTAACCGTCCATACTCTGGCTTCTGGTAAGCCTTTTCTTTCTTTCAGACCCTGGGTCTGTGATCCCACCCTGATTTACATGCTTGATAAAGGATTTGGACTGAATAAATGAAGACTTTCCTGTAGACCTCTCTGAAGACCATACTGCTACTCAAAGCATTCCTCAACTTCTGAAAAACAGTGGCAACTCACAAAACGTCAGGGAATACTAGATTTATAGATAGAGCTTCTGTCATCCAAACCTTTTCTGGTGTTTTTTTTCCCCCCAGCATAATTAATCAAGGATCAATCTTCAAAGGCCATCAAATGTAAAATTCATAATTTGTAAATGCAGATCTTTGTAAAATGAGTCTTCAAACAGCATAGCTTATGCTAGAATTAATCTCAGCCCATTTAAGGAAAAAGTTATTCCCTTTTAAATGATTTTAAACTCTTTCCCTCTAAGGTCCCTTCCAGCCCTAAACATACAATCCTATGATCCCCAGTCCGCCTTGCATAAACCAATACCATTGGCTACTTGTATGAACCCTGTATTCAATGTCTAAACACATTCATGGCTTTCTTATGCTTTCTTCACTTTAATTTTCAAAGTAAAACGATTTAAGCGCCAATTAGTCTTTGAGAACAGAGAACTCTATAGATTTTAGAAAAAAAAATTCTTAGGAATTCATCATTAGCAGCCACCTAGTCAGGAGGGGCCGAGCAACAGCGCACTACACTTCAACGATCAAGAGAGGTAATGAATTCAGAGGTCTTGGCAAACGAGCCTGTCAGCTCTCACAAAGACAGCCTGTACCATATTACTGGTACTGTGAGCACAGTGTCTTATGAAATACTTTGTTCCAAGGCACTTCATTAAGAAACAAAGCAGGCTCCACCTCTGTTTAAAGGACCAAAAAGCGCATATGTTGTATTGTACAAAGTGAGTGTTTATTGTTTATTGAACTGAGTAAGGGAGGAGAGGAGGTCTAATTTTTATTCATCAGCTTTGTATATTGGGGAAAGAGCCACAAAAACTTACTCAAGACAAAATTTTAAAAAGTGTTTTCCTTCAGCCCTTAAAAAGAAAAACAAAGTCGTCAAGCTGGGTGCTCCTTTCCTTGACATGAAATTGTAACCTCCACACACCTTGGCAAATTACCTTTATGAGTTCCTTAAGCCATCGCCCCCCCAAAAAAAGAAAAAAGCACTCTTATTATCTTGGTGCCCAACTCTCTAGTGGTGATAATAGTAAATTACAAACAAAGCTCTATCCTCATTGGTTCACACCAAGATCAAATAGGATAAGGATTCCCAAAAAATTGTTTTATCATGGCATAAAGGTGACTCTAAGTCTTTTAATTGTATGAGTGGAGCACAAACTCTAATAGGTCCTTCCAGAGCTGAAAAGACTTCAATTATTGAACTGACAACATGTCTTAAGGACACTCCAGTTAAACTTGGAGGCTCTTTATTGGAGGATTCATCACAAAGTGGCAGTTTGCTTTGGCCACAGTCAACTTATGAACATCATGTATGCTAAGGCACAAGGAGAGAGGTTATGATGTGCATCAGTGGAAGGAGCACCCATGCTAACATAATTCTGATCTTTTTAAGTTTTAAAACTGAAGAGAGAAGTTAAGTGGAGCTCTTAATGTAGAAGCACAAATTTTGCTTCTCATAAAATAACAGGCCTACCCTATACAATCTCAATGCAGCTTTACATCCAACCCAAACACATCTTTTTTGGTTCAAGGCTTATGACACTCTACACAGGTCTGTGCAAGAGATTATTTTGACTATGAAGAATATAGGCATGATTTACGGTGACATTTTGGGAAAAGATGTCACATGCTAAGCTATATAAAAGATCTTCATGACAAATTATTCCAATCCTACCAATGAAGCTCTAAACAAATATTCTTCATAATTACAACATATTCGGGATAATGACCTTTTACTCCAGAAGCCAAGATTCTCCACTGGCAAAATTTATGCATGCTGAGTGACCCCCAATAACGTATTCCATATTTATAAGTGTTTGAGCAGGCATATGTAGTATTTAATTATATAAGCATCAATATATCCAATTCAATTCAATAGGCTTTTATTAAGTATAGGGAAGGGCACTAGGTGATGTGAGAAAACAAAGTTTGGATGATGTGTTTTAAAGACATAATAACAATAACTGAAAAATAAATAGCTAATGTCCTAGAGAGACTATTGAGCTGAAAATCTGATCTGTTCTCTATGGGGTACAAACTAAAGTACTTAAGCAAACCTAAGGGAAAAAAGCCTAAGAGCAGCAGCTCACATTTTTATAGAGATTTAAGGTTTAACAAAGCCCTTTGCTCACAGCAACCCTTTGAGGTAGGTAAATAAGTAGTATTATCCTCATTTTTACAATTGAGGAAAAAACAGGCTCACAGAGGAAAAGGGATTTGCCTAGGACCACACAGCTAGTAAGTGTAGGAACCAAGACCCCAAATTGAGCCTCCCCAATAGCTTGGTAAAAAAAAATGCAGAGGGTTCTGGGACAGGGAAGAGAAAGCCTTCGGCTCTATGACAACAGGTGAGGGCCTGACCTCTTTTGGAGCTGCCAAACAAGAACCTGGAGAATAAAAAAAAACCAGCCTGACCTATTTAAAGACAACAAAGGGTAAATACAAATCCCACAAAAGCATTTTTAGTTACCAAATAATTTTTTTTAATAGAAAACGGGGAGGAATCATTTTCCTTTCACTATCCACTGTAAACCAATCTCTCTTGCTCTCTCTCTCTCTTTTCTCTCTTCTTCCCTCATTTCTTCTTCCCTCCCTCTCTCACAACTAAACAGCAGAAAATATACAATCTCTTAGACTTACCAAAATACCAATAAAGAGGAACAGAAAATGCCACTGGATGACATCAGCAGTAGTTTTTATGATTTAAATACAAAAGACAAGAGATTAAAGTCCCTTTGAACCACTTCTTGATATCTCATTCTGCTTTTTGTTTCACCTTTCAACAATATACATGTTTCTTTGGCTGAAAGATTCATGGATTTTTTGAATTACAGGCAACTCAGAGACGATCCGATTCAACCCTCCAGCTGATGGATGAATCCTTTCCTCTACCACATCAATGATACAATATCCAACCTTTGCCTCAATAGTTTCGATGACAAGTAGCTCGATATCAACTGCAGCAGTATTTACGGTTTTCAGACAGCTCTAATGCTTGGATAGTTTAACTGAAATCTTCCTCCCTAGAACTTCTACCACATGGGCCCTTGGGTGGGCTTTTTGGTCATCCCTCAGGATCCAAGGCTCTTCCACATGACAAGCCGAACCACTCTTCTTCTCATGAGGCCCTCTTCTAAATAGCTGAAGATCATTAACATGCCTAAACCCTGTCCTCCAACAAGTTTACTTTTCTGTCTGCTAAACATCCTCAGTTCTTCCATCTGATAATTATGTGGCATGGCATCCATTCTCTCATTATCCTGACACATTATTATGCGCATGTTTTCAGTCTGTTAGTATCCCTTCTAAAATGCAGCACCCAGAAAAGTACCACCCATGTACCATGACCAATGCAATATATGAAGGGACTATCTTGTCACTTGTTCTGAACACTGGACTTTTTATAAGTTTAGCCTAAAACTGTAATAGGGAGTTTTTTGTCCCCTCCTCAATCATATCTATATTGAGTCTGCAGTCAGTTAAAACCCACAGAATCTCAAGAGTTTGAAGGGACTGCAGAGATCCAAATCATATCAGAAGATAAATCTATACAAAATTTCTGGTAACAGGTGACCTGGGGTTCTGTCACTTCTAGCTGTGTGACCTTGAGAGAGTTACATCCCACCAATAAGTCTTAGTTTCCTTTTCCAAAGAAGAAGTTAACTCTGATGAAGCTGGATATAACAGGAAAAATGCTAGACTTAAAACCATAAGATCCAGATGTGAGTCCTGGCTCCAGCAACTGACAGCTGTTTTGTGACCTTGAACACGTCATTCAATCTTTCTAGGCCTTGATTCCCCCTTCTGTAAAATGGAAGTAAGAATATACTCTCTGCCTAGACGATCGAATCTTAAAGAAATAGAAGCTCTTGCTATCATTATTATTATTATTATCATCATCATCATCATCATCATCATCATCATTTGGATTTTCTGGATAGCTGTCACATAATTACAAAATTTCAAACACACACACCTGGAGGGAAAAAATCTCCCTTACAACATAAATAAGTAGTCATACAATCTTTTCTTAAAGACAACCAGTGAGAGATAATCCACTAGCTCCTGTGTCATCCCATTATACTTTCAGGAAGCTCTAAGTGTCAAGAAGTTTTTCTTTAGCCCAATCCTAAATTTGTCTCCTTTACAACTCCCTCTTTCCCCCCTTTGCTCCTCTATCTGCCACTTCTGAAATTAAAAGTAAGCAATATCACTGGATTTGACATCAAGAGAGCTAGGTTCACATCCTGACCCAGCCACTTGTTAACCAGCGAAATCTTGGGCAATTCACTTAAGCTCTCTAGGTCTCAGTTTCTCCATCTGTAAAATGAGGAGGGAGGATGGATTTTATGACCTCAGAGGTACCTTAAAGCTCTAAATCTATGTACGGTATCATGATCCTAAACCTACTCATTTTTCCACATGACAGCCATTCCAGTACTTGAAAACAGTAATCAAAAGAGAACAAGATTAGAAACTAAAAGAGCTCAGCCCATCTAGTCTAGCCATTTCATTTTACAAATGAGAAAGGTCTAGTCTTTTTTACAAGGAATGTTGTTCCCTTCATGATGATTCTGCATGTTAATTATCTCAACTCAAGTTAAATTTAGTTCATCATTCCAGCCCATTGATATCATTCTGCATCCTGAGTCTGTCAACCAATGTATTTGGCTATCCCTCTAAGTTTTCTATTATCCATAAATTTGATAAGCATGTAACTGATAAAAAGGTTGAACAGAATAAGGTCTAGAGGAGAACTTAGAGATTAGAGAACAGATGCACAAAGAGGTCACAAATCCCATCAAAAGAAGAGACTTCTGACTTCATCAAAGTCACAAACTATGGAAGGGTCAAGGTTCAAACCTTGATCTCTCTGGGTCCTTACTGGCAAATAAGTCCTGCTTTAGCACAGCTTAAATTTTATACTTTCAAAAATGTGTTTTATGTTAAATCCGGCTGAATAGCAATTCTATTTGCATATAAGATAATCTTGTATATCTGATCTCTGTTTTGTGAGTTTCAGCTGGATCTATTATTATACTGATATTTGTATAGTTGTTTTAGTCTTCAAAGCCATTTATTTATTTAATCTCAGTCAATCCTAAGAGGGTCAAGGCGGATATTATCCCAACCATTTACCCATGCTGGTATATTTCCTCCTTCCTTTCCTCAGCCACTCTCCAACTTCCAACTGTACTCACACCTTCCATCTATTCTCTATCTTATAGCCACTTTATTTGCATCTTGTCTCCCTCATTATAATGTAACCTTCTTGAGGATAAGGATGTCCTCTCACCTTTCACTATATTCCCAACACTTAATATAGTACCTAGCATATAGTAAGCATTTAATAAATACTTGTCAATAATATAGAAATGTTTTACATAATTGTACATGTATAGCATACATGTATAGCGTATATCTGATTGCTTACTGTATCAGGGTGGGGGGAGGGGAGAGAGGGATAGAATCTGGAACTCAAAACTTGAAATAAAAATGTTTTTGAAATTGGAAATAAGTAAATACCTGTCAAGTTTTTTTTATTCTTTGTTATCAGGGATAGTTACATGGAGAGGGAAAGGGATAGGAATATATTCAGAAATTAATCTAATATTAAAAAAAGTGATAGCCATTTTTTAAAATGAGTCAACTGGAGAAAGATTCATTAAAGACTCACTTTACACAAAGCTTTTCAGATATATGTAAATAATATTCAAATAGGGCATTATGCTAGGCTTCTTTCATAAGACCAGAAGGTTTTGTGAATCTCTTAAAAAATTAGAACCTTTCCTTATCTGAAGGAGTCCCAACCCCTACTGTATTATTACAGCAAGGTCTAAGGATTCTGGTGGTAAATAGGCAAATTTAAATGTACCTACCATACTTTCTTGGAAGGAATTCCTAGAAATGCCTCATGGAAATCAAGAGTTCTCTGAAACATGGTGGAAAACTTACTCCATTAAACAAAGTGAATAACTGTGGGAAAGATAGATGGGGCAAAGGGGAGATGAACTGATCTTGATGTCAGCCTCACCAGTCTTTGGAACCCAGACACTAACTCAATCAATTAACCAACAATCATTTATTAAGCACCTACTATGTGACAGACCTGTGCAAGGCAGTGGAGATAACAAAGACAAAAATGTGAAATAACTCCTATTTTTAAGGACCTTATGAATGATTCTATCAGTAGCTTACATTAGACTCAGGGGAAGGATCTCCAAGCAGAGACACTTTCTCCTCTCTTCCCAAGAAAGGACATCTCTAAAAACTAGACTAAAGCAAGATAAAGCCTTGAATAGGAGACCAAGGACAACATGCTAATCACAAACCATCACTAAAACCCAGGAGGAAAGAGCAGATCATCTATGTGTGGTTCAAACCCTGACACTATGACAGGCTTCCTATCATATAAGCAAAGTATCAATTATCCAAATTCAAATGAGTAGTAATTACAAATGTAAAATCAAAAGCAAGCATTGTGCTTGGTTTAGATTAACTCAACCTACCACCATCTCACTAACTCAACTGACAACAGGCAGAATTGCATCTGGTTTTAAAGGGGGGAAAAACAAGCTAATGGAACGCTAAAACCAGAACACTGTCCTTAAAGTGCAAACTCTACCTACGCTATTCTCCTCGTACAGACGAGGAAACTAACGCTCAGAGAAGTTAAAAAGGTTTACCTAGGGTTACACAGATAACTAGTAGCTGAGCTGGAATTAGGCCTGTGTCCCAGGCCAGTCCTTACGTTGTCTGTTGAGCAATAACCACAACAGAAAAATGTGAAGTGGGTTTTGATACAAGAAAACTTAATGTAACCACAAAACACATAGAAAAAGACCAAAGAGGGGGTGGGAGAACTGGAAATGGAGAGATGGTGAGCAGAGATTGCTCTTATTTCCTTTGCATTCTAAGCCATCAGTTCTTAAGAGTTAAACAGGCTGAGACCCTCCAGCAGTTTCCTACTATTCCAGCTTACACTCTAGGGCCTTCTTCCTTAGGGCTTTCAGCTTGATGTGACAGCGTTTAATTGCAGGTTGTGGTTCTCCCTTCCCTCAGCCTACTCCAGGGGTGGGGAATCTGTGGCCTCGAGGCCACACATGACCCTCTGGATCCTCAAGTGAGGCCCTTTGATTGATTCCAAACTTCACAGAACAAATTTGTTCAAATTTGTCAAAGGGCTGCAGGTTCCCCAAGCCTGGTCTACTCAAAATCACTCCCTAAAAAGGTCCTATACCAACAGTGGGCCTCCAGTCTAAAGCAAAGTATAAACTAATATCCAAAGGATAATGACAGAGTAGCTCTTTTCCTACTGCCATTAAACCAAGGCTTCACAAAAGATGGCTCCAGGTCACATGACCCCCTAACCATTTTAATCACAAAATCCTCACCAAAGAAAGGCAGTGTCACCTAATGGAAAAAGACCAGAACTGGGAAGATGGGTTCAAGCTCCACCTCTTACACACATAGGCTATGGGACCCTTAGAAGATAATTAATTTCCAGGTGCTCTAAGGAAATACTCTGAGCCACTAAATTGCAGGGAAGGTCCCAACCCGCACTCCTCCCCGAAAAGTTGCCTATATGAATTAACAGGATCAATAAAAAGAGGCCAAAAACAAAGCAGTTAAATACAAGGTAGTTTTAAGGGAGAGCACCAACAGCTGAAGGGCTGAGTACAGGCTTCATGAAGAAGTGGGGCTTAAGACACATCCTGAAGGAAGAGAGGGATGCATTCCAGGCACGAGGGACAGTCAGTAGAAAGGCACAGGAATCATGCTACATATTTCTTGACAGAGAAGGGATGGATATTGACACAGATATACATACATATATGTGTGTGTACATGTATTGATGTGTATCTAGATATTTGGACATGCCATGATCAAGTCAGGAATTTGTTTCATTTAATTACGCATATTTGCTATGAGGGTTTTGTTTTTTCTTTTTTTCTAATGGGGAAAGTAAGAAGGGAAAGAATGAAAAAAATTAAATTTAATTTTATAAAAAAAAGACACAAAGACAAGGGAAGAAGTAAAGACAAGGCTAGTTAAAGTATTTTGATTTCTGATTCATTTCTTTCCTTCCTCAAAGACAGCTGCCTCAAACACTGCCAGTGTAGGAGTACCCAAGTGCACCCACAGTGACCCATCCAGAGATCATCATTACCCTAGGGTGAGCTGTGCAAACATAGGAGTTAGAGGGATATTCACTAGCCACCACTTATGTACCCTGATAGTAACCACATATGATCCCTGAAATACTTTGTCTACTACTTTGAGGTCTCTCTTTGAACTCTTCTGCATATCCTTCAAGATCCTTCCACCGATGATCAATGACCCTAATGTAAGTCTTAATCTAAGGTTGAGAACCACTGGCAACATGCCACCTTTATTTTGTCCTCTTTCTTTGAAAACTAACATTCACTGTGCCCCTAAATTTTAGGGCTGGCTCCTAGATCAAAATCAAATTTGTCAAGTCCTGCTTTAAAGCAACATATACAGTACATGGACATCACATACACATACCACATATCCTTATCCTTATCCTCATAATAGCTGTCATGAACGTAGAAAAATAGTCTACAAATCACCAGACCAGAAAACGATTTTTAGTCTTTCTAAAATATTTGCTAAAACCTAAAAAAAAATTAGAGACAATTCGAAATTTAATCAATCTCTCTTTCTCTCTCTCTCTCTCTCTCTCTCTCTCTCTCTCTCTCTCTCTCTCTCTCACACACACACACACACACACACACACACACACACGAGTAATCCTACCTAGATTAGGTTAGATTTGTGATTTCTACTCTTCTCAGTGCTCATGAACTCTTAAGAAAGCCATCAGCAAAAGAATACAGTTATGGCTGCCAGTTCTCAAAAGTCCTGAAAGACTTCTTGAATAGACTATTCTGGCTCTCTCCTACTGCTTTTTCTAAGACACCATTATCTCAGTGGAACACAAACTGCAAGCAGTTTTTCCAATGTGATCTCACTAGCTTCTAGAATAAAGTGCAGAGAGTATGTCACCTTACTACAATCCATGCTGGTTTCCAACCTTACTCCAAAACACCCTATAGTATTACATTTCACACACTATACCCATTGCCCAAGAGTTGAAGAGTGGGCCTTGTTTTATCCAACAGAAAGATAAGTTTTATGCACAAATGTATATACATGATAGTCATTCTTTTTTTTAAAAAAATCTACTTACCGCATAGGAACCTATTAAAAATGCTGCATTTGCTCGCTTTCGTTGATCAAAGCTGGTGTAATGCACTATTTTCTTTCTTGATAAACTGTATGACTGGACAGAGGAAAAAAAATGTTATTGTAACTATATAATCACAATATCTAAACATCAAAAGAACATATATGACCCAAAGACAAAATCTAAATTCCTCTCACATTTGCAAAGAATGCCTTGATTACCAGCTTTTGAACGTGGATATAATTATGAATAATGTTCATCCATGGGACATTCAGATTATATGCCTATTTTGTGAATCTACTCATTCACACTTTCCATAGCATACCTTCCCCCACATAGATAGTTATCATAATAATGAACATCTTACCATGAAAAATTATTAAATTATAGGAATTTATACTAGGCTGGAGGTAGTTTCATGTGACTCTTTTCTCCAAAATATTTCTAATTTAAAAATCACTCCTAATCCCTTTCTAATTCTACCCTTTCAAAATCAGTCAGTTTCACCTGTACCTTGTACATAGAAAACAGAACCAACACTTACTGTTGTATGTATTCAAGGCAGTAGATGCGACACAAAGATAAATAAAACACAGTCCCTACCCTCATGGGGCTTATAATCAAGAAGGGGACCTAAAACCAATACAGAAATAACTTTTTTTAAATATAGCATGTGCATCAGACATAAATAAGGAGAGGGAGAGGGAGAGGGAAAGGGAGAGGGAGAGATTGTTACCCAGGAGGGAACAGTAGAAAATATAGAAAAGGTTCAAACAGAAAGTTGAAACCTAACCTACTTTTTTCTCTTCAAAACTGCCATATGGCAGACAGATTACCAAGTCTAATCTTATTTTCTATCTACCATTCAGTGATGAATACTCTAGTCTTTTTATATTATCTACAAAGAAGCTGTTGGGAGGGGTAAAAATGAAACCTCAAAAAGAATATGCTGAATATACAACTTTATATAATATCCACATAAACCAAACAAAAGGTTGCTATGTTTATGCCTAAAATGAAGAATGTTGTTGGTTACCAATTAATTAAGAAGTATGACAAATCCCATAAATCTATTTTAATTCCATAAAGTCAAAGCATTAATTCAAACTCTTTTGAATATATAATTTAAATAGTGAAACCTGCTCACAGCAACCACTCTGAAATTTTAAAAATCAAAATGTATCCCTCCCATTGCTAATGTTCTCTTCAATCTCAAATTATTCTGTGTTGGCTATCTAGTTTACATATTATACTGCCCTCCCTATCACCTCAAAACAGCAAGAAATATGCCAAATGAAGAAGAAAAAGGTGGGAGAAGGAGGGAAAGGAAAAAAATTCTCTGAAGGAAAACAATAACAACAGCAGCAGCAGCAGAGACACCAAAGAAATAAGAAAACAATGTACTACAACTAAAATAAGTGCTAAGGTAGATCTGTTATACAGACAGTGTTTGCATCACAAAGGAGTACAAAACACTACACTAGACATATTAGGTGAAAAAAAGAAACATAAAAAGCTTGTACACAAGGAACAGCTTCTTCAAATAGATCAAGTATTGATTTGATGAAGTGATTCATTCATTACAATTACTGCAATCAGTGGTACACTGAACATAGTAGAGAAATAGTGGATAACAGGACATTTATTGCTGCCTTCCCACTGTCCCATCTATGGCAATTTTCTAACTGTAAGCTTTTATCACTATATGAAAATTAAAGCAAATATGGAATATGGCATATATACACTTCAAGGCACACAAGTTGAAATGAACATATATTAAATGCCTCCTACATTCAAGGCACTGTGGTAGACGCTAGAGATACAAAGACAAAAACAGTCGCTGTATTCAAGAAGTAGACATTCTACTTGGGGGAAGGGAGCCAACACGAATTAAATCAAGAATATCTATGAGAGATATTTCCCAATTCAAAAATGAAAGAGGGTAAAAAAAAGGAGAAATGGTGTTCTAGTCCTAACGACTCCTTCTGAAAAACAGACTATATGAAGTTAGTTGAAATAACCTGAATACTAACACACACCCACTAAACACAACAAATAGCCGAGATTGTCCATGGGTAACTTGATGGTGCCGTGCACAAAAGCATGCTGTGCTTGGCATTTGGAACAGCTTTGAAGCTCTGAAGACTGCGTATTATTTAAACATTCAACAACCAAAATGAAAGTTTGTGAAATCTTTTTCCCCATTAATAGCAAGGGATGCAATTAAAAGGAAAGCCAAAATTGCAAAAATCAAGTTTGAAATCTAATTTTAAGTCGAATATATCTTATACAATCTGTTATAAAAACTGTTTGCCATGCTGAAAATGCAACCTTAAAGTCATTTAGAGTATTTTGTTTATTGTTAAACTGTGTCAAACTTTTTGAGCAAAAGAAACCCAAAATGCTGCCTGTATGTAAAATCTATTTATTCTTTATTAAGAAAGAACAAGGTCTATTCACTCTCTTTAATGAGCAACATATGCCTTATCATGGTAGTAAGATGAAGTAGATCAAAGCACAAACATGAGGTGAAGTGTTATTCTCTTGCTGGAGGCTATGCTATACTAGGCAAAGAAATGGCAGCCACAGTGCAAACATTGGCCATCTCACTGCAAAAGCAATAAAGTGATTTACAGGGTTTCCTATTATCAGCGACGACCACTAAGTGTTTACCTCCAGCTTTCTCAGGATTGGGATATTCTTGAAAACATTCATTGGCTGCACAAAAAAAAAATATATGGTTTATGTTTTTATTCACAGCTATAAAATTGCAATAAGGCACATGATCTCACATTTTAATCCCCTTCAAAAAAGTCTCCACTTCCAACAGGTGAACAATTGAACCCAAGAATTATATCAAGTTTCTATAATGAACCAATGAAATGGTTCCTAACCTGGTTCCACGAACTTTGTTTTGTAAATATTTTAATACTTGTACTTTGTTTTGGTAAGGCACTTAGGGTTAAGTGACTTGCCCAGAGTTACACAGCTTGAAAGTGTTATGTGTCTGAGGCCGAATTTGAACTCAGGTCCTCTTGACTCCAGGGCTGGTGCTCGATCCACTACACCACCGAGCTGCCTCTAATACTTGTATTTTCAATATCATTGGTTTCCTATTTTATTTTATGCATTTAAAAACCTTATTCAGAGAAGGGTTTCATGGGCTTCACCAGTCTACAAAAGGGTCCGACTGGTTAGACCCTGATCTAACATAGTTTTAAAGCTACGATGGCACAAGCAAGTTGTTTATGCTTGTTATTTGATCAGGATGATAAAAAGATAAATGTCAAGGTTCTAGACCTCTGTGCAACATGCATTACCATTTATTTTAAACTGCATAAACTTCCACCAGAATATAAACTTCAGAATGAGTGCATCTGAATAGAAAACAAAGGTATGAGGAGTAATAGGTACGCAGAAAAAGGAACAGGAGCCATTCACTACATAGGAGTTCTAGAAAACATCCAGATTAGACTAAAATTATATACAAATCTGCTTACTGACTTTATGACACCCTCATTTTTCCTAAAATTGCCCTATAGCAAGCACTGTATTTATTCCTGCAAACACATATTAGGCACCAGATTTTGTGAGAAAAATGTGCATAAGAAAATATTGAATACTTCAAGATAACTATAGATAGGGGTGTGCTGGGACCAGCTCTAAAAACTTATGATTAGGGGCAGCTAGGTGGCGCAGTGGATAGAGCACCAGCCCTGAAGTCAGGAGGACCTGAAGTTCAAATCCAGCCTCAGACCAAACACTTGACACTTACTAGCTGTGTGACCCTGGGCAAGTCACTTGACCAACCAATTCCCTAAAAAATAATTTTTTAAATTAAAAAAAAAAACTTGTGATTAAATTTTCATTGTGAATATTTGTTTACTAAGGAAATCAATCGGCAAACACTACGAATCAGGGGGTTCACAGATTACCCAGAGCACAGACTTAATAAAGTGATGGAGAAAATGTGAACAATGCAGACTAAACTTAAAAGTGTCATGCATATTTTTTCCAGCATTCCCCTGAGTACAGTCATTAAAAAACCAGCACTGGGGATCACTGTACTCAATGATACTCCACCTTCCCACAGAAAGTTATTTCCTTCAGGGAGTTTCATTTAATTTTCCACTCAACCTATGGCTCTGTTGTAAGGAAAATTAAAAATAAACAGACCCAATCACATTCTGCTTATGTCAAATTCTAAATATTAACCATGTGTGGGACATCCCAACTCCCCTGCCTCATCTTGACACGGCAGGGATGACTCTGGGTTTTTGGAAAGCTAAGTCAGCAGAATACAGTTCTAGAAAGACTTTGAGTACAGGTCTGTAAGGCCTATTGATGAGATACAGCCTAATGAAATTCAAACAAACTCATCACCAGAAAGTGGGTACGCTGAGGCAGAGAGGGGTTTCAAGCTGTATGAGAGGAGGGAACACTTCAACAGATCTTTGAAAGTATTGGGGGAGGGACAGGTTTTTCTTCCCAAGTAGGTCTGAAGAGATTATTTTAAATAATAAGTTTTTTAAATAGAATATTTTAATTCTCCTTTGGAAAGCCCTCTAACCCTATTCTCTCAACAGCTGATGGCATTTTCCTTTAAGTGACATTAATAGTTCCTCAAACTGTGAATGACTGTCAAAATATGCCATCCTCCAACATCAACCTTTCAGGTAAAATCATTGGGAAAGCAATAAAATGGGACCACCACTCCACAAAGACCTTTCTGCAATTTACAATCACAAGGAGGTAGCTTAGAAATAAGCATGGGTTTGAGAATTTTTCCATTATGATCAACCGCCCATTAGAATCAAGATCACTCTGCACAGAATGCTTACTACCTGACAAATCAATACGTAACTACCACAAAACAAGCGGCTCCGCAATTCAGACTTTGGGGAAAAAAACAATTACTCTGATGGTAACTACAAAGGCCATCTCTCTGCAGGGAAGTGGAATACATATATTGCAGTCTTACTAAAAGCAAAAGGAATCTCATCAGAAAACTATTATTTATCACAAGATGCTTACAAAGTAAAAATTCATTTTTGTAGGAAACTCTTTCACAAGCAACTTCTCAGTAACTTATAATCTTAGAGAGATGCCTGGGGTACTAAGAGATTAAGTGACTTGGCCACAGTCTTTCAGCTCACAGCGGGTGGATTAGAGTCAGACTAATTCACAGTCTAAGCCCAGGCAATTCCTGTCTCCGAGGGCCACCAGTAAATACAATGCTGACTCTCATCAAAACACATTAGGAAAACTTTGTGCAGTCACATTACAACAAGCAATTCAGAAAAACACGCCTATGGCAACATGACCTGAATCTTAAGAAAGGGTTGCTAGGTTTCTATGCCTAACATGTGTTTGGCCAGAATAGCACAAAATCACTACATTAGGAATTCATGGTATATTTTTAAAATTAACCTTGGAATAATACAAAGGTCAGAGGCATTGATCCAATGTTAGCCTCACATTTAATAAACCCACATCAAGTTAAATCTAAACCATAGCTAGAAGGATTTCAGCTAGACCTCAGGAATATTTCCAGATAATTAAGAGACAATGAAAGAAATTGTTACAAGAAGCTGTTATCCTGTCTTGGCATGTTTTTAGAAATCACTAAGATGAGTGAGATAGAGATATGAAGCAGATTGTCTAATTCATAAATGTTGCAATGAATAGAGAGCACTGGCCCTGGAGTCAGGAGGACCTGGGTTCAAATCCAGCCGTAGACATTTAACTAGCTACGTGACCCTGGCCAAGTCACCTAACCCTGTATTTGCCTCAGTTTTTTATCTGTAAAATGTGCTGGAGAAAGGAATGGCAAACCATTCCAGTATCTCTGCCAAGAAAACCCCAAATGGGGTCACAGAGAGTCAGGCACAACTGAAATGACTCAACAACAAAGCTGTCCTCAGAACCCTGCTCCACAGTGATCTTCACCTCTGAACAGTCCACTAGTACTAAGTGTCTGTCTGTACAATTATAGGGCCATCATTCATATGCTCTGGAACAGCCTGCTCTAGTTATGTCCTTACTCTTGTAAAAAAATTCTTTAAAGTTTACAAAGTGCTTCTTCACATATTCCTTATTTGATCCTCAGTATGACTCCGTGAGGGAAGAACTATGGATGTAATTAACCCCATTTTACAACTGGGAAAACCAATTCTCAGAGAGATTTAGCGACTTGTCCCCAACCAGTGAAGCATCAGAGACCAGACCTTGAACCCTAGCCTCATATAACTCAAAGTACAGTGTTCCTTCCAATATACCATCCTATCTGCCCTGTTATTTAACTTTTCACATACGTATTTTAAAAAGTCTCTTCAAAACATTTGACACTTACTAGCTGTGTGACCCTAGGCAAGTCACTTAACCCCAATTGCCTACAAAAAAAGTCTCTTCAACTAGATAGCAAGCTTCTTGATAGCATATGTCTAAACCACATGCCTCATGCTTATAACAAGTTAGGGCTGGGAAGGATCTTAGAGAAAGAAAAGTACAACTCTCTCATTCTACAAACTAAGAAACGGAGGGACATTTCATAAAGTGGCCATGATCCTAAAATGGCTAAGTAGAAATGCCAGGACTATAACCCAGAGCTCTCTCTCCGATCCTAAGCGGTATCTCCTTTCTATTCTTCCACAGCACCTAAAATAGTTCCTTGCACAAAGGAGGTACCCAATGACTATTTGTTGGCTGATTCCACACTTTTATCCATTAAAGAAACTCCATCTCTCTGAAGACAGTCATTCTTTTACCTCTTTAAGAGTTTTGTATTTCAGTTCTTTCCCATTTTAGTTATGTTAAAAACAAAAACCCATGAGATTTGTTCTCTATGAGAATCACAGAATTTCAGAGTGGAAAGGAATCTTAGTGGTATCCCTCCAAATAAAAGAGAAAGAGAAGTAAGCCTTGGCTGCCAGAGCAGATGAGGTATTTGGCAACAGTGACAGATGGGCACCTGAGTGTTTTCTGAGT
Organism: Vombatus ursinus; assembly: GCF_900497805.2. NCBI lineage: Eukaryota > Metazoa > Chordata > Mammalia > Diprotodontia > Vombatidae > Vombatus > Vombatus ursinus. The sequence continues at coordinate 4,208,462 of NW_020954565.1, read as the reverse complement.
GGTGCTTTGTTATGTTTCTGAGGTGATGCTTTTACCTTTTTTGCGTTTCTGTTTTTCCTCTTGGTTGAAGGGAGGAGGAGGGAAAAAGTTAGATAGTATAAAGTGACAGCATAAAGTGGAAATGTAGGCAAATACCTATACAATTGTGCTCATGATAAAACAGAAGGCTTCCTGATCAGTGGAGACACTCTAAAATTACAGAATAATTGAACTAATGTGTTCAATTCACAGTTGTCGGATGGGCCAGTCTAGCATGGGAAATGATCTTTGGTGGAAGACACTCTTCTTTCAGGACAGTGGTGAAGAAACCCAGTGTGGCTCTTGGCTTGGAGACGAAAACTGGGCCAGCAAAGCCTAAACCATCATAGATCAAGAAATGTGGCCTAACACTTGATACTTTTCTTTTGCATGAACTTTTAACTACCTCATTCTGACAGATTGCTTCTGATTCAACATGTTCTTTTTTCCCTGGTGAATTAAACTCTTGAGAGCCCATCCTTACGATCTTTTCACTGCGACAAACCAGGGTATGAAGGGAAAGTGAGGGCAGATACCAGACAAGGGCAACCAGTTACAGTGGGGGGAGCAAAGGTACAATATCCTTAAACTGGAATTTAGTGCCAAGGAAAGGTTTAGTGAGTGACAAATGTCCCCCAGTCAAATGCCAAAGTCCCTGGTTTGGCTTCAAGGAATAGCTAAAATACCTAGGAAGCTTATGTGGATCAGCAAGTCCTATGGCCTGAGGCTAGATTTCTCACAATTCAGTTAACAGCTACAACTCTACTAAAACCTAATAATCATTCCAAATTCATGAAACAAATATTTACTGAGCAGCTAGGCTGCCCAGTGGACAGAGTGTTGAACTTAGAGTCTAAAAGATCTGAGTTCAAATCCTGCCTCAAACACTTACTAGCTGTGTGACCCCTGGCAAGTCACTTAACTTCTTAGCCTCAGTTTCTTTATCTGTAAAGTGGACATAATAATAAAACCTACCTCACAGAGCTTGTTGTGAGGATCAAAATGAGACAATACCTGTAAAGCTCTTTGCAAACCTTAAATCCTATAGCACTGCTCGCTATTATGACTAAGTGCTTCCTATATGCAAGACACTATAAGGGAATACCAAGACGAAGAGGAAAAGGACACTGTCCTCAATGACAATAATCTATTAAGGAGCTTTCAATAACTTGTGTGTTTTAATATGAGGCAGTAAAAGGAATAACAAAAATTCACATTTAACATTTTCCTTTAGGATTTACAATGAGCTTTTCCTCACAACAATCCCATAAAGTAGGTATTATTATCCCCATTTTTTTAAACACAGGAGAACACTGAGGCTCTATGTGGTTAGTACCCTGTCCAAGGCCACAAAGCTAAAGTTTTGGAGCTGGGATTCAAGATTTGGGTCTCGCTTTCATCATTTGTAAAATAATGAGTTTGATCTCTCCAGTCCTGGCTCAAAATCTACAAACTTATGATCCCTTATTCTATTCCCCCCCCCAAAAAAAAAACAAAGAAAAAATCAAGTGAGGCGTGGGCATTAAGAGGGGGAAATTACTACCACTTGATAGAGGGAAAGGAAGTAGCAAAGGACAGAAAAGGCAGCATTTTGGTAGACACCATTTTCAAAGGACAGAAATGGGCTCTCCAAACAGAAGAAAGAAACCATATAATCAAAGACGAGAAGTCAGAAATATTCTGGTTAAGTAGTCCCTTTTTGGAGTGTAGCCTGGAGAAACAGATTAGCAACCTCTCTTCAAGAGGCATAAATGCCACCATAATGAGGTCAGACTTTAACTGTAAGACAATGGAAAGCCAATGAAGGTTTGGGGGGCAGAAGAGTAGTCTCATCAAAGCTGCTCTTTAGGAGGCCTGATCAATAAGATGGCCTGGAAGGAACAAAAATTCTGGGAAAAGTTACAACTGAAAATTGGCTAAAACCGCAGTCTTTATGTACTCATAACACAACTGTGCAGTGGGGAATGCATTAAGCTTTAAAATGGTCATTACTCAACAGGTCTGCTCTTTTGTATTAGGTTTGAGTTTTAAATGTAAATATATTGCCAGATTTTTCTAAACAGTGACCTCCTCCCTCTTTGGTCACTCATATAAAATAGGCTTAGTTCCCAGACTGTTATTGTTAACAGCCACTTTACACCAAATGCATTAAAAAATAACATCAGAAAGGCCAAAAATTTACTTAATCCCCAAAAGAAAGAACAAGCTTCAATTATTTATGAATTACCCCTTTCCCCATTAATTCAACCATTAAAAAACACACTTTACATAAAAATGGTCTTTGAAGAATGAATATCTCAAGTATATATTTTGAACTATAATTTGCCTCAGCAGAAAGCTAAAAGGTATTAAGAGTTCTTTGAAAACTATAACTCTTGTTTGAATGATGGATAAATGCCTAGTATGTATGTTTCCAAGTCACATTACATGTTGAAAATCATTTCCACCAAAGGTAGATAATAACAGATTTAATAATACATTAGCATCAGCTACAATAGCTCCCTTCCACTGTATTTCACTTCTTTAAAAGTGCAGCAGTAGCAGAGAAGGAATGAGACTACATGAGCTGAACCTTGTATATGTACATTGTTAGGAGCTGTCACTGTAATGAATGTTTTTGCTTAAATATTTCTATTTGTCAATTTGGAGGGAAGAGTTGTGCCATTCTAGAAAAGATTAGGATGTAAACACTGAAGGCATTAATAAAATGAATTTTTAGAGTAATGATTAACAGTCGGTGCATTTACTATTATATGGTAAATGTTCGACCTTAACCAGCCCATCATTTCTTCCTAACACACTGGTCAACTGCAGTCATTCATATCAACAAATATGTATTAAGTGTCTTTTATGTTTAAGAGAATGTGCTGATTCACTAATAGCCAACAGAGAATGTGAACTGCAGAGGTATAATTCAATAACAAAATTAATAAATTTAATTAATAAAATTTAATTAATAAATTTTGCTCTCAGAATTGAAATTATTGTTAATTTTGACTTATCTGTATTTAATTAGCATTAAGTATCAATTAACTGAGAAATCTGAAGTAGAAAAGATGAATTAAATATTTTTCTGTATTAAGAAACAAAACCTTTTTTTTATTTTCTGCTTTTAAAAAAGACAAAAAGGTAAAAGAACCACAATATCTAAGAATGTAGGTATAATATCCTTCACATGAATGTAGAATGTTAAAGAAAATAAAATCCATATATCTATATAATAGAAATAAAAACAGAGATTCAATATTATACACATCTAAATATGACACTTCTGGCCCTGATAGACACAAAAGGTAAAACAATCCTAACAAAATCACTGCTAGCTTATTCAACATATCATGATTTATATACATATATTTAAATGGGTGTGGGTACTTATATACATATGTCCAGTGTATGTACACAGAGCACTTTAAAGTACAACCAAAGTTAGATCTTGATTAAACAAAACAAAGTTTATTTCTAGAGAGTGGTTGCCATGTAATCATGGATCATATCACCGGGTAACAATGTTCCAGGATAGACATAAAGGTTTCAGGAAGATTATCCTAGTTGGGAATTTGAGAGACACTCATTAATGAAAACCTAAGAGGATTTGCCCTTTATTTCTCAGCTCACTACTCCAGTGACTTCACTCAGTTCATATTTCAATCCAACCTAAAAAGTAAAAGAAGTGAACATGTCCTTTGTGGTGAACTCAAGAGGATCAGTTTCAGCTGGTGAATGGGTAGACAAGTGTCCACACAAACTCCCAGAGTTTAAGGATAACACAACAAAATGGTCTATACAGAGCAAACTCTTGGTCAAAATCAAGTGTATCAAGCTTTGTAAGTTCTCTTACCAAAACAAACTCACCTTTAGTTTCTTGTTAAGTTTACAGCAATATCTGTACACCATTGCCAAGTTCAGAGGTCCAAAATCTGCATAGAAACTGTTAAAAAAAAAAAACATGATTTAGTAGAGCTATAAATTTCATGTAACATTTCTGAATTTTAACTTTATATTACTAAAGTAAATTAGTAGTGAAGTTTCCGTTTTCCAGATTAACAGGAGACAGTATGGGAACAAATAAAAATCTTAGTTAATCCAAATACCTCAGTTTATCAAATCACTTCAGCTTCTCATCCCACAACCACCTTAAATATCACCAAAACCTGTTTGCAGAAAGCAAAACTGACCAATATGAGGTGTCAACTTTTATTTCTCTGGATGCTCAACAAGGAGGAAATACAAATGAGCCAAGAAAGGAAAAGAGAGACAGGCGCCTGAAGATACAGGAAAGAAAAAAGATATGGTCTACAAAAACAATAAGGACACCCTCAATAATCTTCTAAGTGACCGAATTACCATTTGGATCTAATGTGGCCAAACAGAGATCTGGACTGACCATAGCACCATATCAAAGTTAAATAGAAATGGATCCCTGCCAGCAGCATGTTAACTTGGAAAAACACAAACTAACATTATCTATGTTCTATTACATTTTTATGTGTTTTTGTTAAACATTTCCCAATCACATTTTAATCTGGTTCAGACCTTTGCCGTGGGGCCCTGGCTTGTAGTTGAACACCTCTGGACCACAGTTACACATTCCCTTTTATTGAGGATCAAATGAGATAATGCATGAAAAGCACTTAGCACTGTGCCTGGTACACAGTAAGCACTTAATAAATGTTTATTTGCTGATTTTTTAAAAAAGCATCGTACAGACTTTGAGGCATTATAAGTATCTATATGGCTAATATTAGAACTAATAAAAGAATTTCAGGGATAATTTCAAGCCTTCTATCTAAAAATACATATTTTTTAATGTGCTATCTCAAAGTATCTAGTGTTCTGAAGAACAGTTAGTCCTTGAGAGGCAGCATAGGTGACCCAGAAAGAGCACTGACCTTTAAGTCCAAAAAGCTGATTTCAAGTCCAGCTCTAACTTCCTAATCGATCGATGACAAGAAAGTCACCTGAACCTGTCCAAACCCCTGATTTTACAGCTGAAAAAACTGAGGTCCACAATAATGAAAGTACTTTGACAGGTGACAAAGGAAGGAAGCAGCAGTCACAAATTAAAACCAGTCATCTAGCTCTAAATGTCAGGGCTCACATTTAGTCAGAGCTTCACTTCCTCTGGTGGCATTTAAAACTCATCATAAGGCGGTCTGGTCCCCTTTTGATCTTTACCCAGAATTCCTCTGCATGCTCTCTGTGGTCTCTGGCTTTTCCTCCCATACCACACTCTATTATCCTCTCAGCTCTGCGCCTTTGCATGGGCTCTTCCCCATTCCTAAAATACTCTCCCTTCTCACTTCCACTTTCTAGAATCCCTAACTTCCTTCAAAATTGTATTCGTTTACTTTTCCTGTCTTCCCCATCTGCTAGTGCCTTCCTCTCAAAGGTTATCTTGTAACTATCCTGTATGTAATTTTTATACTATATACCTTTTTTATGTATGTGTTTTTTCCTTATCAGAATATAAATTCCTTGAGGGCAGGGGGTCTTGTTGCTTTTTCTTAGCACAGAGTCTGGTATATATACTAAGTCATAAATGCTTAGTGATCCACTGATTTTATAGAGAGGGATATGTATACGTGCACTAACTATTTCACAGGTTTATCAGAAAAGAGCTTTGCAAATCACAAAGCATTATATGAGTGTTACTAAATAATACTACTGCTACTTATACCTCCTCACTATCTACTGTCTTACCAACCCCTAGCAAGCAAACTAGTTTCCACCATCAGCACTCAACTGAAACCACTATCTTCCAAGTCATAAATAACATTCAAATCACCAAATCAAACTTTTCTCAGTGTTCATTCCCAAACTCTCTGCAATAGGTGACATTGATGATCGTCCTCTGAAACTCTTCCTTCTGAATGCCTTCCATTTTCTCCTCAAAATACCTAAGGGAAATTTCTTTGACATCTGACCCCAATGCTCAGTCCCCAGATATTCTGCTCTTCATATTCTTCCCCAGAGAATCCCCTACAGTGAAGTCCCAAACTACATGATCAACCCTAACCTAGATATGGGTTAGAATTTCTTCTGGATTAGAATCAAGGATTGTTATTATAAAATCAAAATCTTAGATGTGTCCTCAAAGACCATCTATTTTGATCCATACGAATGCTTTCTAAAATGCCTAACAAGTGGTTATAATTTTGCTTCTACTTAAAGACCTCCAGTAAGGGAGAACCTATTCTCTTGAGGAAGTTCATTCTACTTTCAGAGCCTTTTAACTATTAAGATGTCCTTATTCACATCTATCTGAAATCACCCTCTCTATAATTTCCACCTCTACTTCCTAGCTCTGCCCTCTGAGACCAGGCATAACAAGAAAGTCTAACTCCTCTTCTACATGAGACTTTTAAACACAAATTAATATGCTTTAAGCTGCACTAAGACTTTTGGGACACCCTATACTTTGAAGACTGCTATCATACCTATGCTTTCTGCAAACCTTCTCTTCTCCAGTCTAAACTTGCCCCATTCCAGACTTCTTCACTTCCAACTACCTCCATGTCCACTGTCACGTGAAACTCAAAAAGTCTAAAACCAAACTTGGCATCTCCCTCCCCCCC
>NW_020954565.1:4138163-4201766 GCF_900497805.2 Vombatus ursinus | reverse complement strand
TTCCATAGTTTCCCCATTCTAATAAGTCTGCACACCTGTGTGACTTTGGCTAAGTCACTTAAGATCTCTGAATCTCCACTTCCTCATCTGTAAAATGATGGAATTTAGAACAGATGATCTCTAAGGACCCTTCTATCTCTCTAGCTGTGGTTATGCCAGCTTAACTTTTTTTTTTGGAAAATTTTTTTTGTTTATTTTCAACTTAAATACACAATAAGAAAAGGAAAAAAAAACTGCCATGTACACAGCAGAATATAAAAAAGGATTCAATATAAAACAATAAATTTCCATTTCAAGAAAACCTATATAATAAATGTTACACAATGTTTTCAAAGATGCCCAGCTTTTCCTTGCTTCCTTGTACATTTTCTTTTGTTCTCTGCTTTTCACTTTTCACTTTATTTTTCCCCTCCCTCCCCCACTCCACCTAGCTCTAAAGAAGGCTATAATTAAGCGTGGATTTATACATATACACACATCAGGTTAACTTTTCTAAAATGTTACTATGCAAATATTGTTCTTCTGATGAAAAATTTTAATGATTCCACATTATATATAGGATAAAATCCAAATTTCCTGGTTTAGCATTCAAGGCCCTTCATGATCAATCTGGCACCTGTCCCATCACCATTTATATTTATATACCTACATATACAAATGCTAACTATATATACCAGTCAAACCTCTCTATTTATCATCCCCCTGAAATCTACCATGCAAACTGAGCACTTTTACACCACCATTCATTTGTTGACACTGTTTCCCCTGCCTAAAATGGCCTCACCCTCCTTTCCAATTTGTCTGAAGTCTACATTTTGTTCAAAGCTAGTCTAAGTCCCAGACTCCTTCACTTCAAGGGGTCCTCAATAGCCATGCTAGAGAAGCAAAGCAATGTAGTAGTGCAAAAAGGTCTGGATTTGGAGTTAGGTTAAAACATTGGCCCTAATACTTACTGCTTATATGACTCACAGACAACTAATTTAAGTTCCCCTTCCGTAAAATAAGATGTGAAAGGATCTCAGAGGTATTTTTCCAGTTCTAAGTACTATGATTCTCCAAGTCACTTCACTTGTGCAAGACTCAGTTTCCTCATTTATCTCACTGGATACTACAGAGAACTTCAAGGTTTAAAAGGCATCATACCTTTCGATGATTATTACACACCTGTTCTTCCTGTTGTTCTGATAGATCCTAACCAAGCTGAAAAGTCTCCAAGTATCAGCCCAGTAGTGGACTATATGATGTATGACGGTCATCCAAGCACTGTTCAGAGACATCCATTATTGGGTTAGCCACAGGGGTGATGAAATTAAAAAGTACTTTGAAAAACTTAAGGAATTCTGTATCTGAGAAGCAGAGCTTGTAAAGTATATCTTCAATTAGGTCATAAGCTATACAAGGGCAAGAAACCGCTTTCATACTAAATATTTTTCCTTACACACAATAGTTGCTCAAAAAATGTTGATATGAAGAATATTCTGCTAGCTTCTTACTGTCCCTTATTCAACGAACATCTCATTTTGCAGATACATCAACTGAGGCTCTGGGAGATTAAATGACTTGTTTATAGCACCTAATAAGCATCAGAGGCAGGAATTAGACTCAGGTCTTCCTAACCCCATATTAAAGCCTTAATAAGAAAATTCCTAAGCAACAACAAAATGTCAAGGAAAAAGCGGCCAGAAGACCTTAAAGATCCACTCCCTTTGTCAACTTTATCATTTAAAAAAATCGGTTATCCCCTACTTCCATGCTCTGAAAGCTAAAGTAGACGTACCAAGTGCCATGTGCCCTGAACCAGTAAAGAATTCTGCTTTCGTATCTCTAACTACCCACCTTGGCAACATTTTAGTCCTTCTCTTCAGAGCAGTAATAATCAGTCCGGCTCTGCAGAAAGGATATAGAAAAAGATGAGCACCTATCAACATAAACAGCATGGGAATGGCCTCAATTAAACAACCTTGATTTAGAAAGGTCATATAGATGTGTTCAGAACATAGACATGGTGAACCTCAACTCTGAAACCAGCACTGGTGGATATCAGGAAGTGGAACTTTCCATCAGAGATCACCAATTCAAAGGAAGCAAGTGAAAACCAAACAACCATTACAAATTGAGCTTTGCAAATAACACTCACACCCCCCAACATTTGATTAAGGCTGCCCTGTTCTTATCACACTGAAAACTCTTTGTTCTAAAGATGTCTGAAGCGAAAGCCTGGGTTAGAAGATCACTTCTTGTCCACTTGGAAATGTCTACACCAATATACGTAGAAGTTTAAGGTAAAGTCACAATCTTTAGATTTTGAAGCACTTAAAATTTACATCAGAGAAAATTAATGCCAACACAACAGCTTCTGGCCTTCCTTTTTTTATTTTATACTAATTATCTAACATTAAAAAATACACAAATCAATCTTAACAGGGCCTTTCATTAGCTTAGATATACATACTTCGATTAGCTCTATTATAATGAAAGGGATGTTAAAGAGACATTGTATGATTAGTAAAGAAAGTAAGGCATGTATGTAGTAGAAAGTAAAGAGTAAACAGTCAACCTAACAATGAAATCCACTGGTACCCAGTATCCACCCAATATCAAGAGATTTAGAGGAAAGTCTTCAGCATCTCAAGAGGTTCTCTGGCAGAGGATTTATGGAAGGACATGGATAAGAGTCAATATATCACACAAGATGAGAGAGGCATGGGATGGGTAGCAATTTTATCCAATCTGAAAGGTGCACCCACACTGACAAGTTCAAAGGCAACCATATTTTACAATAGTTCATGGTAATAAAAGATCCCAGTAAAGGATGAAAATCCTTAATAAAACTTGTCTATACTAAGGAATTGGGGGGAATGGGGCCCTGGGATCTGAACAGGAAAGAAGGAGCACCAAGAGGGAAAAGGACAGCAAAAGGGGAAGCTGGAACCCAGAATATAAATTTCACAACTGTGCTGAGGGCTGGTTCTATCAACTTTCAATCACCTGGGGACAAGTAAAAGATACACCTAAAAGTGTATCTGCCAGACTTTCAGAATTCAGGCAACCCAAGGTGACAGTTAATAAAGTACTTGCTATGTGCTTTGCACAAAGATAAAAAATAACACAGATTCTACCCTTAAGGAGTTTACAGTCTAAAACGAGGGAAACAACCCAAACACAAGTATAATACAAGGGAGGATGTGAAGAGGGCAAAGGCACTCTATGAAAATCTGAGGTAGGATCATATAAGGTTTCAAGGAAGGAACAGGAATCTTAATGGACCATGAAGGAAAAAAAAGATTTCAACAGCTAAAATGAGGGCTTGCTTTCCAGGTATGGGGGACAGCCTACAAGAACATATAGGGACAGAAGGGTGCAGGATAAAATTGGGGAACATTTAATAGTGAAGTCTGGCCGGATCATAAGAGTGCCCAAAAAGTACCTCCCTCCCTTCACCACCAAAAAGGAAGACTATGACGGCAGAATACCACAAAGTGTACTGCCAGATTTCATTGACAGTTTGATAAGGTTTTGCTGAGTTGGTTTTTTTTTCCAACTCTTCATTAAAGATGGTTCTCCAGTGGAAGGGAAGGATATATTAAGAAAAAGGTTCCTAACTTCTTTTCTGTTGCGGACACCTTTGGCAATCTAGTGAAACCTGTGGACTCCTCAGAATAATGTTTTGAAATTCCTAAAATAAAAAGGATTTTACAAAGGAATCTAATTATATTGAAACGTAGTTATAAAAAATTTTAACAAAATTCATGGACCGCAAGTTAAGAACCCCTAAATTAAGGTGAAATAAAAACCAAAGACATAAATAAAAACAACTTTGAGGAGAGCAGACATGGGAGAGCTCAAGTGTGAAATAAGTCTGGAAAGGTAAAGGCAACCAGATTATATAAGGCCTTAAAAGCCAAGCTATGAACGTTTTTCTTTTATCCTCAAGATAAGTGGAGGAAGCACTGATGGGTTTGAGTAGAGCTGTGACATGGTTATAAGTATGCATTAGGAAGATTGTTCTGGCAGCTCTGCTTTGCAAGATTTGTGAAGTTTTGTGGAGGTTTATCCTTGTCCTTTTCTTTTTTTTTAATACACTACACTTTATTATAAATGGTCTTCATTCCCAGACAATTCATCTTTAATCAAGGTATCATTGTGTACTTGCTTATGAATATTTTCAATTCCTCAGAGGAAAAAAAAGACCGTATAAAGTATTAAATTCATAGCATTTTCATTGAATTTGGAACAAACACAGAGACTCACCTTGCTTTAGGCAAATAGTCATAAAAATCTACAAGCCATAGAAGCTAGCTCACCAATTCTTCACCATATTTACATATTCTCTTCATGTTCCTCAACAGACCACCCTTCCTGTATCCTAATCTTCGGGTTTCTAGATTCTATCAGCATCCCTACCTCGGATGCAGAGTTCTTCTAAAAACATGAAACCTAAGAAGAGGTAAAGATTTGTTTGTCTTGTCTTTGCATTTCTCACTCATTTAAGCTCAAGGTAGATGTTACTTTTCTTTGAAGTAAACACACAAATTTCAGTTTAATTCATTAGTAAAAATTAAATAAAATATAAAAGAGGATAAAAGATTTGCCTATGGTGACAGAGAATGCCAGTAGCAAGAGTTAGTCTCATTCTGAACCTTTCTTCATTGCCCTTTAAAGAGAAAAAAAAAAAAGAAAAATCATCTCATCAGCTGTATTACAGCTATTAAGATCGAATTTCACTCAGTTCCCTAACCCCTCAAAGTTGAAAGGATTAAAATTCCTAGATCAAATCCACTGCCAATTTCAACATCTCTACGTTGCCTCAACAGTGCTTATGCTGACTTCCCGACCAAAAAAAAAAAAAAAAAAATTTCTAATACAGGTGTACCAGCTATAAATCAGGAAAGTAGCAACACAGTGTGATCCAAAGAACATTGGACCAGGATCTAATTCCAACAACTAACTGTATCATCTTAGGGTAAACCATTCAACCCTTTCAGCTCTAAAATTCTATGACAAGAATCTGATTTTCCCTATTAGTCAAACTTGTTGCATTGTCAAAATTAAGTCTGTGACTAGGAGAGCTCACACCCTTTCTAAATACAACCTGTCTTCAGAATAAGATGTAGGGGTAACCACAGAGAGGGCAGATCCTTCGATTCTTTCTTCTATCTTCTTTCCTTGAAAAATCAAAGTGATTTACTCCCAGCTGGAAGATAGGAATAAATCAAAATATGTCACAGACTAGAGAGCAGTTTCTGAAGATCAGAACACCTGACTTCTTCTAGAAAGCTGACTTGTTAAAATGAAGGAAACAGGAAAAAAGCACTTTAATGTTAAATCTCAGGACAGCATGCTAATACACTGTTGGTGGAGCCATGATTTGGTACAAGCATTTCAAAGTAATTTGGAATTATGCAAATGAAGTACTAAATGTCCATACCAAGGGTGGAGAACGTTTGGCCTGAAAGCCACATGTGGCCTCTAGGTCCTCAAGTGCGGCCTTTTGACTGAGTCCAACTTTTACAAAACAAATCCTTTTATTAAGGGGTTTTTTATTTTGTTTTATTAATTTATATTTATTTTATTTATTTATTATATTTTATATTTATTTATATTTGTTTTATTTATTTATATTGTATTTATTATATTTATTTATTTATAATAAATTTATATTTATTTTATTAATCCTTTTATTAATTTGTAAAGTTTGGATTCAGTCAAAGGGCTGCACTTGAGGACCTAGAAAGTCACATGTAGCCTTAAGGCTACAGGTTCCCCACCCCTGGTCCATACCTTTGACCCATAGATTCCACTGCTAGGTATATACCCTAAGGAGGTCATTGACAAAAAGAAAAGCTGCATATATAGAAATATTTATAGCAGCACTTTTTTGTGATAGCAAAGAACTGAAAACAAAGTAGCTGCCCATCAGTTAGGGAATCCTAAACAAATTGTGGTGCATGAATGTAATAGACTCTAACAGTACAGTAAGGGGAAAAAAAGGACATGAATACAGAGAAGCACGGAAAGACAAAAAGGGAAGCGCTTACTTACTTTATATCCAGGAAAATAATAAGCACAATGTCAACCATGCAAATAGAACTACAAAATAATCTAAACTGTACGTTGTGAGACTATAAAGAACAAGTGTGGTCCCAACGAAGAGAAGACACCTCCTCAGATCCTTAGCAGAGGTGAAGGTCCACAGATGTGGAACATTAGAAGTATCAGATTTTTTTTCCATGCACTGATTTGATTTGCTAATTTTTTTCCCTTCTTCCTTTTTGCAAAAAAAAATATACACATATATATGTAAATATACACACATTTGTTATAAGGGATAGCTATCTGAGAGAGGGAAAGGGGAAGGATACCAAAGGAAATTGAGGTGATATTAAAAAATATGAATAAAAACCCATGTTTTAATGTCATAACTGTCTTCAAATTGGATGCTTTGTCACAGATCAAATAAACTCAAGATGATACATTGTGGTATGCACCATATACCATGTAAAGAGTACAGCCCTAGCGGGCAAAAGGACACGATTCCCATCCTACCACCACTTACAAGTTTTGGAACCTTGGGCAAAAATCACTTGAGCTCTCTAGACCTAACAGCCTTACCCAAAATTGAAGAGAGATGTAACAAAGACCTGTAAACGATGTGAGTGGCATTAATTGAGCAATAGCTAAACAAACTGTAGCACATAAATGAATGAAAAAACATTTATTGAGCAACTGTTACATATCAGACTCTAGAAACACAAGTAAAAAAAAAAGTGAGACCACCTGTGTCCTCAAAGAGCTTACGTTCTAATGGATGAGATAAAATGAACAGGGAACAGTGGCTAAGTAAGGAAGTTTTTATTTGGAAGGTGATAAGGATGATGAGTCAAGCTAGTAATGATTTTTTTTCTCCTTAAAATATCTTTTGTCTGTATTTTATTTTTATAGTCTCTTCATTTCTACATATATACATATATATATTTCTACATATATACCCATACATATACATACACATATAGATGTATATCTGACTCAGCCCCAGTCCCCAGCAAATCATCCCTTCCAACTTTTTAAAGACAACTTTTAAAAGACAAAAGCAGCTTAAGAAAACCAACACATCAAGTCTTAGTCTACACAATATATCACATACATTGTCCCCCGCCACTGAAAAGTAGATCTCTCCCCCTCCAGTTTTTATAAAAGATCTCCTTACCTACTCTGCATTCAACCCCAACCCACCCCTAAATGATTTTTTTTACATGATGCCATGAACTCTTATTATGTACAACGTGGGATTTTTTTTTAAGTATATCGTGAATTTAACATAGTATTTGGTATTATCAACACTACCCTGTTTGTGTCCCCTTCTGAACTTCCTTCTACTTTCTACTCACTGTATCTGTGTCTATGTTTTTTAATGTTCCATCAACACTCTTTTCATTGTTTTCTGGAGGTGGGGAGGGGTTAGTATCACTGATCTACCCCTCTATCTCCTTATAGATCATCTTGTCCCACCAAAAAAAAAAAATCCTTCATTGTAACAAATCAGCATAGTTAAGAGCAAAAAAAAAAAAAAATTCCCACATTAGCCTAAGAGCATATGGCTCATTTTGCACCTCCAGCATAACACCCTTCTGCCGAGAGGTAAGCGGGCATGATTTCTCATCAGTCCTCTGGAGCTGTGAATCAACAGAGATCACACTTTGTAAGTCTTTCATAGTTGTTTTCCTTTACGATACTGCAGTTGTGCAAATTGTTTTCCTACTTGTGCTCATTTTGCTTTGCATCAATTCATCTAAGGCCTCACATGTTTCTATGAATTTTTCCCTTTTATCATTTCTATAGTATAACAATGTTCCATTATTGTTCATATACTATAACTTGTTCAGTCATTCCCCAATTGGTAAGCACCCACTCTGTTTCCAGTTTTTTGCTCTAACCAAAAGTGCTTTCCCCCTATTTTCAAACTCTCTAGTAGTGGTATTACAGGGTCAAAGGCTATGCACAGCTTCATCACTTTGGGGAAATAGTTCCAAATTGCTTTTCAGAATGGATGGAGCAGTTGACAGCAGGAGTGTGTCTCCTCCTAAAAGTCCATCCAACAACAGGTCTTTTCCTTCTGTCATCTCCACCAATAAGATGGGGAGAAGGTAGAACCTCCAAGTTGATTTAATATGTGTTCCTCTTATTAGTGATTTCAGTCATTTTTATATGGTTGTTGGTAGCCCATGCCTTTTTTTTCTTTTGAGAACTCCCTGGTGGGCCTCTGACCATTTATCTAGAGGGTAATGGTTCTTATTCCTAAACATTGGTAAAACTGATTAAATAGAAGGGAGAATAGGAGGGCAGGAAAAGAGAGATGAAGAAGGTCGCAGCACTCATGGAGCAAATGGGGGAGATGGCAAGATGCCCAGAGTAGGTGGTCAAATGGGATGGGAAGTACAGTCTGAGGCCAGCTTGGTATAGTTAGTGGGTTAAGTGAGCTTGCACTCACTCAGCCCTGGGCAGAGTTCCAAACTAAGTGAATTAACTTCCTCATGGAAGAGGTGTCATTGACCCTAGAGGTCTGGTCTAGAAGGTGCTTTTCCAAATGGGGAGAAAGGCGGTAACAGAGGGGCACTAGGAATAATTATTGTACCATGCAAAGGATGTTAGTTGTTCAGCTATATCCAACTCTCCATGACCTCATTTGGGGTTTTCTTGGCAAAGATACTGGAGTGGTTTGCCAGGTCGTTTCCCAGATCATTTTATAGAAGAGAAACTGAGGTAGATAGGGTTTAAGTGACTTGCCCCAGGGTCACACAGCTAGTAAGCATCTGAGGCATGATTTGAACTAAGGTTTTCCTGACTCCAGAACCAGGGCTCTATCTACTTTGCCACTTTGGACCCATAAGGAATGACAAATTGAGGAAGACAGACACATAGAAAAATTTTTCTCAACTGATACCATAAGCAGAACCAGTAAAACAATGTACATTAATACAATATTATTGTGCAAATGAAAAGAATAATCAAACAAAACTGAACATTGCATAATTCTGTCAATGGCCAGCCCTAGATAAGAGATTAGAAACTGCCTTCTTTCTTGGGTTGGTTAGGTAGAGTACTATGATTTTGCTTTACTGGCTTTTCATTCTTTGCTTTCACTGGGGAAAGCAAAGAGATGGGTGTGTTTGGAAATCATTCTATTACTGTTATATAAAAAGAAAAGACTTCAATAAAACTCAAACAATTTCTTTAAATAAAATAAGGATTTTGGACTAGACAGTTATTAATGGTCTTTCCAACTCTAAATTCTATGATCCCACAAATAAGATGACCTCTAAGGTCCCTTCCTGTTCAGAAAGCTACACCTCTATACAAAGTTGTTTAATGAACCACAACAAATTATCTTAGCAGAACAACGAGTCCAGTTCATGACCACATGGATGAACAGGCTATGTATGGATAAGAAAGAGGCCCTAAGGCAACTACTATGGATGTTCTCTAGGACATCTGGGGTTCCATATGGTAGCTTGAAAAAAGTCCAGTGACTTTACATAAGTGAGTCCCAGTGCCAGCACAAAACTGAGTTTTATTCTGAGTTTACTGAGTTTATTTATTTATTTAGCCTTATTGTTTTTGTTATTCAGTAGTGTCTGAATCTACGTGACCCCATGGACTTTTGTCCATGGTGTTTTCTTGGCAAAGATACTGGAGTGGTTTGCCATTTCCTTCTCCAATGTGTCCCCAGTTTACAGATGAGTAACTTAAGTAAACAGGGATTAAATGACTTGCCCAGGGTCACACAGCTAGCTGAGGTCAAATCTGAACTCAGATCTTCCTAACTCAAGTCCAGTGCTCCATCCACTGCACCACCTAGGTGCCCTCAGAGAAGCCTTAGAAAAGATGAGAGCAAAGTCTCCACCTCCAAACACTGCCTCCGATAGAAAAGAAGCTGTTAGAAAACAGACAACAGAATTAGGGGTAGGGGGGATGACCAGGAAAGGAAGAGGGAGCAAGAAAGCAAGAAATGCCTGGGATGGAGAACAGTCAGACCTGGAACTGGCTCTCCACAACAGGACAGGTCTCCTCCATTCTCATGGCTGGCGTAACCCCTGTTTGGCCCATGATATACAGGCTGCTTAGCCTGCTGCCCATCATCTAACTCAATTCTTCTTACAACTCATTGTCGTTCCAAAAATTTCACCTAAGAGTTTTCCAAGGCTGTAAGTAATATTCTTCTATACTGAGTGATAATTGAAAAAATAGTAAATATTGCAATCAGGTGGTATTTTTTAAAAGAATATGCATATATTCTATTCTATATTATGCACTTTCCTCCCTTCATTGCTAAGGTGAGGCACTATGGATGTGGAATATTGTATATACTGTCAGACAGGGTTGATGTGTTGACTGGTTTTGTAGAACTGATTTTATTTCCTCTTTTTTTTTAATCTTTGTGACAAGAACTGGGTTGCTAGGTAGAGGAGAGGAAAAGGATACATTCAGAAATGAATATATTTAAAGTATCAATAAAAACAAGATTTTTTTTAAAGAAAAATGCAAATCAAAACAACTCTGAGGTTAGGAGAAGCTGAATTTGAACAAGAAGACCTGGGTTCGTCATAGCTCTGACACTTACCTATGTGATGTTAGGAAAATAAAATCAGTTAGCCTCACAAGGGTCAGTTCCCTCATCTGTAAAAAGAAGGGGTTAGACTACAGAATCTTTAAAACTCTTTCCAGCTCTATATCTACAACCCTATTATTACTTCATTTCACCCAATGACACGTAAATTGGTAAAGATGACAAAAATGGAAGTGGACAATGTTGGAAAGGCTATGGACTGACAAATGCATGAATCTACTATTGCTACAACTACATACTGTTCTGGAAAAGAATCTGGAATCATGCAAAAAAAATGATTCAAATGTTCATTTTCTTTAACCCTATGATCCCCATGCTGAGCATGTGACCCCAAAAGTTAAAGACAGAAAGGTCCTGGAAATACACCAAAAGTATCATTGCAGCATGTTTCGTGGCAGCCAAAAACTGGGAATAAAGTAATCATCTATTAATTGGAAAATGGCTGAACAGATTGTGGTACATGGATGTAATGGAATATTACTGTGCCGTAATAAAACGATGAATAATTCACAGAAGCATGGGAAGATAGAGGAATTGATACAGAAGCAGGAAAACAATGTCCACAATGAACACAATGATTATAATAACACAAACAGAAAAACAAGAAAGTAAAACTGAATATTGTATAATAATCAGGACCAAGTTTCATCACAGAGAAGAAACGAGAAACCGTACCTCTTTCTCCCTTTGTTGCAGAGATGAGAGACTACAGATATGAAATGTTGCCTGTACTATAAAGAACAGTAATTGTGTTGGTTGGTTTTGCTTAAAAAAAAAAAAGATTTTTTTTCTATTTTTAAGCTCTAGTATAAGGGAAGAGGGAAAGATATTCAGAAATGAATGTGATATAAGAAATAAATAGTATCAGTAAAATAAAAATGTTTTAAAACAAAAAACATACAGTATTACAGCAGCACACCTGACATCTCCAAAAGAAAAACATATACACAGTATTCTATATAGATACAGTATATATCTAGTACATATATATACATATACTATATATACACGGTATAGATATATAGCATATAGTACTATAGAACATGTACATACTATAGTAGATCTACTATATATTTAATATCTGCTATAGTAGTTCTACTACAGATATATAGATACTATACTACTACTATTTTAGTAAATCTACATATGTGTATGTGTATGTGTTATGTGTGTTATGTGTATATCTATATACACACTATAGCAAATCTATGTATTTCTACAGTAGATATAGATAAACAGATAACTGGGTATCTACTATAGTATGTACGGAGTAGGCAGCTAGATGGTTCAGTGGGTAGAGCACTGGTCATGGAGTCAGGAAGACCCGAGTTCAAATCCAACCTCAAACACTTACCAGCTGTATAACTCTGCTCAAGTCATCTAACCTTTGTTTGTCTTAATCCACCAGAGAAGGAAATGGCAAACCTATCCATATCTTTGCAAAGAAAACCCCATGGACGGTATGGTCCATAGGGTCATGAAAAATCAGACCCAAACGAATGACTGAAAAACAACATAGCATATACATACACTATAGTAGATATGTTATATTGTCTATAGGATATATATATAGTGTATTTATTATGTCTCTATAGATGTACTATATATGTATTTTTCTTATATAGATATAATACTATAATACATGTATATATACTGTCATATATATAGTAAATTTACTCTCTAGAGTACATACAGTATCATCTCTGTGTGTGTATATATATACACACACAGTATACATGTATGTATATAATGTATAGGCATATATATATTGTGTATACACCTATAGTAGGTGTATATGTATATGCACATACTATAAACACACACTAATATACTAAGCAGCTAGGTGGTGTAGTGGAAAAAGTACAGGAAATGGCATCAGGAAGACCCAAGTTCAAAACTGGCCTCAGACACTAGTTATGTGATCCTAGACAAAAGTCAATCTCTGTTTGACTAAGTTTCCTCATCTATAAAATAGGGATAACAAAAACAATAGCACCTACTTCCTAGTATTGTTGTGAGGTTCAAATGACATATTTATACAGCACTCAGCACAGTGCCTGAACATAGTAGGCACTATATAAATGCTTATTCTCTTCCCCTCCCCTTCCATAGTACATACAATATATACAGCATACACATAAACACAGACACACATATATACTAGTCTACTATACACAGTGTGTATATAAACTAGTGTATCTATAGCTGTGGATCAACTATGTAGTTTATCTGAGCAGCTAAAATATCAAAATAGCAGTCAAAATTGTAAACACCTATAAACTAAATAAAGCTCACTCATTTTCATTATAGTAGACCCTCAAGCTCTCACTGAGGTCCCTACTTTCATCTTAAGCACAATTCTAGCAAGCATAGTAACTTGTTTTCCAGCCCATTATCAGGCTAGAAGCAAAAAATATGAATAAAGAAGTGATGTCTAGAATCAGGCACACTGGTGGCTAAAAGGTAAGAAACAGAAAAAAACAGACACAAGAAATGAAAAAAGCAAGCAGCCCTCTATACTTAACCACCACCACCCTCCAAAGGCGTCATTCTTACTACAACAATATACAATGCAATAAAGGAATATGAAGGACAACCATGAGTTATCCAAAAAAAGTTAAATCATTTTCAGTATCGAACATGCCGATTTTTTGATCTGGGCAAGTACTGAAAATTGTGTAAACAAGTGTACATGCGTACACACAGAGAGATATATACTTAAGTCCACCACTGGGTTGGAACCGTCCCTGCCACACATGTGACAATATCTCCACATCATAAAGAGAAGAATTTTTCTGGCATTGAAACCATGTGCATCTGTACCGAGTAACAACAGAATTCTCTCTCCTTGTACCCCACAGAGTGACATGACCCATTCTGCCTGCCCTTAGTTCTAGTTCAGCATACATGTCTAAACATGTTTCAAGCTATTTACTGGAAGATTTCCATCAAAAGAATGACTAAAGAAAAAAGAAAACACTGGAAAAACTGAAAGAGTCAAATTTCCATTATCTAGTAAACTCTTATTCTCCTATGATAAGAAATAAAGGAAATCACAATGTAGGATTTTTAAACTCCAATAAACCTTTGCAGCCATCAAATCCAATGCCATCCAACATCCTCATTTTAACAGATGAAGAAACTAAGGCACCAAGAGACCTGATCAGGATCAGGCAGAAAAACAAGCGGCAGACTGAGATCTGAATCTAGGACTACAAAGCAAAGCACTCTTTAAAATTAGTTACTTCCAGGAGGCGGAGCCAAGATGGCAGAGGGAAAACAGTGACTTGTTTGGGCACTCCCCCCAAACCCTTCCAAATACCTATAAAAAATGGCTCTAAAACAGCAGAACCCACAAAAAGATAGAGTGAAACAAATTTCCAGCCAAAGACAGCCTGGATGGTTGATCAGAAAGGTGTATCGCGCCGGGCGGGGAGAGGAGAGCAGTTGGGCATCGGCGCACAGGCCACAGCTTACCTGGAGCAGGCCTCAGAGGACTGAATCACGGGCAGCTGTGGCAGTTTCCAGACTTCACAACGCACGAACAGCAAAGACAACTTAGAAGGTCAGTGGGAAAAGTCTATGACTGCGGTAAAAGAAGGAGCTAGGTCTCAGCCACCCCTGGAGCCGCGGCTGCCTCCTGAGCTTCCAGCCCACAGACTGAGGGGAAATCAAGTGGCTGATCAGAGGGTGATTGCAAGGTTCTCTTTGCCAGTGCTGAGGCAGGAATCTCTTGCTTTACCGGTGCTTGGATCTGGGTCACAGTTCTGAGGGGCAGTCCTGGGGTGAGGAGGAGTGCTGGTGTGATGGAGCTTGTTGTGGTGGTGGAGAAAAAACACCTCGCCCCTTATAGCACCTTGAAAGAACTGAAAATTTTCAGGTCCCTAGAAGTATCTCTGAAAACAGCTGTACAAACCCCTGAAGCTTGGGATAGTACATTCTCCACACTGGAAACAGACTTTTACCTTAACAAAGAGTTTAAAACTCAAGTAATTGGCTGGGATCATGAGTAAGCAGTGCAAAAACAGTCAGACTACATTATCTTACTTTGGTGACAAAGAAGATCAAAACATACAACCAGAAGAAGACAACGAAGCCAAAGCTCCTACATCCAAAGCCTCGAAGAAGAATATGAATCAGTCCCAAGCCTTGGAAGAGCTCAAAAGGGATTTTGAGAAGCAAGTAAGAGAAGTAGAGGAAAAACTGAGAGTTTTGCAAGAAAATCATGAAAAACAACTCAACAGTTTGCTAAAGGAGACCCAAAAAAATACTGAAGAAAACAACACCTTAAAAAATAGCCTAACCCAAATGGCAAAAGAGGTCCAAAAAGCCAATAAGGAGAAGAATGCCCTAAAAAGCAAAATTGGCCAAATGGAAAAGGAAGTCCAAAAGATTACTGAAGAAAATACTTCTTTAAAAATTAGAATAAAGCAGTTGGAAGCTAATGACTTTATAAGAAATCAAGACACTGTAAAAACAAATCCAAAGGAATGAAAAATTAGAAAACAATGTGAAATATCTCATTGGAAAAACAACTGACCTGGAAAATAGATCCAGGAGAGAGAATTTAAAAATTATTGGACTATCTGAAAGCCATGATCAAAAAAAGAGCCTAGACATCATCTTTCAAGAAATTATCAAGGAAAACTGCCCTGATATTTTAGAACCACAGGGCAAAATAGAAATTGAAAGAATCCACCAATCTCCTCCTGAAAGAGATCCCCAAAGGAAAACTCCTAGGAATATTGTAGCCAAATTCCAGAGTTCCCAGGTCAAGGAGAAAATATTACAAGCAGCCAGAAAGAAACAATTCAAGTACTGTGTAAACACAATCAGGGTAACACAAGATTTAGCTGCTTCTACATTAAGGGACCGCAGGGCAAGGAATATAATATTCCGGAGGGCAAAGGAGATAGGATTACAACCAAGAATCACCTACCCATCAAAACTGAGTATAATCCTGCAGGGGAAAAAATGGTCATTCAGTGAAATGGAGGACTTTCAAGCATTCTTGATTAAAAGACCAGAGCTGAATAGAAAATCTGATTTTCAAATACTCAAGTGGAACATGAAGAGGTAAACAGAAAAGAGAAAATCATAAGAGACTTATTATTGTTGAACTGTTTACATTCCTGCATGGAAAGATGATATTTGTAACTCATGAGACCTTTGTCAGTATTAGGGTAGTTGAAGGGGAAAAAATCATATGTACGTATATATAGATATAGATAGAGGGCACAGGGTGAGTTGAAAATGAAGGAGTCATATCTGGAGAATAAAATTAAGGGGTGAGAGAGGATTATACTAGGAAAAGGAGAAAGGGAGAGGTAGAACAGGGTAAATTATCTCACAAAAAAATAAACAGAAAAGAAAAAGGCTCTTACAGTGGAGGGGAAATGGGGGAAGGTGAGAGGGAATAAGTGAATCTTATTCTCATAGGATTTGACTTAAGGAGGGAATAACATACACACTCAATTGGGTATGGAAATCTGTCTTACCCTACAGGAAAATGGGGTGGGGAGGGGACAAGGGAGTAGGGGGATGATAGAGAGGAGGGCAGATTGGGAAAGGGAATAATCAGAAGCAAGAATCAGAATACTTCTGAGGAGGGACAGGGTCAAAAGAAAGAATAGAATAAATGGGTGGGCGGGATAGGATTAAGGGAAATAGAGTTAGTTTTTCACAGCATGTCTACTATGATGTGTTTTGCATAACTGCACATATATAACTTATATTTAGTTGCATGCCTTATCAATGAGGGTGGGTGGGGAGGGAGGAAGGGAGAAAATTTGGAACCCAAAGTTTTAAAAACAAATGTTTAAAAAAATGTTTTCACATGCAACTGGGAAATAAGAAATACAGGAAATGGGGTACAGAAATCCATCCTGCGCTACAGAAAAATGAAGGGGAAGGGGATAAGAGAAGGGGGGAGAGATAGAAGGGAAGGCAGACTAGGGGAAGGGGTATTCAGAATGCATGCCACCGTGGAATGGGGGGAGGGGCAAGATGGGGTGAAAATTTGGAACTCAAAATCTTGTGGAAGTAAATGTTGAAAACAAAAAAAAAATAAATAAAAATTACCATAAAAAATTAGTTACTTCCAAATAACAAGTCTTCTCTATTCATTAAAAGGAAATTAAATTGGACAACTAGAGAAAGCATCCAAATAGCTTAATTCTTAATTTTAAATCATTCACAGGATATCTAGGCCAAAATGATTTGATTACATTGGCCAACACCATCTGGCTAGAACACTTTATCCAAGATGGTATAACTGACACCAACTTCTTATTGTACAAATGAATTAATTGTCAACTAAACATACTTGTGACTTCATTCACAAAATATTTCTCAGTTAACAGACAGACTATTGTATGTCAGGCACTGACGTACAATATGATGACACATAGTCCTCAATAAATGCCTAAATACTATTGGCAGATTCTATTCATCATATTCTAACTTTGGTGGGAATGGAAGAAGTATTTAAAAAGCTAAAATGTACTCAAATCTTCTTGCATGAAAATTAAGCAAAATTTTTCTCAACAAAGTTGAAAAGAAACAACAGTGAATTTAACATCAAGTATGGAAAGTCATACTCATAATGAATCCTCCGGGTAGAAGGCAACTCAACAGTTTGCTCCCTTCCTGCCTTAGGAGAGGCCAGTGTCTAAATACCCAGAACAGTTTTCTAATCTCTTTCAAAACGCCTCCAAAGACTTTGACTAACACAGTTTACCAGATAATGGACTTTGCCCCTTTGTTGTTCAGTTATTTCAGTCACATCTGACTCTTCATGACACCATTTGGGGTTTTCCTGACAAAGATACTGGAGTAGTTTGCTATTTTCTTCTCCAATTCATCCTGCAGAGGAGGAACTGAGGCAAACAGGGTCAAGAGCCTTGCCTGGGGTCACACAGCTCTAAGTGTCTGAGGCCAAATTTGAACTTCAGGCCTAGCACTCTATTCACTTTGCCATCTAAATAGCCTTAGGAAAAAAATTTAAAAATAAAAAAGGCACTTAGTCTGACCTCAACACAACTTGAACACACAACCTTTGCCCCTTTAAACATATCCATTTTTTTTTGGTTTTAACCATTTTTAATGGAAATCTTTCTAAAACACTCCAATGTTTTATTACCCCAGTTGTCAAGGTCTCCTTCCTTTCACCTAACCCAACTCTTCTTGTCCATATCAATTCATTATACCATGCTCTCTCTGTCACCAAGGCTCAAAACCTTGGATTCTCCTTCCTTTCCATACTCACCAGGTCCAAAAGCCTCCTATCTCATCACCTTTGTTCAAGCTGTCATCAATGTTACACCACGCCCATAGACCCATCACTCCCTTCACAGCCAGTACCTGTCAGAGGAGGACCTTGCACTCAGATCTTTGCTAGTTTTGAAGTCAGCTCTCTATATCCCCTTTATCATGCTGCCTCTGAAAATAAGTTAACTTTTTATATTCCCTCTAAAAGAACATCAAATATCAATAGTCAACATATACGTACCATATTTGGTATAAAAACAAATATTCATCTATATATGCACATATATATTTATATACCCTCCACTAAGTTATTCTTCCTCCAAATTTCCATCATGTTCTACGACAGAAATCCTTAGTTCCCACAGGCTAGGCTAGCAGATAGCAAGAACTAGAAGATCCTGACAAGTTGGAATAATAATAATAATAATAATAATAATAATAAAGAGCAGCATTCATATAGTTCTTTAAGGTTTGTAAGATACTTTACATACGCTATTATATCTGATCCTCACAAGCCTTTAAGATAGGGGGTATTACTATCCCCATTTTACAGATGAGGAAACTGAGGCAGAGGCAAAGTGACCTGCCCAGGCTCATATAGCTAATAAGTATCCAAAGGAATCAGGTCTTCCTCTCTCTAAGTGTAATACTCAATCCACTATGCCACTGAGATGTTCCCAGTCACAGTGCTATGATACATTCTCTGCATGTCAACCAAGAACAAGTTGTATATTCAGAGAAGTCCCTTACCAGGTTGGTTGCAAAGAAATGACTTTTTCTGCCACAGCAATTCCCAAAAGATTTCCATTCAACTTTCCCATTTATCCCCTTCCCTGCATTCACAAGGCCACCATCCTAGTTCAGACCTTTATCACCTCTTACATGGATTATTATAATAGCTTCCTAATTAGTCTTCCCTGCCTGCTCTCCTCCCTCTCCATTATCCAAATCAGTTCACCAATCTACACAGGTACTAAATTTGTATTCCTGAAGCACAGGTCAGACTATGTCAGTCTCCTGCTCAACTAGCTTCTGTGCTTTTTTTGGGCTTATAAAATAAAATCCAGACCCCTTTAATTGCAGCTACAGTTGAATACCAGACTATGTAACAGGGGAAAGAGGAGAGCCCTGAGAACAAAAATCAGAACAAAAACTACATTTAATACTAATTCAAGTAGAATCTTAGCAGAACTGTCTGAGAGCAGACCCCTTTAATTGCAATTTAAAGTCCTACACAATCTAGTTCCAGCACCTATCTTTCAAAGTGACTTTACATTACTTCTTCTTGTATACTCTACATTACAACTAAGTTAGTTTACTTGGGGTTCCCAGCCTGGAATGCTGTCTTGCCTCACCTTTGCCCTTTGGAATTCTCAGGTCCTTTCAAAATTCAATTCAGTTGCCACTTCCTATATAAAGCTTTTCCTGAAACCCAGTTGTTACTACTGACTCACTCCCAAAACTATGTTTTCTGTATTTCACATTTTTTTAAAGGTGTATGTGTTGTTTCTCCCACCTGGAAGGCAAAGGCTAGCATCTTTTTTCTTTGTATCTTCAATGCTTAAAGCACTGCCAAGATGCTGACAGAGTTAATCATCTGTGGTGGGGAAAAATAACTCCAATTACAGGAAATTATACATATATACAAAGCCACAGAAAGAGGGACAGAAAAGGAACAGAGCAATTAATAATCTAAAAGGCATTTGTCTTTAAAATGTTTATGAACTTACAAACAACATTTTCTGATGATGGAGGAAAAAACAATAAAAAGATGATGAAAACCTAAGTAAGTCAAGAAAATTGATGAAGATTCCTCATACTTCCTTTCTACTCTCATGGTTAATATGATTCAATCATCCACTAGAGAACAGACCACTCGCTTAAACTGAGATAAGGTTTGTACTAGAGCAAGAGTAAAATATTTAGGTTTCAAAGGATTTCCTGCATAGCTATAAAAAAGAGTTAAGTTTATAAATCCAAAGGAACATACAATCATAAATTTAGAGCTAGAAGAGATATTACAAGCTATCTGGTCTGGTCCCCTCATTTTACAGATGAGGAAACTGAGGTACAGAAAGATTAAAGTTTTACTGTCACAGGTTCTTAAGTAGGAGAGACAAGGTTCAAACTCAGGTCCCCTAATTCCAAATTCTTCAAGGTCCAACTAAGACACCACCTCCTCCATGGAGCCATTCCTGATCATACCAACAAAAAATGTTCCCTCTCTTCTGAAGGTCAGAGGATTATAGATTTAGAGCTCAAAGGGATCTCAAAGGTCCTTACTCTAACATCCTCAACTTCATAGATGAGGTTTTCTTATAATATTTGATATTGATCTCACTTTGACACCCATGATGTTTTACCCTCTCATTTTTATTTCTGTAGGACATATTCTCCTACTAAGACGGTAACCCAAGATCTTTGAGAGCAAGAATTATGTTGTTTTTCCTCTTTGTACTGGCAGTTCTTACTACCCTGGGTTCACAAAAGGTACTTAATAAATGTGAGCAGAATACTTTTTTATTAAGCTAATTATGCACCAACTAACAATAGCGGGCACTCCTAAGGCCAACGCTACAAATAATTAAGTAGGGGCTATTAATAATTAGGAAGCAATTTTTTCTTCCAGTAAAGCAATGAATGAAGGTTTGACTGACAGGAGGTGTATATACCCATGCAGAGCCCACAAACTAAATGAGACCTAAAATATCACAGCATCTTAATGTGTATCCCACAATACCCTCTGGGGGGTGCTGTCAAACTCAAACACAAACGAATCCCCGCTGGTCCATACCTACTTAGAAAACCACAGATTAAAATTATCTGTGTTCTATTCTATTTTTACTTATTTTATTAAACATTTCCCAATTACATTTAATATAGTTCTGCCACCCCAAGAAGTTTCAGCAGCCCTCAAATTTGACGCCTCTGTCTTAAAGGATCACATATTTAAAGCCGCAAGGGATCTTTGAGACCATCTAGTCAAATATCCACATTTTACAGATGAGGAAACTGAGGGCCACAAAGATTAAGAGATTTGCCCAAGGTCACATAAAGGACAAAAGTGAATGAGCCAGAATTCAAACCTAGATCTATGATTACAAATCTCAGCTAATCCCATTACATAAAGCTATCCCTAAAATACCAAAAGCGTGAGTAGCCATAAGAATTTGGAGCTGACGGAACTCTACTATGCACCTGTAGATGCTGAAGAGGACTTCACTGCCAACTACTTCAGCCTCTTCCTAGAATTACACAGAAAAATAATTTTAGACTCTACCGTAAAATGACACACAGAAAGAACTGAACCTTTTTGTAGGGTGTTTGTTGGGTGGCTTATTTTTTAAAATGTTCCAAATAGACAAGTCCTCTTGAAGATAACAAAAAGAAGTCTGGGTGCTGAGGTTTCTGGGTTGCTGGGTTTTTGTTGTCTGCTTTTTGTTTTTCTTTTTATAAAAGAGTACCTGTTCCTTGTAAAAAAAATCATTATGGGACAAGAAGTGAGATTCAACAGCAGAAATAACCTTTCACTAGATTAAGCCCTATAAAGTCATTTTTGCGGGCTTATGTAAAAAAAAGCCCACTTTGTTCCATTAATTTCCACCTGTTCTTTCTTCAATATAAGACTAAAACCTCTATTAATGAGGGTGGTTGGGTTGTTTTGTTTTGTTTTTTCATTCCATTTTGAAGGTCCAAGAAAACAGCTGAAATCAAAGATTTCAAAAAACAAAAACTTCCCAATAAGTGGGGATGATAACAGGTACCCTACCTGTGATGGTGAATGTAAAAGGGCTTTAGAATGCACTATATAAATTTGGGGTCATGATTATTCACAGAGGCTCTAGGATGCTGCATCTGCAGGAGATCTCCTTAGGCCATGCCTCCCTTCTGCCTCCCCCAGCTGAAAACTAGTACCAGTAAAGTGGTGTTTTTGAAGAGGAACTGGTCAAGGGGGTGGTGTTTTGCCAAGCTCGAGCATATTCCTTCTCTCCCTTGCCTGTTGCTTGTCTCTGACTCTCTTCTCTCTCCAGGCTCTCCTCCCTTTACCCTTTCTCATCTCCATCTCCTCTCTTCACAAACTCTGTATAGACTAGTGCAGTGTTGCACCAGGGAAAGAAAAGGAAATTCATAGAACTAAGTCCTGTTGATGGTCTCTTCAGTGGTAAGGAAATACCTGCTCTCTTTCAAAGCCACTTGCCAGAGCTTTACTCAAATATATAAAGGTTATTTTTGTGGCTATCTATGTTAAGTTTGAATTAAATATTCCATACCTTGAAATTAATTTTGATCTGTAAAATCATATATCATTTTTTCCTAATTGTATCTGTCTTAGCCGCAACAAGAACCAAGTCTAGCTTGAAGCCGAAGATTCATAGTATAATTACATAACTAAATTTTCACTTATCTTTTGTTTTTCCCTACTTTTCAGCAGATTTTTATTGCATTCAGTGGAACTAGAAAATCCTCCTTTAGCCACCTATATAAAATTGGGATATAACTTTGGAACAAAAAGTGCGTTTTGTAAAGAATCTACATCCTGGCATATTTGGATAGAGCACTAGACTTGGAGTCAGGAAAACTTAGTATCAAATCTCACCTCAGAAACATACTGGCTATATGACCCTGGGTAAATCACTTAACTTCCCTGGCACTCAATTCCTCATCTATAAAATAATGGTTGTGCTCAATGACTTCTAAGGTCCTAAATCTATGATCCTGTAGTCACAGAATGTTAGAACTACAAGAGGTATTGGAGATCACCTACTTCAACACTCTAAATTTACAAATGAGGAAAGTGAGGTCTGGAGAGGTGAAACAACTTACATATACTTTGGGCATCAATCAGAGATGAATGCAATAGAACCAAAGAATCACAGAATTTTGAGAGCTGAAAGGAATTCTCAGGAGCTATCTAGACCAACACATACACAAAAGGGATTCCCACTACTAACACACCCTACAGTGGGCATCCAGCCTCTGCCTGAAAACCTCCAAAATTCAAGAACCCATCACCCCCTAGAAGTAGCCCATCTCACTATTAGATGGTTCTAATCGTTAGGATGCTTTTGCTGACATCAAGCCTAAGCTCTGCAACTTCTACCCAGTGGTCCTGGTTCCATTCTCTGGGGCCAAATGGAAAAAGTCAAGTCCATCCTTCACAGGACAGTGCTTCAGATACTTGCTCAAGACAATCACCAGGTACACCTTAATCTGCCCTTCTTCAAATTAAAACATTAGATTCCTTCAACTGATCCCCATATGACATGAAAGCAAGGCCTTTCCGTAACCTTGATGCCCTCTCCTGGACTCTCTCAAGCTTATAAATGCTCTTCTTAATCCACGGCACCCAGAGCTGAACTCAATAATCAAGATGAGGTCTTACAGAGGCAGAATACAGTGGGACTATCATTCTTCCAGTTCCTGAAAGCTATACCCCTCTTAAAGCAGTTTAAGATCGAATTAGCTTTTTTAGATGCCACACACTAATGATTCACATTGAGCCTGGGTCCTCTAAAACCCACAGATCTTTTTCAGAACCACTGTCTATCTATACCTCCCCCACCTTATATTATTTTTGTTACCTACATATGAGACTTTATATTTATCCCAAATGAAATTCATCTTATCCAGTTCAGCCCAATGAGCTCACTTGTCAAGCTCCTTTTGGACCCTGATGTCATTCACTGTATCAGCTATCCCTTTCTGTAAATTTGAAATCTATTGATAAAATGTTCAAGAGAACAGGACCAAGCAGAGATACTTGGGATACTCTAATGGAGACCTCCTACCATATTAATGATGAACCATTAACATCCAATCTTTGAGTCTGTCCATCCAACCAGCTCTAAAACCCACTGTGCTACTATCTAACCCCTCACTTTCCATCTTCACCATAAAAATAATGAGATACTTTATGAAAAGCTTCAGAATATCTAGATAAACTATATCCACAGCATTCCCTTCTTCACCTACCAGAATAGTACTGTCAAAATAGGAAATGAGGTTAGTCTGGCATAACCTGTTCTTGGGGAAGCCAGACTGGCTCTTCGTAATCATCCCTATAATTCCATCTCACACTTCCCACAGAAGTAATTACAAACCTTCCTTTTCCTGAAGTAGTTGTTCCAAACTTTTTTCTGTCACCCAAACTCTACTCCTGATCCATCCCTTCTCTATTAGCAGATGACCCACCTCCTCCTTTACTAAAAAGATGGAGGCCATCTAACTTGAACTCCTTCATCTCCCCCCTCCAGAGCTCAAAACCTCTCTGTGATCACATTCCTTTCCTTCTTCCTTCCAGTCCGCACTCTTCTTTGCCAAGGCTTCAACATGTGCCATTAATCCAATCCCCTCCAGACTTCTCCAGAGACCTTGGTCCATAGATCTTATTCTCTTGTTCATTTTCAATCTCTGCCTCCCAAATGGTTTCTTCCCCTCTACTATCAAACATGGTTAGGTCTCCCCTATTCTAAAAAAGTTACTCTCTCCCCCCTTCCATTATTAAAAATTTCTGTAAGTATATTCAGTCACCACCTCCACTTCTTCATCCCCCTATAATTTAGCTTCCATACCCTCCATTCACTCTCATCATCAGTGACATCTTAATTAATAAATCCAATGACTTCTTCTCAATCCTCCTGCTCCTTAATATTTGTACAGCATATGATAATGATGACAAGACCACCCTTTTCTTGAGATTCTCGCCTCACTTGACTTCCATGATACTATTATCTTCCTGGTTCTCCTCCTATCTGTCTCATTTGATAATGCATCTTCTTGTGCCCTAGCCCTACCCCCCCACAAGTATTGGTGACCCCAAAGTTTTACCTCTGACTCTCTTCTCATCTACTTCATCCTCTCATGTGGCTCCTAAAGCTATACATTCAGCCAGAATCTCTTACCTAAGCATCAATCCCAAATTTCTGTCCCTACAAAAATTCAAATTCATCAAACATATATTTAGAGCTGAAAGGGAACTTCAACATTGTCTGGTTCAACCCTCTCATTTTACAGATGAAGAAACTGAGGCCAACCAAACTTAAATTTAAAAGTCTTGCTCAAAGTCACAGAGGAATTAAGAAGCTGAGTCAAGATTCTAACCTAGATCCTTTAGTTCCATACTCAATGTCCTTTCCACTGAACCACCTCCCCCCAAAAAAAATCTGTCACCCAGTCTTAAAATCTGAGTCATCTTTGAATCTTTCCTTTACATCATCCTACCTCCCTCATCCACTTAATTGCCAGAGGGAGCTAGGTAGATAAAGTGCTGGGCCTTCCAGTCAGGAAGACCTGAGTTCAAATATGGCCTCAAATACTTACTGTGTGACCCTGAGGCAAGTAAGCTCAGTTTCCTTAATTGAAAATGGGTTTTCAATCCCAGGGTTGTTGTGATGATCAAATGAGGTTAATTTTTATAAAGCATTTAGCACTGTGCCTAGAACACAGTAGATGCGTAATAAATACTTGCCCCTTTCCTTCCAAGTACTGTTGACTCTACCTCTATATCATCTCTTACTTCCTCCTTCTACTCTCCACTCATACTGTCACTACTGTGTAAAACTCCTTTTCTCCAGTCTGCATTTCACTACCTGTCTTCCATGTCTAGAATGTTTTCCCTCCTCATCTCTACCTCCTGGCTTCCCCAGTTTCCTTTGAATCTCAGCCAAAATCCCACCTTCTACAAGAAGCTTTTTCTATTCCCCTTGATGTTCCTTTCTGTGATTATCTCCAATTTATCCTATATATCTCTTGTTTGTACAAAACATTTCTGTGTTGTCTTCCAAAATAGACCTTGAACTCTGTGAAAGCAGAGATTGGTTTTTGCCTTTCTTTCTATCCTCAGTGCTTAGCACAGTGCCCGGCACATGGTAGGTGCTTAATAAATGCTTGTTGGCTTGACCTGACCTGGCTGGTCCAGATCGTTATCTCTCCCCTAGACTAAGATAACAGCCTCCTTGGCATTTTCCCTAACTCTCCTCTCCATAATCCAGCCTTCATATACAGCTGACAAGTGAATCAATTTGACCATGTCACTCACTTAATTCAAAAACTTTCAATGGTTTCCTACCTCTTATATTATAAAATTTAAACTCCTTTGCCTGGCATTCCATAGTCTGGCTCCAACCTTCCTTCAGACACAACCCTTCAAGCATACCACACTCAGCCAAACAGGACAACCAGCTGCTCCCAGACCACATCCTTCCCTCCCCCACTTCATTCTAGTCACACAGGCTATTCCTCTGGCTGCAAATCTGGAATACAATCCTTTCATATCTCGACCTGCTGAAATCTTAATATGATAATAGATTTGGACCCGGAGGGACCCTAACAAGACATTTAGTCCAACCCCGTCACTTTGGAGATGAGGAAAGAAATGTTCAAAAGAAGTTCTACAACTTTGATTAGGGGAAAGCAGAAAGAGTTAGAGCCAAACTCAGGCCTCCTACCTCCTTACCCAGTGTTCTCCATACTTCACCATGCTGCCTTCTCTTCCTTCAAGGTCCCACTTAAGTACCACCTTCCTCAATGGAATCCCCAATGATCTTCCCAGCTAAAAATGATCTCTCCCACTTCAAAGTTAAAGGATCAAAGATTTAGGGCTGGAAGGGACCATGGAGGTCCTCTCATCCAAAACTCTCACTTTGATGATGACACCAGTGATGGTTTAACTCTAATGCCATTTGGGGCTCCAAAGGAAGGGATCATGTGACAGAGTTCCAAGAGAAAGGAGAATTTTTCTTTTACCTTTTAACTGACCGTGCCAGGTCTTCTTAAGAGTACTTTGACAATGAGGTTTTCTTAGAGCAGGGGTGAGGAACTTAGGGCCTCAAGGTCACACGTGGCCTTCTAGGTCCTTGGGTGCAGCCTTTTGACTCAAGTTTTACAGAACAAATCCTTTCATTAAGAGGATTTATTCTGTAAAGTGTGGATTCAGTCAAAGGGCCACACTTGAGGACCTAGAGGGCCACATGTGGCCTCGAGGCTACAGGTTCCCCACCCCTGTCTTAAGAGTTTTGTTGTTGTTTAGTTGTTTTCAGTAATGTCTGACTCTTCATGACCCCATTTGGAGTTTTCTTGGCAAAGATACTGAAGAGTTTTGCCATTTCCCTCTCTAGTTCATTTTACAGATGAGGAACTGAGGCAAACAGGGTGAAATGACACACCCAGGGTAATACAGCTAGTAAGTGTCTGAAGTTGGATTTGAACTCAGGAAGCTGAGTCTAATTGACTCCAGGCCCAGCACTCTTTCAACTGTAGCACCCTTTCTTAGAGTACATTACCTAAAGGTCTCCTTTACTTTTGTCACATACCTCATGTCACACTTATTAGTGTATATGTCACATTCTCTTATTAAGACTGGAACACAAGCTGTTTAAGAGCAGGAACTGTGTTAATTTCCTCTTGGCAGCACCTTGCATATAGTAAGTATTCCTATTAAATTAAATAGTTTGTGTGACAAAGCAGGGACTAGAGCCTAGGGACTAAGTCTCCTGGATCTTCATCCAGAGCTTTTCCTACTGCTCCCCCCCCCATTAGAACCATGGTTCCCATACTCAACATGTATCAGTTGCTGACTACAAGTTTTGCCCAACAGGTAGGTGTGGAAGACACAAGAAAAAGGAAAAAAGTAAATGAAGTGTCCCTGTCTTCAAGAACCTTACAATTTATCATTCCCTAATTGATAATGGTCAAAGGATATGAACAGGCAGCTTTTGGATGAAGAAATTAAGGCTATCTATGGTCATATGAAAAAATGCTCTAAATCACTACTGATTAGAGAAATGCAAATTAAAACAACTTTTGAAGTATCACATCACACCTATCAGATTGGCTAACATGACAAAACAGAAAAATGATAAATGCTGGAGAAGATGTAGGGAAATTGGAACACTAATGAATTGTTGGTGGAGTTGTGAACTGATCCAACCATTCTAGAGAGCAATTTGGAACTATGCCCAAAGGGCTACACAACTATGCAAACCCTTTGACCCAGCAATACCACTACTAGGTCTGTATCCCAAAGAGATCATAAAAAGGGAAAAGGACTCATATATACAAAAATATTTATAGAAGCTCTTTTTGTGGTGGCAAAGAATGGAAATTGAAGGGATGCCCATCAATTAGAGAATAACTGAACAAGTTGTGGTATATGAATGTAATGGAATGCTACTGTGCTATAAGAAATAGTGAGCAAGGCAGACTTCAGAAAATCCTAGAAAGATTTGCATGAACTGATGCCGAGTGAAGTGAACAGAACCAGAACACTGTACAGTAACAGCAACATTGTGTGATGACTGACTTTGTTAGACAACTCTTCTAAGAAATGCAATATCTAAGACAATTCCAAAAGATTCATAATGGAAAATGCTACCCACATCCAGAGAAAGAACTATGGAGTCTGAATGCAGATCCAAGCATACTATTTTCTCTTCTTCTTGTTGTTTTTTTTGTGTTTTTTTTTCTTGTAGTTTTCTCCTTTGGTTCTGGTTCTTCTTTACAACATGACTAATGTGGAAATATGTTTAATATGATCATAATGCATGGCCTATATCAGATTGCATTACGTCTTGGGGAGGGAGGAATGGATGGAGGGGGAAAAATTTAGAACTCAAAATCTCATAAAAGTGAATGTTGAAAACTAAAAATTAATTAATTTTTTAAAAAGAATCTTACAATTTAGTGGGGAATATGACATATTTGCATGAAAAAATGTAAAGACAAAAAACTTACAAAGAAAAAAAATATGGACCAGAGAATCTAGATATTCCTCCAGGTCAACTAATCTAATCTGTACCTGAACGGGAATCACCTCTAAGGCATCCTCAAATGAGGGGTCCTTCAACTTCTACTTTAAGACCTCTGGTGAGGCAGGGCCTGCTGCCTTCCAGGATACCATGTTCTACCTTCCAAGAGTTCTAATGATTAGGGAGTTTCTTCTCACAAGAAACCTCAATTTGCTACTTTGAAATCTGCACTAGGGCCGAGGAGCACAAGTCTAATCTCGCTTCCATATGACAGACTGTCATCTATTTGAAGTCAGTGATTACATATTTCCTAAGGCTTCTTTTTCTCTAGGTTAAACACCACCACCAATTTCTTTAATTCAGGCATTCTTAATCTGGGATCTGTGGAATTGGTTTTGGTTTGTTGTTGTTATTGTTATTTATAAGAGTATCTCAATATAATTGGTTTCCTTTGTAATTCTATTTATTTTATTTTGTCAATTTATTTTATGAATTTCTAAGAAAGGGTCCTTAGGCTTCCCCAGACTGCCAAAGGAGTTGATGGCACAGGAACAGTTAAGAACCTCCTTTTGCTCCTGGCTACCCTCCTCTTTCACACACCCCAGCAGTTTATCAAGCTTAAAATGTTGCACTAAACAGAACACAACACCCCAGAAGTATTCTGACCTGGGTAAGGTGAAGTGGACCATCAATTCATCTCCCTACCCCCTCAACTGCAGAAACTCTAATAATTCTATCAAGGTAGCCTCGGATAACATTACTTTTTTGCCTATCATGCTACACTAGGGAGCTTTCAAGTCAAGTCAAACTCTCAAGTTTGGGGTTTTGTTTTGTTTTTTCTTCTTTAAATTTTATTCATTTTATTTTCAATTTATGAAATAAAACAATCATTTCTGTAGCACAGTAGAATAAAAAAATGATTAAACATTAAACTGCAAATCTTGCTATTCTTTTCAAATACATAATTGTTGTTAGGTAACTTTCTTTTTGCTTTTCTTCCCTCCCCCCCAGAGATGGCTACCAGTAGACATAAATATCTATGTATATATGTGTGTGTGTATGTGTGTGTATGTAAAATCATTCTATATATACTTCTATTTATCAGCTCTTTCTCTGGATACAGATAGCATCTTCCTTTATAGGTCCTTTGTAATTAATCTAGCTGTTTATAATAGTCAGAAATGACTATTTTTTTGTTTTCACTTGATTTGTTGTAGTTTTGGTTGTATTTTTTCCCCACATAAACTGCTGTGTAGCCATGTATTTATTTCTCCATCACCATTACCCCCACACCCCACCTGCTACTTGGGCAATAGATTTTTGGAATCCCTGTTGGGCTTGACATATTCCTATTATATGAAATCTTTTTAAGACTTGGCCCATGATGCCAGCCTGTCAAGATCTTTCAGGATCCCAATTCTGTCATTCTTATTAGCTATTTCTTTCAGGTTTGTATCAATCCTAATTTTTTAAAGGGCCAAATTCCAAAGATTATGCCTTAAACAGGAATCCAGCTTTTCTTTCTTTCCCTCACTCATTCATCAAAAACTTAATAAGCACCATCTATGTGTGAGGACTTATGCTAGAAGATAACACACAGCCTCTGTCATAAGATAGAGACGTTATCTAGCCATGTGTTTGCCAGTCAGGATTTTTACAGGATCACAGCTAGAATCCACAGGAATCCTTTGCCCTTCCAAGAGCTTTGCAGACTTCGTTTCACACTCCACACAGGAAGTGGTAGTGCTGGCTTGTGGTGGTGAACACTAAGGGAGGAGCCTAAAAGCAGGAAGGGCTGTGGCGTGGCAATGAGACTGTAAAGTTGTTGACATAGCAAGAAAAAAAAAAAAGGTTAACAGCTGAAACCCAGGAGTACAGCCAATCCAAAAGTAAAAGAAGAGTTCTTCTTAATCTTGGAACTCTCCCAAGAGCCCTTCCTTTATAGTCCCAAGTGGCATTAAAGCCAAACCATCACTGGCCTCACCACTTGTAAGACGGATAACAATATAGGGGTCTCAGAGATAAGGCAATGGACCTGTGATTTCATTAGTCTAAGGAACTCTGGACTGAAGCCAGTAGTCTAGAACTGATAATCATGGAATTAGAGACTTGGAGCCCTGAAGGGTTAAGTGGCTTGCCACTGCAATTAAAGTCAGGCTGTGTCAGAAGTAGGAGCTGGTATCCACATCCAGAAAAAGAACTATGGAGTCTGAATGCAGAGTAAAGCATGCTATTTGCTCTCTCTTTTTGTTTTTTGTTTCCTTCTTTCTCATGGTTTCTCTCATGGGTTCTAATTCTTCTTTACAACCTGATTAATGTGAAAATATGTTTAATATGAATGTATATGTAGTAAATAGAGAGCAAAGTCAGCCTTGGAATCAGTTGTAGAGAAGGTAGGATTGCATTGATAGAGGGAGAGTCTTCACCTGGGAGTTTCCTGGACCAGTAAAATCACAGGCCTGTTTTCCTATGTCTATCTTTTAAGGTTCACAGAGAGGATTCCTCCCTTACCTTGACCCTGTGACTAGGTGGTACATGTATTACCATGTCCTTTTACAGATTAGAAAGCTACAGTCCAGAGGGGTTAAGGGATCTGTCCATGTCATAAGCCAGTGTCAGAGGCTGCCTTCAAAACCACGGTTCCTGATTCCAATTTCAACACTCTTTGCACCACCCACTGCCTCCTCTTATTACCACCAAATATGGTACATAAATTTAAAAGTCACCTAATTCATAATAATTTGACTTTATTTATAGCTAACCTCTCCTGTAGACACAAATAAAAGCTAGAAGTATTTTCCCTTAAACCTTGCTAAACACATTACTGCATGTTGGGTTTATAGCCATGTAAAAACACCAAGAGAAGCATTTCACTCATAAATGGACAAAGCTTTAAGATAACATGTATCAATCACTATTTAGTATGTTAGTTATCAAACTATAGAACACACACATAGTCCGTTCACTTAATAAGATACCATTTAATAAGCAGTGTTCAATTCCTAAGCCCCAAAATAGAAATTAAACAGGAGTCGCAATGGTGCTCAGTCACAAAAATACAGTGGAAATTTGATAAATGTTGCTTACAGTGAATTAACCAAACTGCATAGGACTGATGAGCAATATCAGAAAATACTCAAGTCTCTACCAGAAGTACATTCAATTAATAATAATTTGACTTTATTTATAGCTAACCCCTCCCCTAACATATCAATAAAATCTACAAGTATTTTCCCCTAAAGCTTGCTAAATATCACTGTATTGGATTTATAGCCATGGAAGGAAACTTTTATTTTTTAAAAACAAGTGTCAAGCAAGTACTAAGACAGTTCTTTTAACTTCTTTGACTCATTGCCTCATCTACAAAATGGAGGTCCAAGATTCCATTCTCTCTTCGACCACATGCACTTTTAAAAATTTACCGAAATACCTAGAGCTATTTTTGAAGTCAAGGACTATTATATTACTCCAA
Source organism: Vombatus ursinus (assembly GCF_900497805.2). Lineage (NCBI taxonomy): Eukaryota > Metazoa > Chordata > Mammalia > Diprotodontia > Vombatidae > Vombatus > Vombatus ursinus. The sequence continues at coordinate 4,169,656 of NW_020954565.1, read as the reverse complement.
CACTGCTCAAGAACTAACACCCCAGGGCTCCTAAAAAGACAAATAATCAAGGAGAAAGCAGCTTTAAGAGAACAGACAGAAAAAAATGACTGTTCAAGAAATCTTTTCTCCCTAACCAATCCTGAAGCTTACAATTTGGTGATAAGTTCATTTCTTTAATGGAGGACCACACTCATCAACCTCTGAGAAACGGCAAGATATTTAACAAAGCCTATGTGATGAAATGGATTAATAAAGTAACTTTGGTAAGTGACCATTCTCAACATTCAAGTTAGACTAAAAAGGAAATCCAATTAAGTACTTGAATTGAAATACAAACAAGACACCTCTGGAATCATTTCTGATTTGGTTTGGTTTGGGTTTTAGGTTTTTGTTTTTGTTTTTTTTAAAACAAGAGTCAAGGCAAGCAATTGCTACACTGACTCTCCCCTCCAGTGTCTCTACAGCTTAATATGACAGACATGATTTACTTCCCTTCTATAGTAAGACTATCTTTATTTACTAGAATTTTTGGCTCTCTAATTTCTCTCCACTCACAAGCTCTAGAGTCTCCTAATTGGTTTTCCTGCCTCAAGTCTATCTCCTCTCCAATCGAGCTATCACACAATTGCTAAATTGAGATTCCTACAGCACAGGTCGACCAACGTCCACTCCCTGCTCAATAAACTTTAGTGGTTCTCTATCACTTCTATGATCAAATGTAAACTCTTTTGTTTAGTATTTTTAAAGCCTTTTCCACCTTGACTCCAATCTACATTTCCAGGCTTATTCTACACTGCTGCCCTTCACTAATTACAGTCTAGCCAAACTGACTTTTTTGAAGAACATCTCATCTGCTTCGTATAGGTTATCCCTCCATGCCTGGAACGAACTCCTGCCTAACCACCTCTTGAAAGGCTTCATTCCCTTCAAAACTCAGCACAATCACCGAATTCAACATGAGGCCATTCCTGATCCCCTCAGCTTCAAGTATCACCCCCCTTATTATTTCCTTGTCCTAATTTATCTACTCCCCCAATAGAATGTAAGCTTCCTGATAGCAGGGACTGCTTCCTTTTTTATCTCTGTATCCCCATCATTTAATGCAAAGGCATAATCATAAGCATTTAATAAACCCTTACTGATTGATTTACTTAATTAGTATGGTGAACTTCCTCTGCCTGTGTAGACTTAGATGACTTCTGACTTCTAATTCTATGAAATTAGTCATGTGTCACTTAAAGACTGGCCTGGGGCACAAAGACATTAAGTAATTTGCCCAGAGTCACAAAGCCTCTGTGTGTGCCTAAGGTGGGACTTAAATGGGCCAGTCCTTTATCACATTTACTACACCTATGGTATCCAACTCCCAAAGAAATGGGGCCCACTAATCCTTGTGAACAAGGATCCCTACAGATCTAATATGGACTTCATTTTACTATGTAATGTTATCTACACTGTATTGTATTTTTATTTATTTTGTTGAATACTTCCCAATTACACTTGAATCAGGTTCAGGCCTGCATCTTTGACACCTCTGTTATGTATCATACTAAGCAGATTCTACCAGGGTAATACAGGGAAAAGAGCACTGGACTTGGAGTCAGAAAACCTACGTATGAATCAAAGCACTGACATTAACACCAGACATATGATGGTGAGTCAGCTGTTTAACCTCCCTGGCCTTTAGTTTCATTATCAATAAAATGAGGACTGCTATCTCACAGTTAGGAGGAAAGCACTCTATAAAGCATAAAGTACTATATAAAGGCAAACTCAGTCACAATAACGAAACTAAGAGGTGAAATAAAGTGTGTATCCTCGATTTCTAAAGCAAACCTATAACTATAATATTTTTAAATCATTATAATTGTACCTTGGTCTTAAATGTAGCAGGGGAGCTCCCTATTTAAAGAAAGCCTAGAGTGAATCCTTTCACAAATTGAAAATATGATTTTATAATAGGAAAAATCACTCCTTCATTTGTCTACTTTGAGAGTTTATATTTTCATATAAGCAGAACACACCTTTTTCATTTCCCACCTGCTCCCTTTACATTTGGCCCCTCAATAGGTAGATCATGATAGACCTGTAGGTCTCAGAGCTTTAGGAAGTCAATGTGCTGCAGGCTGACCATTATACTCCCACTCTCCTGGAGAAATCCCACAAGGGCACATGCTATACACACACACACACACACACACACTCTTTATATGACTTTAAGGAAATCAAAAGTAGGCTCTTAGGAAAAGATAGAAGATGCCATTCTTACAAAAGGTAAGGAGCCACATTTGTATCAAGCAAAACAAGTAATATGAGGAGATATTCTTCTGACCAAAGAGTGATGTCCCGAAGGCAGGATGATCTTTTCTTTTCGAGATCAAGGAACGTGATCCCCCTAATCAACTCATAGAATAGTAGATAGGATACTTCGGTACCTGGAAGACCTGGGTTCACATCCTGCCTTAGTCAATTACCAGTTATGTGACTCTGAGCTTTCTTCATCTATAAAATCAGAGTGGGAGAGGGAGGGAGAAAAGGAGGATGGCCTGGATGGCCTCAAGTCCCTTCCAGCTCTAAATCTATGATCCTGAGATTCCATTCAGTGCTGATAGATGATTCTGGAAAGAAGCCAAGTGTTACAGTGGAAAATACACTATACTCTTGAGTCAAAAGGCATGCCCTTATTCTGACATTATAGGACACCAGTTATGGGATACCAGTCAAGTCACTTACTTCTCTCTGGGCTTTAGAATTAGATGCTTTCTGAGGTCCTCTCCAGCTCTGTGATTTTCCTAAAGTTCCAATGAATAGTACTTAATTGCTGGAAAGCCTGTGAGTTTCCCTGATAGTAATGATAAACTTCATCCTTCTGAAGACTGCAACCCAAATCAACAAGAAGGGTAAAATTGATGGGAAATGACACCATCTTCAGAACCTTTAGTTTCCTTCCTCATTGTTCCTTCTCTTCCTTCTCTATTCCTCCCAAAAATCCCCCCCCCCCAAAAAAAAGCACTTCATTCCTTTTTCCTTAACTGGCCAAAACACAACACTTGTCTGTTTAAAATTTATTTGCTGAAAATATTAAATGGTGCTTTAAATCTCCCCAGCCTATTCTTAACTGAAAAACCAAAGGAGATGACATTTTATATTTCATTCTAAAAGACCAAAGGATCCTTATTATTACCTTAATCCCTAGCCCTGCTTACACTTGCACAGAGCAAAATCTGACTTCCTTCCAAATTATTTCGAGCAGCCAGGATCTTCACATTCTTTCGGATGCAGACAACAGTATTTCATGTCACTTAGGATCCATATTCCCTAATCAATATGAAACAATTTACCACAAAACCCATGACACTCAAGCGGATATAGTACTACTTAGTCACTTGGATCCAACTTTAATCAAACGTGCTCCATTCATTGGGAACTAAGGACAAAACCATTCTTAGACGTGGCCAAGCTATGCTGAAGTCTGCAAAGTTTAAAGTCCCTTAGTTTAGGACATTGCTATGCACACTGTGGGTGCTCCATAAATACTTGGTGACTGACTAAGAGGTCAATTATCATGCCTTGTAAATTGCCAGTCTCTCTCTAGACTTTTCATGTGGGTGTGCTCTGCAGTGATTTTTATTTTCCAAAACAGCTACCTATATAACCAAGAAGCTGTTACTCTCAAATTTTGCAAACATTCCCTACAGTAGCAGCACCCATGTCTACTGAGGTGAACTACAACAAACAAACCTAAGCCTTAAAAACACTGCCAGAATGATGATTTTCTGTTATTTACACTCTTATCCACTGGGGGGGGGGGGGAATTAAAAGTCTCAAAAACTGCCACGGAGTAGCAAAACATTTTCCCAAAGAAAACTGGAAAATAAGCAAAACAAAACAGAAACTTACTTTTCATAGACCAGCTCCTCATCGGTGGAGAAATAATGGGTATTTATTGTGCTTTTTGGTCTATTCCTTAAAGTAGCAAAATATAAACGATCTGAAAGACAAGTTTAAAAGAGAGAAGAAAATATATCAGAGGTGGAATCACAGATGTAGAGCCACCTCAGAGGCCACCTAGCATAAACCCTTCATTTTACAGATGAGGAAACCGAGGCTGTGGAAGATTATGTGATTTGCCCAAGGCTAGTAAGCACTAGAGATGGAATCTGAAGCCAGTGCCCTGTCTATCCACTCACTGAGTGAGGAATGAGAACTAAACAGCAAAGGATGCAGAAGAATATACAGAACCAAAATAATAATAATTTCTTGGATTTAAAGAACCTCCTTCCCACCACCAAAAAAATAAAAAATAAAACAAAAACACGTGGAATTATTGTCTCAAACTGGTCTCCTGGCTGCTAGCATCAGAAATTGGAGAACACTTCAGTGAAGGAAGAGAGGAGCAGCAGAGGAAGAGAGAAGGGTACGAACTCAGAGATCGCCTCTCGTCTCCTCTGTCCCAATTAAAGGGAGTTGGGGATACAACAAAAGAAACAATTTTCGCTCCAGGGCCGCTCCAGACCTAGAGACTCCCAAGGGGAGGGCTATGAAAAAGGGGTGGGAGGGGGAGACAAAGGGGTGTGGCTTGGGGAGGGGGTGGGGTCCAAAAAGAATAGAGAGGTCCGAAGGATGGGGAGAGCAAAGCCAGGGGAGGGGGACAGAGCCCCTCGGGATGTCCCAGGAAGGCCCTCCTGCTGTGTAAGAATCTCAGAGAGGGATGGGTCGGGGGGAGACAGCTGCTGCAGGGAGATGGGCTCAGACCAAGGACCTAGTCCGGGAGGCGGGGAACGACCAGAAGCCGGAAGCGGCAGGGGGTCCCTGGGGAGCAAGGGGGCACGAACCCAGAGAAGTAGGGAGAAGGCCGGCTGTTGCTGGGGCGCCCCCTTGACCGAGAAGCTGCGTGGCCGGGACAGGACGAGACGGGACGGGACGGGACGAGACGGGACGGGACAGGACGGGACGGGACGAGACGGGACGGGACACGGACGGGACAGGGATTGGATGGGATGGGATGGGATGGAAGGGACGGGGCCGGGGGCCGGGGGGCTGCCCCTCACCTTTCAAGAACTCAGAAGCCCCGATTAGGTCTCCGACGTCCGCTGCCATCTTAAGCAGGAGCCGTGCTCCAAAGGGCTTGATCGTGACTGGTTTCACCCACCCCCCGGGGAGTTCCCCTCTTCCCCAGAGCCAAAGAGCTCGGAGCTCTGAGCGCGAAGCCAGGCGGAGAGAAAAGCGGCGGCTGCAGCTACGGCGGCGGCGGCGGCGGCGACAGGAGCGGGAGCAAAAGGCGGAGGCTGCTGGGGGGTCAGCGCGCGGGGCGCCCCGGGGACATTCCGAGGGGAGCCCGAGCTCGAGCCCTGCCTGCGCGGGGCGCACACTCCCCCGGCCGCCGCTGCACCGCGCCCGACCCCGCTCCGCCGCCGCCGCGCCTTGAGATACGCAGACCAGCTCTCAGGTCCGGGCAAAGTCTGCTCCCGGCCCCCAAAGTGATCATGGAGGAGGAGACTACTGGCCCCGATCGCGCCCGTGACTACTTGTGCTGCAGGCAGGCAGGCGCCTGGGTGCCTGCCCGACTGGCAGCCGCTGCTCCTCGTCTGCCTTCAGCCCTTTCTCCTGCTTCTTGTTGTCCTGCTGCTGCTGCGGCTGCTTCTGCTTCTTCCCTTCTTCTCCTTCCTCCTCCTCCTCCTCCTCTAGGTCCACCCCCAGACCTACCTCCCCGCCCTCCCCCCCCTTCCTCCACTTTCACCGCTCCGCGGCCATCCCTTAAAGAGGCCGCCCTTCTCCTATCTCCCCCCCCCCCCCAGCCCCACGCCAGAGTAGTTACCAGGCGCCCAATCGGGTCACTAGGAGCCGGTTGCTAAGGCTTTGTTACAGCTCACCAATTGCAGCAGAGGAAACTGCGCCCTAGGCCGGGAGGAACCGGGAGGGGCCTCTAGGCCAGAAACTTGTGAATGGAACATTGGAGTGAGAGGGGAAGGTGGGGGAGGGGCGCTGCCGTAAGACTCGGATGCTCTAAGATTAGAATCCCTTCCTTAGCTCTCTCACTAAATCCTCTCCTGCCTCTGGTTCTAAAAGCCCCGGCATCTAACTTAATGTATTTATTCCTCCCTCCCGTTGCAATTACCCACCTCCTAACCACTTTCCAGCCCAAGATACTTACTCCTGCTGTACCTAAATTTTCTTTTAGCTTTACTTTGCGCAATACCCTCTATCCACCATATATACCTCTTCCCACTATCTTTGGGATTTCCTTCTTTAAAACGAAAAAAGTTATTCCCATATCCTAGAAGAGGAGGTGATGAGGGATTACCCTCAGGATTTTCAGATGTTCTCAAATTCTATCAAATTCGCGGGGGGGTGGGGCGGAAGAAGAGGGGAGTGGAGGTTCCATTCAGATTCCCAGAGCTTGCTGGCTTAACTTTGCTCAAAGGCATCATCTCAAGTGCCTCTTTCAATGGTATTTTAGGGGAAGGAGAAAGGAGGTGGAGAGGAAACGGGACAGCCTCCCCCACCCCACCCCCAAGAGTGGCAGATCTTCAGGAGGAAAGTTACACAAAAACATTTCTTTTCTTCTTCGCATCTGTAGCTGCGTCCCAGAGAGCGCAGTCTTTTACCTAGAACCTGGCTTATTTCTGCTTAAAAGGTGCTAACACTTATGCAAAAATTAGTGCTTTCTCTTATATGTTACATTTTTTCGTCTAATTAATTGTCACTTGCCTATTCGAAAATAACACCACTGACGAGTTCTTAACACTTATAAAAACCAGGTCTTGCTGTTATAGTATATGGTTAATTAGTTGTCACTGTTGCCTTTTCGAAATTGATGCCACTGACCTTCCACCATTAGGACACCACCGGGAGTGGTGGTGAATGTTTGCTGTTGATCCCTCCGCACACTTCCCACTAGTCTCAGCCGAGAAAGGGGATAAATTTATTGAAAGGAGCATTAAGGGTGAAATCTGTGAGGAAACTAAGCTAATTGGCGTTACACTAATTAGCGGGTCACTATAACCAACTGACTTCCAAGAGCCTTCAAGACAGAAGACTGTACCTTTAAGGAAGGGTGTTTCCTATTCTGAATATTAAAGTGTTTGAAAATTCTCATTAATCCTTACCAGACCATTGTAAAATTAATAAAAATTGAACACAGTCCTGACATCCAGAAGTCTGAACACTAAGCACCTCTAAACCTCAGAAGTGTTTTTAAAATACAAAGGCCTGAGAATGTGTTGTGCTGTTGAGAATACAAAGTAATTCTGGACTAATGAGGGATACAACACACATTGAGTTATATTCCATGTTTTGCAGATCACAGATTGAGCAGTGATGTTCTTAGTGAATGAGTCATCTCCCAAACCTTGTGTTCATCTAATCACTAGGTTTCAAACTGATATTCTCCTAGATGCTATCAGCCTGGTTTTCTGCCTCAGAAAAAAAAAAAAAGGCAGTTAATAATAGCTAACATTTATGTAGCTCTCACTATGTGCCAGTCACTGTGCTAAGCACTTTACGATTATTATCTCATTTGATCTCACAACTCTGAAAGGTTTACTGTTAGTATCCCCATTTTAAAAATGAAGAAACTCAGGCAAACACAGGATAAGTGATTTGTCTAGGATCATACAACACTGCTAAAAAGTGTCAGGGGCCAGTTTTGAACTCAGATCTTCCTGACTCCAAGCCTAGCACTCTACCTACTGTGTGCCACCATCAAGAGCTATGTTCAAGCAGTCATATGTAAATTACCCACTAACTCATAAAGTTAGTTTGAATTATACCTGTTGCAGTAAATTCACATGATTTCAAGAATCAATCCTTTTATTCTCCCAAACCACAAATGTAGAGCTGGAAGAAACTTGAGAATTATTCAGCCCCATCAGTCAGTCAGTCAACAAAGCATTTATTAGATGCTTACTATGTGTCACCGTACTAAGACCTGTGGGAATACAAAGAAAGACAAAAACAAATTGTGCTTCTAAGGAGCTCGAAATCTGATGGAGGATACTATACGAAAGCACAACTATGTACAAACAAGGTATAGATACAGGATAGATTAGAGATTATCTCGGAGGGAAGACATTAAGATTAAGGAGGACTGGGAAAGACCATTGGCAAACGGTGAGATTTTAGCCAAGGCTTGAAGGAAGCCAGGGAAGCTAGGAGTCAGAGATAAGAAGGGAGAGGAATGAGGGGCAGCCAGCGAAAATGCTCAGAGGGAATGGAGTGTCACGTTTAAGGAACAGCACTTTGCAAATGATGAAACTGAGGTACAGAAAAGATGTTTCACTTGGTCCCAAAAGTCCTAAAGTTAGAAAATGTCAGAGACTGAATTTGTAACCAACCAAGTCTTTTGATTCCACAGTCTTCCTTCTATCATACTGTATTTCCTGACACTCCTCACCCTCACTCAGATGAGTGTCTCCAAAAACATGTATGTCACTTATTTTGAAAGGCTACCTCTGACTCCTTAGTCCATTTCAAGAGGAGGTTAGTGCCAAAGTTTTGAAAAGCCAGTTGAGGCCTAGATATCATGGGGGGCAGAGGGCAAGGGGAGAGATGACAATTCATTAAAATTCATTAAAATCTTGTAGTTTAGCCCTTATCTCTCAGAAGGACCTATTGCCAGAATCTTGATATCAATACAAATTGGACCAATTCAAACCCAACATGTATATTAGAATTCTATAATTTATGTCTGACATGCAAAAGAGAATGAAAAGTAAAAGGCATAATTCGAAGAATTTAGTGGTTTCCTTCTCTTAACGTATATATCATTGTTTTAAAATTTTACTTGTAGTCCAAATGTGTCAGCTTCAACACTAGAATTTCTAAATCTCATTGATATAAAACAAATCTTCCCTAACCTATCTTCCTAACTGGCTTTATGTTTACAAGGAGTCTAAGAAGAGATTTGTGGGTTTTAATTTATTACATAGCCCTTTTTAAAATTTTACATTGTGGACTTGAGTAGTCCCATTCTATATATTTATAGAAATTCAAGAGGCAACTGGGTAGCACAATGGATAGCTCATTGGCCCTGAAGTCAGGAGGACCTAAGTTCAAATCTGGCCTCAAACTTGTACTAGCTGTGTGACCTTAGGCAAGTCACTTAACCCTGATTGCCTAAAAAAAAAATCTGTGTGGATGGATCACAGATCCAGAGTTGGAAAGGACCTCTAAAGTCAATCTAAATTAACCCCCCCCCTTATTTTACAGCTGCAGAAACTGCACCCAGGAAGTTAATTTTTCCAAGATAACACAGTGAGAAACCAGCAGAGGTAGACTTTGAACTCACATCCTTCAAGTCCAGAGCAAGTTCTCTGCCACACTGCCTCCTATGCCTCAGGTATCAAAGGAAAGTTAAACAAAGCAAAATATTATTTTCAAAGTGCATTTCAAATCAAATTTCCCTACTATAATTATTTCACCCAGCAATCAAGTTCATATCATTAAGCTAGTTATTAGAGCAGATAGAATGAGGCATGAATGAACATCCCTAAATTTGACCAGTATATAGGGAACTCCTTTTGTATAATGGCAAAAATAACTAAAAGGCATAACAGCATTTTTTTCTCAAAAGATTTCCCACCCATGGTCTAACGGTACACTTCAGATACTTCAGAAAAAAAAAAAAGTTTTCATTATCTTACTATTAGAAATCCGAGAAAGCAGGGATTCAAAATGAAAGCAATCAGGGGCATCTGGGTGGCACGGGGTTAGAGCTCCAGCTTTGGAGTCAGGAAGACCTGAGTTCAAATCCTGCCTCAGACACATAATACTTATAAGCTGTGTGACCGTCACTTAATCCCATTGCCTAGCAAAAAACGAATCAAAATGAAAGCAATTCCTCCTTCCCTCCCCCCCACCTTACTAATATTTTGTGAATACTGTGATGATGAAAAATAAAAAGGAAATACATATCCAATAAGTGATGATAAGTAATGAATATCTTACCTAAAAAAAAATCAGCGTGAAGAACAATTAGTTACTATCACTTTAATAATGACTTTCCTAGTTAAAATCTACACAATTAGTGAAAAACAGAAATTTCTGAGAGACATAACAACCTCCCCAAAATGTTGTAAATGAACCAGCCCATACAAAGTTCTAATGATGTCACAGAACCATTGTTTTCTCAACTAGCATGGTCAAAGTCATCAGATGTAGCCTTATAATAGTACCAAGGTTATATGCCCTAAGGAGGAATTCTACAAAGAGTAGTCTGTGGCAGAACTCTTTGGAGGAGAGCTTACAGCTGTTGCTGACTCCTTTATGTTCATAAAGAATTCATAACATATTCATAAATGAACATAAAACAGTTTGGGGGACTCAGGATGAGGCAATACAGATATCCTATTTTACAGGTAAGGACACTGAGGTGTAAAAAAGTTGAATGACTTGCCCAAGGTCACATAGCTAGTGAAAGAGTCACAATTCTAATCATGTCACTCCTTTACCGAAAAACTCGGGGTCCTCCAATTACCTTTAGGATAAAGTACAAAATATTCATTCTGGTATTTTTTAGGCCTGCCACAATCTGGTTCCCCCATTGTTTTCCAGATTTATTTCATATCACACCAACCCCTCCAAACGGACCTACCAGCTCTTCCTCAAACTGAGCATTCAATCTCCTGCCTCCATTTTTGCACGGGCCATCGTTTTCCCCACCATACCTAGAACTCACGCCATCATCTTCCTTGACTCCACCTCTTAAAATCCCCAGATTCCTTGATTACTTCCAGGCTCAGATCAGATATGGCCTCTTACTGAGAGGCCTTTTCGGATCCCCACCCCTCCACCTTCCACCAATTGATGGTACCCTCTATTTCATAAAATTACTTTTGTACATACTGAACTATATATCCCTCCCCTTTCCCCACTCCCACCCAGTAGAATTAAAAATCATTGAAGGCATGGATTGTTTTTTGGTGAGGGAGGGAGGGAGTAACTTGTTTGCCCTATTATCTACAAAGCCTTGTGCTCTGTACATAGTAGGCTTTTAGTAAATGTTTGCTCAGTTGTTGGATTGAATTGAAGCTAGAACTCCAAATCCATGGTTCTTTCCACTTATACCACAGCTACATGGAAAAATAATGTTCTGAAGGCATGGCATGGGTGTTCTCAACTGTTTAAGGCAGCACTATCATTCCTGGTCTGATATTTAATTAAACAGATGAGAGAGAACTGGCATCAAAACTGTGGTTGAGGAGGCAGGAGCTTTGAGATGCTGCGTGAAGGAATTGGGGCGTTGGCGTTTTATTTGATAAAACAGTTGTCAGTCTGAGATGATAATATACAGGAACAGTGGTGTGGAAGCCAATTAAACCGTCTGGTAAAGCGAAAGTAAGGAAAATAGAGCTTTGGTTTAGTTTTGTTTTGTTTTCTCCCAAATGCAAAATACAACACCAAAGCTTCATACAATTTGGTTGCTGATGAAGGCAGGGATTTCAGCAAAGTGGGTGAGCAATGACCTTTCAAAGATTTCACAAATATATGTATGCTTTTACATATACCCATACATATAAACACATGGAGTTAGAATGTTTGCAAAAGCTGACCTGATGGCAGATCATTCTCATTTTCATCTTCTGATCTCTGATCCTATCAAATCTGCAAAATTACTGATTAAACCAATAGTACTTAGTACTCCTAAGCAGCTTCCTTGTTAAGCAAACTTTATGAATGGATTCAGTCTCTAAGAAAATTAGGCTATTTCAGTTTTGTGATTGAGGCAGAGAAACTACTGAGAGATTATATGATTTTCTGCAAAACAAAAGATGAATTACACAGGCAGTTAGTGCCAGGGTTGCTTCTCCATCCTAGGAGACCTGACTCTCAAAGTCTGTCTGAGCCCCACAATAAGTCAGTCAGTCAATAGGCATCTACTTATTTGTAAGTATCTACTACCTGTCAGGCACCACACTAAGCCCTAAGGGGATACAGAGAGAGGCAAAAAGCTTGTTCTCGTTCTCAAGCTCACAATGGAGAGATAATATGCAAACTATGAGCAAAGATCTATAGTAGTCAGTCAACATCTGAAGCAGTTCTTCAAAAGGAAGGAACTAGCATTAAAAGGAGCAGTGAAAAGCTTGCAGAGAGTGGAATTTTAGCTGAAACTTGAAGAAAGCCAAGGAAGCTCTGAGGTGAAGATGAGGAGGGAGAGAATTCCAGGCATGGGGGACAACCAGTGAAAATGCCTGGAGTTAGAAGATGGATCCTTAGGTGCCTGGATCGAGTAACTTTGACAACTGGTGATCAGATTGGCCAGATTTCACTTTAAAAAATCCCAGATTTAATAAACACGACCAATTTCACAGGATGTACAGTTGCAGCTATAAAGGCCATGCAATAAAATCAAATGAATCTTATCCCAGAAGTCAACGGGACAGTAATTCAGGCACCAATCCTCAAAGGTAGAAGGCAACATGGAGAAATGCTGGTTCACAAAAGTCCACAAAACAGGTTACAAGCAAAGCCAAGGATTCCCTGAAGAAAGAGTGAACCAATGCAGTGAATAAGCTAAAGAAATTCAAGTATATGATGGCTGAAGAGACAATTAAACTAATAGAAAAATTGGGCAAAAATGGTAGAGGTCAGGTAGCCAAAATGGACACGCACTCATATCAACGGCCCAGGAACTCCTGGGAAAGGAAAGAAGTTCCAGGTGTGTATTAGCAGTTTCCTGTATTCAGTGCTTTTTGTCTTCATTCCAAGATGCCTTATTCAAGCCGCAAGATTGTCCTCTGTTTCCCACCAAAAAGGAAGGGAGGGGAAAGGAAAGGAATGAGCATTTATTAACTACCTTCAATGTGCCAGGCACCATGCCAAGCACTTTTACAAATATTATCTCATTTGGTCACAGCATCAGCCTGTGTGAGACAAGGCCACTTACTCTTAGCTGACCTTGATGTTGGCTGGTTTCACTTTGGGCCTATCAGCATAGTCAACCTCTACTTAGTAAATACCTGTAGTTGTGAAAATATACCTATAGCAGGCTCAGTTCCATTCATTTTATGTACCTAGAGGAGCAGGAATATTAACAGATTGTGACCTCCTCTGCTTTCTTCCTATCAACCCTACACCAAGGAGTATTTAGTGGGAGGGGTGGGGAGGATTTAAGGGGTGGGTTATTTCTCTCCTTTTGAATAACACAGTAAACTCATCTCCTTACTGTTGCTCCACAGATTAAACTCCACTTCGACTTTACCTATAATCCACATTCTGAAGCCGTGACTGAATTTTAGGTGTCTATGACATTTTGCTCACACTAGTCTTCATTGATAAATTAAATATTAAAAAAATGGATTGAATAGAAGCAAAAAAATTAATCAACAAGTATTTGTTACGTGACAACTTTGTGCCAAGTGCTATGCTAACTACTGGGAATATAAAGATTTAAAAAAAAAAACAACCTAGTCAAGTCAATTCAACAGGCAAACTTATTAGGAGCCTGCTGTGTAACAGAGAGACACTGCTGAATGCTTAGGAAAACAAAGAAAAGGAAAAAACAAAAAGTTATAAAACAAGGCCTAACACAGCTCACTTTCTTTTATGAATAAATGAAGATGCATTTATTAAGTGCTATACAAATACAAATACAAAAGCAAAGATAGTCCCTGATTTCAAGGAATTTACGTTCTAATTGCGGTAACCCAGAAAGCCAAGGGGTAGCCACATAAAAACAGAGGTTTGCTGACAATTGTCCTATGTTGATATTTGGAGATGATAATAATCCAGTATTCATCTCCAATCCTAAATTCTTTATCCGAGCTTCAGTCTTAAATTTCAAACTAACAACTAGACTTTCTACACACACACACACACACACAACACACCCACACACACACACATACATATACATACATATGTAAATATGTATGTAGAAAGTCTAGTTGTTACATACGTATATAATACATACATATGTAAACATGTATGTATGTATGTATATATACATATATAAATGAAAGGAAGGAAATAAGTATGAAACACCTACTATATTCCAGATTGCTAAGTGCTTTACAAATATTATGTCATTTGTTCCTCACAACAATTCTGTTGTACTATTATTATCCTCATTTTACAGTTAAGGAAACTGAGGCAGAAGGGACCAAATGACTTACCCAGAGTCACACAGCCAACAAATGTCTTAGGTGGGATTTGAACTTAGGTCTTCCTGACTCCAGACTCAGTACTCTATTCACTATATCACCTAGCTGATATACATAAATATATAGATATAAATATAGATATACACATACCTATACATATATGTTTATGTATATATATGTGTGTTTATATAGTGTGCACATGCATTGTATATAAATATATATAATATGTGTACATATACACACAAATGTGTGCATATGTTTATATATGTTCAGATCTTCCCTCCGATACTTAACTAACAGTTTTGGCCAGAACAGGTCACTTAACCATGATTCCTAAGAAACAGAATCAGAGAACTGCTGCTGAAAGTTTTAGCCCCTTAGTCTTTTCTATCTGCTTTTGTGATTGGTTAGCACTTCATCTGGCCCGCTATTTCAGGCAACCCCTTTAGCCTTGCTTCACTTTACTCTTGCCGCATAACCCCATCCAGTTCTGAAACCATGGAATCAACTCTGCCATTGCTCCTGGCAAGGGTGTGTTGATTGTAACCAGGCTTCAGGTCCTGGCTGCATAGATTTATGGGAATCAAAGTCCAAAGGGACAAAGGAGGTCCTTGTCATTTGGAGGGGAAGGATCCAGAGTTCTGGGCAATGCGTTGTACTTCCTTGCTGTGCTGGAAGGTTTTGAACCAGACTGTGGGACCAGGGAAAATTGGTTGTCAGTGGCAGTGAGGGTAGCTCAGCATGATAGCAGGTGTTTGAATGGAGACTAACAATAGAGCGTTGATGTGGCCAGCACTTTCCCTGTATGATTTTCTAACTATTAAAAGATGCTGATGGAGTTGTCTGGCATGGACTTGAGGTTGAAGGTTGTGACTGTACCAGCAGAAAATCTATGAAGGATTTCATACTTCTTCTCATCCCCGCCCCAGCTCTCTCTCTGGCACCTATTGTTTGTCTAAGCTTTACCTATAATTTCTCTATTTTTCAAGCTATTTCTATTTCTTGATTTAGTTTCATAAAAAATCATAAATGATCATAACTTCTTTGTGTCGCATGTCTGTGTACTAGTAGTACTCTGAGAAAAATGTAATGGAAGACATCAATAAATAACTGGAAACAGACATAATTTAAAACAGAGCAGGTGTTTGAACCTCAGTCTAAAATAATCAAGATTTCATCATGACTTGGGCACTCCAAACATAATAGAAAATTTTATGATTTTGATTTTTAATAATTTGTACAAGCTCCAAAATAATAGAGAGAAATTAGCCAGTGAATTGGAACCATTTCACCACTAGATTAAAACAAGTCATTGCAGAACCAGAGCCAGGTGTAGCTCAGAACCCGGGGCTTCTTGAAGAAAAGGGTAAAGTAGGGTCAAAGACCAAGGGAAGGTCATGTCTCAGGGGTACCTGATTGAAAGGGAAATCATCAAAGAAAAACTTCCTAGTGACACCTGCTGGCTATACAAATATTCCCACTCATCCCTGAAATTGAACTTGCCCCTCCCTTGCCACCACACTCCAGGGTGAATTGTCTCTCCTCTCTCCACATTAGAATTTAAGCCTCTTGAAAACTGGGATCAAATGTCTTGGTTTTGTATTTGTATTTCTATCTCTAGGGCTTAGCACATAATAAGATCTTAATAGATGTTTTTGTTTTTCCGTTTTTACTCATTTATTCATTCAGTCTCAAACAATCCTCTAGGAATTATCGTCTAGGTTATTATAGTTTGTAATATGCCTAGATGAAAGGAATTCCCCACAGAAATGAAATCAAAGAGTTCTCATGTATTCTCACAAGTTTGTACGAAGGCAATTAAAAAAAATACAGAAAAAGTATTTTGGTTTTTTGATAGGTAATGAAAAAGAATAGGTTTTCTTTGAGAAAAGGACCCCCTCAGTTTTTCCACTTTCTAATGCTTCTGGAAATATTTTTATTCTCTCTCACAAAAATTGTTTTGAATCAAGTAAAGGCTCAGCCTCAGATTTAAACATTGTAGGCTGAGACACAGTATTGACTGATTAATGAGGAACCCTTCAAAAGCTCCTAGAGCTCAATGTCATTTTAGTGATCAAAATATACCTTAATACCCATTGTCGAATTATTGTGGCTAACTTTCCAATTAGCTAGCAAAGAGAATAGATTCCCTTTACCTTTAGCACAGAGAGTAGATTACAGAATTGTTAGTTCTCTAAATTGGGATGGTTTAGGAAGAAAGAACAAAAAGACTGAAATATCTTCTACAGATTCATGGAAACCTAAATCTTAGAAGGGAAAGCACTGTATTTAAAATGGGGAGTCCCAGTTTCAACTCCCAATCTACCATTTGTGTGGCTTTGGGCAAGTCACTTTATTTCCCTATACCTGAAGGGTTTTTTTTGTCTGTAAAATGGTGGAACTGGACAAAATGATCTCTGAGGTTCTTCTGATCCTAAATTTTATGATCTTAGATGCCATCTTGTTCAACCCCTTGATTTTACAGATAAATAAATTGCCTTTGACCCTGTATTGATCAATGCTTTTATCAATGACTTGGATTGCAAACATAGATGGCACATTTGTCATAATTTCATTTATTAGAAAGCAGGAGAGGATCTGCTTAACACATTGGAAAACAGGATCCAAAAAGATCATTACAGGCCAGAATGATGGACTGACTCTAACAAGATAAAAGGTAATTAGAATAAGTGTCAACTCAGAAGATCATAAGATTTAGAGCTGGAAGGGACTTTCGAATTGATCAAGATCATCCCTCTCATTTTACAGATGAGGCAATAGAGGCACAAAAAGGACAGATGATTTGCTCAGGGTCACCCAGGTAGCTCATGAGGAGCTCCTCATACGGATGAAATCACAGGTCAAGTCTCTATCCCATTAAAAAGCTATAGTGTCCTGAGTCAGTTAATCAATAAACATTTAAGTGCTTACAATGTTCCAGGCACTGTGCTAAATTCTGAGGATAAAAAGAAAGGTAAAAGACAGTCCCTATTCTCAAAACTCACTGTCGAATAGGAGACAAAACATGCAAACCACTATGTAAAACAAGCTATATACTGAATAAATTAGAAATAATTGACAGAGGAAAGGTACTTGAATTAAGAATTGGGAAAGGCTTCCTGTAGACAGTGGGATTTTAGTCAGAGCTTGAAGAAGACCAGAGAAGCCCAGAGGCAGAAATAATGAGGATAGAATTCCAGACATGGGACTTAGCCAGTGAAAATGCCTGGAGTCAGGAAGTAGAGTACCTTGTTAGAGGGAACCAGGATGGCAAAAGGGCTCTGCCATTCATGCCACGTGAGTTAACAAAGTTAGAGACATTTAGCCTGGAGAAGAGAAGATTCTGGTTGGGATGAGATAGCCATCTTCAAATATTTGAAGGCTATCCTTGTGTGGAAGAGGAATTACACTTGTTCTGTTGTCCCCAAAAGGGCAAAAACAGGAAGAATGGATCAAAGTTGCCAAGAAGTCTGAGCTTAAAGTCAGAAACTTCTTAACAATAAGAGATATCCAAAAGTGGAATGGGCTCCCCTAAGTATTGTTGGCTTCCCTCTCCTTGGAGATCCTCTATAAGAGACCAGATGACAATTTGTAGGATGGATATGTTATGGAAAGAATTCTTTTTGGGCATTAGATGGACTCTGCTGGCCCTTCCAACTCTCTGATAGTCTCTGAGTTAATACGTATCCATCATTAAGTCATATAACAGACATTAGAGACTGATTACTATGTCCAAAACCCTGTGTTACTTGCCTTTGCTACTTTAGGGAGTATTATTATTACTATTACTATTGTTGTCCAGTTGTGGTGAAGAAAGTTTCTATAAAAATGCAAAGTATTAACAAGACAGTTTATTACAGTATTAAAAAATGGTTGTTGTCCAGCTATGATCCTAAAATCTCCCTGAATTAAATCAATCAACAAATATTCATTAACCACCCACTATGTGCCAGGCACTGTTCCAGGAGCTGGGGTTACATAGCCAAAACCTTCACCTCAAGTCCTTGGCCTCAACGAGCTCACAGTCCACTGGAAGATACATGTTCATAGACAAGTAAATACAGGCTATACAGAAATAGGGTGATTTGGGGGGGCGGTACTAACAACTGGGGGAATCAGGAAAGCCCCCTTGAAGGAGATGTACCTGAGCTGAGCCTTGAAAGGAATGAAGGGATGGCAATACAGAGAAGGGTGTTCATTCCAGGGATGGGGCGGGGGAGGGGAGCGGGACAGCTTGTGTAAAAGCATCAAGCTGGCAGGAGGAATGCCATTTACAAGGAGGAGAAGCACTCTAATTATTAGCTGGAATGTGGCACTCATGAGGGGGAGCAGTGTGTAATCAGGATCGAAAAACAGACCGGCACCAGATTCTGAAAATATTTAATGTTCAACTGAAGAGGAATTAATAGATACGTAGTCAAAAAGTTTCTTGTATATGTAGCTTCCCTAATATTTAAAATATCTCCTTGACTGTTTCAATGACAGAATAAATAAATAGGAAATAAAGTTGCAGAAATATATATGATAAATCTCAATTTTCACATATTGAGCTTTCTTAAAACTGGGTGCTACTTAAGGAGTGACTTTTCTTAAGATCCATTCTCAACAATATACTGTCAGGTGATCTGATCACAGCTCTGTTCTCACAGGTCACATAACCTGTTTCACGGGCAACAAAAATGGTGATGATTGTACAGTATAAGAACATAAAGCTGGTGATATCAAGGAAGTAATCAGACAAACAAAACATTTTTAGAACTGAGCTTTAAGTGTAATCTCTAGAAAAAAGGAACTGGGCTCAATTGGGAAGGCATGACTCATAACATCATACTTTATGATTCTTACCTCTACCCCCTTCCTATAAACACTAGACTTTGGTTCTTTTCTAGCTTTTAATCAATTAACAAGCACTGAGCCTTTAGTATGTGCTAGGCAAGAAAGAAGAGGATGACTAATAGAAGATCAACCTGGGAGCTGGGGGAGGCGGAGGTGTCTGAATCTGTTTCATGGAAGCCCAGATTCCTTGGAAGGCCAAGGAGGAGAGAGCTTTTGGGTAATAGCTATATTTTGTATGTATGTATATGTATACATACAATTTCACCTGATAGAATGTAAGTTTCTTAAGGGCAAGGACTGCTTCATATTCATCTTTTGTGTTTCCATTGACTAGAATTATGCCTGGTATATAACAGGTGCTTAATAAATGCTTTATGAACTCAACTCGCCATCTTTAGGGATCCCTACTTCAATTCACTCAATAGATCTTGAAAATTCATAAATGAATTTCACTGTAAAAAGACCTGCATTCAAAATCTACCTCAGGCACTTACTAGTTGTATGACCCGGAACAAATCAGTTAATCTTTCTCAGACTCTGGACAATAATAGCACCTATTTCATAGTGTCATTGTGAGGATCCAGTGAGATAATAAATGTCAGCACTTTGCCAACCTTAAAGCACTATCCATGTAAATACTATTGTTGTTGTTAAAAAGACAATGTTAGGGCCAATGGGTTTATAATCAGAATTTTTTTTAAAGCATTGATAACACTTCATCTCACCACTACTTGGTCTGTATCCCAAAGATATTGGGGGGAAAAAAGAGAGAAAAGATCCTATTTATACAAAAATATTTATAGCATCTCTGTGTGTGGTGGCAAAGAATTGGAAATTCAGGGCATGCCCATCAATTGGGAAATGGCTGAACAAGTTGTGGTAAATTATTATAATGGAATGCTTTTGTGCTGTTAAGAAATGACAAGCAGGATGGTTTCAGAAAAACGTGGGAAGTCTTACATGACCTGATAAAAAGTGAAGTAAGCAGAACCAGGAAAACACTGTGCACAGTAACAGCAATATTATATGATGAACAACTGTGAATGACTTAGTTATTTTCAGTAACACAGTGACTCAAGACAATTCCAAAGGATTCATGATGAAAAAAATGCTTTCTAGCTCCAGAGAAAAAACTGATATTATACAAACCATACTACTTTTCTTTTCCTTTCTTCCTTACTCTTTCTTTCTGCCTTTCTTTTCTTTTTCTATTTGAGTTTTCTTGCACAAAATAACTAATATGGAAATGTTTTACATGATTGTACATGTATAACCTATATCAAATTATTTCCTGTCTTGGGGGGGATTAGAATTTGGAGCTCAAAACTTAAAAAAATGTTAAAAATTGCTTTTACATGTAATTGGGGGGGGAATAAAATATTATTAAAAAAAAGAATATCCCAAAATATAAAAATAACACTTCAACACAGGTCAATCATTCTGCATCAATATCTATTCTTTCATTGAGTAGCAGAATTTAACGAGTAAAAGGGACATTAAAGAGACAATAGGATACAGTAGAAAGAGCACTGACTCCAGATTCAGAAGACCTGGGTCTGAGCCCACCTTTGATTCTCATTATGTTTATCACCTTGGGCAAGTCACTTAATGACTTTGTGTGTGACCTTGGGCAAGCCACTTAGTGTCCATGAGTCTCAGTTTCCTCATCTTTAAAATGAAGAAGTTGACAAGATGGTGCCTGAGGTCCCTCTATTTTTACAATTTTTTTCAATTAACAAAAATCTATTTTTCCCTCCCACTTTTTCCCCTCCCTATTTAAATAGAAAAAGGAAAAAAAAAAAAACCTTGTGACAAATACGCGTAGTCAAGCAAAATGATTGGCCGTGTCAAAAAAAAAGTCTCAATCTGTACCCAGACTCCATCACCTCTGAGGTCCCTTTTCCTTTTTTAGCTCTAGAGTTAAGATCATGGTGTAAATTCTCTTTTTACAGATGAGCAAAATCAATTTATCCATAGTCACATAGTTGTAATAATTAATAATAATAATAATAGCACTTAGATAGTACTTTAAGGTTTGCAAAGCCTTTTACCATATGTTAACTTCTTTGATTAGTGACAGAGATCTCTTGCTTCATAATCCAATGTTCTTTCCACTACTCCTTGGTTAGGATATAATACAAATGATTAAGAGAAAAATCTGTATGTGTATGATGAGGATAAAAGAGGAAGAGGAAAAAAGAACTAAGATTTTAACTGTGAGGAACAGAAAAGGATACTTCAGTACTTAGTGGCTAGGTGACGAAGTGAATAGGTTCCTGAGCTTGGCCTCAGGAAGACCTGAGTTTAATTCCTACCTCAGACACTTTCTAGCTGTGTGACTCTGGGCATAGCTTGTTTATGTGTAAAAACTGGAATAAAAACTCTAATTGCATAGGGTTGTTGGGAAAATCAAATGAGATAACACATAGAGTGCTTTGAAAGCCTTAAAACACTCTATAAGTGCCACCTGTCATTATTATTATTACAATTTTCCCCAGTTAGATGGGAGCCAGACTTGTATATTTTAAGTCATCCAGGGCAATTATCTATTTTTGCAGATAGATCAAGAAAGAAGTAATGGCTACCAAAAGAAGATTGGAATGTCATTTTTTTAAAATAGAGAAACATTCAGACAACCCAAATTTTCTGTTTCCTTATACTTGGGCAAATTTCTCCTCCATTTTTTACAGTAAGAGAATGAGAAAATTTATGCATCATAAAAGTTAATAAAACCAAATAATTTTGTAGTTAATTAGTATAATTCAATTCCTTCTGTTTCTAAAGCTGTAGCCAGTTACAGGACCCATGCAATTAAGATAAAACATATCTCTTTGTGGAAAAGGAGTGGGAAAAAGACCAAAAATCTCTCTGAGAATCCTGCTTCAATCTCCACCCCACTTTGGAAGTTTTTTGGTTTGGTTCTAAATGGTCCAAATGGATCTGGACATCTTGATCTGGAAAGTGGCGTTACTTTTTATACATACTTCATCTTAGCCACCAAACTATAGGAACAGATCAACCCAAGAAGAATTTAAACCAAACTATTTCAACATCATGGTTTCATGGAATAAAAGGGCACAAGGAATCTGACACTCCTCATTCACTCTTTTCCCAAATATTATCATCCAGAGCCATAATTAGGTCACAGTGACCAGGGAGGAAGCCCCAGGGAACCAAAATTTAGAGGGGCATGCTTTATCTCCTGGTGGATCTCAGGTCCATTGTCCCTGCACCTCACAGATTTTTGTTAGTCTTGCATCATTCTTCCTGCTTCACATCCTCAACATAAATGCACCTGCTCCCTCACCTGGTTCTGGGCTTTCATCTCAGACCAAGGAGACCCTTCCTTGAAGCCTAGTGGCTCAGCAGCCCATTGCCACACCTGCTGCCCATTCTTTCCAAATCTTACAATTGAAGGAAACAAGCACTGTGCCTCCACCCACCATGGTGACCTCTACAATTACCTTCATCACCCTTTTCCCACCTCTTACTCAGGAGTATGGAATTTGGAGGTTTGTGACTGAACTAAGTGAGGGCATGTCAGACTTTTTAGAGGACAGGCTGTCCATTCTCACTCCACTATATCACTACTAGCAGCTCATTTGAAAGCCACTGACGGTGCAATGAAAGTCAGATCTGTCATATACTGAAAGTGAAATCTTAAGGGCTTTCTATAACCCAGGTGAGTTTTGTTCTGGCCTGACCCCACTCTGCTTTCTCCCTGGGTAGTGGTCTCCCAAATATCAGCTTTTCAGTCCTTCCACAAGGTATCTTTTTGAGGTCTCCTCCCCATCCTCTAACTCAATTTTTCCATAGTTGCAAGAATACTTAGCTATGGTTCTGACACTAGCCCCATTCTCTTCCTATTTCTCCTCTTAGTTACCACAAGTTATTTTCTTCTTTCCAATTCATATTTGCGATATCATAGGATTTAGAGCTAACCATACCCTAAAGGTCATCTAATGCAACTCAACCATTTTATAGATAAGGAAACTGGGGCTCAATAAGAGTAAGTGATGTGCCCAAGGTCACACAGATAATGAGTAGTAAAGCCAGGACTTGAAGCTAGGTTATTTGACTTCCAGATATGACAGATAAACCAAAAGACCTAGATCCAAGTACTAGATTTATCTATAATATAAATGTAACTTCCACACAAATATCATTTGTAGTATTTGAAAGCCCATGAGGTTAAAGAGCCCCTCTAGGTCATGGCTGAATGTTTCTACAGCATATTAACTAGAACATGGGTTCTCTGTAGAATTTTGCTTATGTTTTTCAGATTTAAAATTACACTAAATCATGGACCTTAGAATTTCTTTGAATTTTTGAAAAATCCATCTTCTTTTTGACCTTTATACCACTGTGGGAAAATTAGTAGCTGTCAGTCATCTACCACCACTATTTTTTTTTAGGCAATTGGGGTTAAGTGACTTGTCCAGAGTCACACAGCTACCACCACTATTTTTAAGAAAGGGTAAATGAAAATGTCTATAAAGTCCTACTGATTATATGGAAGAAAGACAACATATCAGCCTGTCTATAATTAGGGAAAAAATTCACTAGTCCACAAAAGTGCCCTCACCCATTCATCTTCCCTCTAGACAATACATCTGATGATACAGTAATAACAGAAGACATAAAATCAACATTCTTTATGATTGATCCATTGTTACTGGCTTTGAGTTCAGAAAGATAATCTTGTTATCACAAAGGCAAGTTTGAATGTTAACAAAACTATCATTGCTAAAAATTCTACCTACTGTTAAAGAGTAACCCACACAAGTTTATCCACACAGTTCTTATCCTATAAATCCCCAAACTGAAAGAGTATGACACCTTAGACCCACTGAAATCTCTAAATGTCTATCCTATGGATCTCTAAGTAACCTCATGAAATAACCTGGTCCCAAATGAATGCCAAAATCCCACTAACCTCCAATTTGTGGGGCCCATACCTCCTCTTCTTCATAAGGGTATCCACCTGGGCTATAAGGACCCCACATATTCTGAGTTACCTTTTCATCCTTCTAGATGGCACAAACCTGTTGTCCCCAGGTGAGAAGACAGGAGAATTCGGTGCGATCACATGGTAAGGCTCAGTATTTGATTACCTTCTATCAGTTAGACTATGGGGTTAAAGAACTAGATCCGATTTCACCCTGGAAGGGCTCAGAAATTCTAATGGCAAGGCCAGGTGTGGGTGACAATGAGCGCATGCTCTATCTTGAGAAAATACAAAACTTTCCTAAAGAGAAAAATAATACTAACCTGTCCTAAAAACAGACCCTCAATAAAACTGTCCTGAAAATCTTAAGATGATAGAAGGAATAGTATCCAATACTTCAGAGGATAGAAGAGAAGGTATACTACTTAATACTGGGTGGAGCAGACTATGTAAATTGGACTGTACTCAGGTTTGCAGTGCTGAGACCCAGCTCAGAGTTAGATTTGAGCCAAAGGCAGAGCAGAATTAGACGGGACCCAAAGTTTTAGCCGGTTCAGTTTACCAGTTCATCTGCACATCTGTGCCAACAATAGGAATTCAGGAGTACTGTATATCATGACGCATAAGCTGATCTTTCCAGATTAGAACAGTCTTCCTCAAACTGTTTTGAATTGATATGCACCAGTGTTAACCACCCATAGCCTAGTTCTTGGCAGCTCCAGTAGGGACTTCAGGGTGGGGGAGGGAGGACTAGAATCCACAGAATGATAGAAGTAGCTGGAAGGGGTCAAAGAATCATAAATTTAGACCTGGAAGGGACTTCAGAGCTTATCTAGTCCATTATGAGAGACAGGGTGGTGAAGAGAAGTGTACACTTCACATGGATTTAAATCCTGACTTTCTCACTTATTCCTGTGTCACTGTGGGCAAATCACTTGGGTTCAAGAAGGGAGTAAAAATTCATGCAGTATCTACCACTGCATACCAAGTGCTTTACAAATATTATCTCATTTGATCAAGACAACAACCCTACTAAATAGGTGCTATCATCATCTGTTTTACAGTTAAGAGAAAACCGAGGCAAACAAAGGTTAAGTGACTTGCCTGGGGCCACACAGCTAGTAAGTGTCTGAGTTCATACTTGAACTCATGACTTCCCGACTCCAGCCCAGTACTCTCTCCACTGTACTAGCTAGCTGCCTCAGGACAAGATAACCCTGGAGGTCCCTTTCAGCTCTAAATCTCTGAGCCACCCTCATTTTACCAAAGATGGAACTTCTGTGACTTGCCTATTGTCACGGAGTCACAGAACCCAGTTCCTCTGACTCCACAATTCCAGCACCCTGTCCATGTCACCACCCTGCTTCATAGAGACCATCTAACTCAACCTGGAATTTCTACATTCCTGACAATTGGTTATCCAAAAGACTTCGAGGTGTGGGGAACCCACTACCACTCGACAGCGAGTTCCTTTTTGAAATGCCTCTAGTTGTTAGGAAGTTTTTTCTTCTATCAGGCCTAAACTTGCCTCTTCTCATCTTCCACCCATGTCTCCTAGTCTTACTATGTGGCCAAGTGAAATAAGTATAATTTGCCTTCCATAAAAGTCTTTCAAATACTTGAAGACGGCAGGAACTGTCCAATTCAGAGGACTGCACTCAGGATTTTGAGTGAGAGGGCTACAGTTTGAATCCCAATTCTGCTTCTTAGTAAAAGTCACTTTACCACCTCAGGTGTCAACCATTTCATTCATAAAATGAGTGGGTTGTTGGACTCCATTACCTGTAAAATCCTTTCCAGCTCTCTGATCCTGTCTTCTTATCTTCTCTCAGATTAATACTCCAAAATTAATACTCATATGTCATAATTCCAGTCCCCTCATCAATACTAACTCTAACATCAATACTCCTCTAAGCCAGGAACTAAAGAGCATTCTTAGACTCTTAGACTCTTAGAGTCCCTCTAAGCCAGGAACTAAAGAGCATTCTCTTCCAAAATATTCCCTGAAAGTAGCCATCCTTCCTTCCCTTGAAGATCTGGATTGATAGGGACCTCATTCTTCTTTTTACGAGGCAGCTAGGTGACGCATTAGATAGCATGTTATACCTGGAATCAGGAAGACCTGAGTTCAAAGTCTGCCTCCCATACTTCCCAGCTGAGTGACCCAGGACAAGTGAATTAACCTCTCTCAGCCTCAGTTTCCTCATCTGTAAAATTAGGATAATAATAGTACCTACCACAGAAGGTTGTTGTGAGGATTAAATGAGCTAATAAGTGTAAAGTGCTTTGCAAACATGAAAGTGTGACCCATAATATTTCTTTTTTGTCTTATTGGTGCTGTTTTTAAATGTTGCTATCATTTCCGAGGGACTCTACTCCCAACTTTGTATCAAGGAAATACAATTAAGCAAAACAAATTAACCCATTTGGCCATGTCTAGCAAGGTATGATTCATTCTGCACCTGGAGTCCACCACTTCTCTACCCAAAAGAGGGAGGTCTGCTGCACCTTTTGTACTCTGAATCCATGACTTGCCCCAGCATTGATCAAAGTTCTAGTGTCCTTTAGTGTTGTTTTTCTTTACATTATTGGGAACTCAAGATTTATTAAGGCATACTAGTCACCCTTCTATGTGCCCCTTTCCAATTACCTTCCTAAATTGTGATGTCCAGAATCTTGGCTAAGTGATCTCTATTAGAGCAGCTACTTAAAGCAACAAACCAAGAAAGTTTTGCTTAGAGCTTCTTCTACAAAAACTCTGAGGACCCCCTACACACTAGGTGAAATGCCTAATTAATAATAGTAAAGTAATAATAATGATAAATAACAGTTTGCATTTGCTGTGAGGTTTTATAAAGTATTTTGCATACATTATCTTATTTGATTCTTTAATTTTTTTCTTAAAGATTGGGTCTTCTCACTCAGTCTGGAAGTACAGAAGAGGCTACTCATGGGCCTGATCCCACTACTGATTGGTACAGGGAATTTTGACCTGCTCCATTTCTGCCCTGGGCCAGTTCATCCCTCTTTAGGCAAAATTTTGGTCTTTCAATCCTGGGAGTGGGGGGAACCCCACTACACTGACGCCAGACTCAGTGAAGACATAGTCATAGCCCACTGCAGCTCAGAACTCCAGAGCTCAAGGAATCCATGAGATTAGAGGTGTTTGCCAACATGCCCGGTATCTCATTTGATTTTCACGACTCTGTGAAGTAAGTGCTTCTAGTATCATGTCCCTATTTTGCAGATGAGAAATTGAATCTGAAAAAGTTTCAGTAATGTGCCTATGATCACATAGATCTCTAGGATTCACTATACCAGCAAAAGAGGTTTGACGAGATAGACCAAATCTTCCATTGGTTTGAAGCAGTCTAAACAGCCAGTGAAAATCATTAAGATGGATTCAACAGGAGTGACGCAGGAGAAAAATGGAGTCAAAGCTGTCTCTTCCATGGTTAATAGGAATTGGGTTTGCACTTCTGTCCTATTTTTAAAAAAATGCAATATGCCTTTTATTATGTTTATGTGTGTACATGTCACAAAACAGCTCCTTCCCTATTAGATCATAAGCTTCTTGAAGGCAGTACTATGCTCTTTCTTGCTTTTGTATCTTCTGTACCTAGCACAGCATCTTCCATGGAGAGGGATCATGTGATCATATATTTAGAGCTAAAGGGGGTCTTAGTGGTTGCCTAGTACACATCACTTGTTTTACATATTAATTACCTGAAGAGGTTAAGAGACTCTTCCAAGATCAAACAACCAGTAAATGGCCCATCTTCCATCCAAATCCAGGTCCTCTGACCCCAGATTCAGGGCTCTTAAGTGCTTAATGAATGTCTGTTGTCTAGAATTGAAGATGCCCAAATGATCAAATAAGAGAAATTTGTTTTAAAACCATTTTCATCTTTACCATAAATTCCCCCATCTACAATGCAGTAAACATTTTCCAAATTCTGTTAAGCAGCCATGAAGAACCCATTTAGGTTTCAGCATTTAGTAGGTGTGATTCAGAAGTGCCTTCAGTAGATATGCCCAGCACAGTGCTAGGAACACAGCTGACCCAGTACATACTGCATTCCCAAAACATCTGTCAATTCGCTCCAAACACTCCTACAAAAGATTTTTTTTTAAACTGCCAATAATTCTCAAGTGGCCCTTCACATGATGATCTATTTAACTACATGGGAAAGTCAAATCAAGAGCCTTACAATGTAATATAACACATGAATTTATAACTGTTTAATTAGAGAAAGGTGCAGAATAAGCATTTATTAAACTCTTTTCGTGTGCCCACCCCACCCCAAAATAGAGAGAGAGCTAATTGCCTTAGGTGATTGCACGATATTTCCAGCTCACACACTAGAGGATATTTAGATCCCTAGTGATTTGCCATTGAGATGTAAGTTGGTAAACAAATATCCGGCTCTATCAACCCATAGTTTCTCTTTCTCAGGGTACAAGTGAAAGTGAATCCTCAGCTCAATGTTGTTTCATCTCACATCTGTCATTTTTAAACTCTCTAGTCTCTATTAAGGAGTTGAGGGAACTCAGTAGCCAGCCCCAGAAACAAGCAGTGCTTGTATTATCCCTCTCCCCAACCTTAATTTCAGCACCTAATGCCCTGGCACCTGTGTCCTTTCCCCAGTCAGAGCCTAGGGTCTCTGAGCATTAGGGTGGGAGAGAGGCAATCAGACTGAGAAGGCACAGGCATAACACAAAAAATGAAACAGCCCCTTCCCTCAGAGAACTTACACTCTACTGGGTGATGTGACACATATACTGATAAGTACATCTAATGTCATTTAAGGTAGGCAATAGCAATAAAAACGGGGGGAATCATGAAAGGCTTCCTGGAGGAGAAGGTAAGGATTCTAAGAGCTAAAGATGAGGAGATAGTGTGGGAGAAGTTTGGGGTAGAATGTCAAGTTTCAGGAATTGCCAGAAATCTGGTTTGGCTAGAATAGAAAGTGTGATGTAAGGAGTAATGTGAAATAAGGAGGCAAAACCATTATTAGATCCATCAACAAGTTCTGCTGAGAGCCATTTGGGGCTAGGAATTATTACAGGACTCTGCAAATAGTCATTTCTGAGAAAGAGTTAAATGAGAAGCTCTCAGATCAGTTGACGGCTCACTCCTGGAACTTCTGATAAGCATACCCAGCCAGCTCAATGATAGAATGAACTACCAGAAGAAGGAGTGAGTTTAGGACTGAGAGCAATGAAAAGTGGGGAAAGGATGAGTAAAAGGAGCCAGATGCCAGGCAGTGAGGGGCCAGCTGGTAATGACAGGTTTTTCAGGGTTGTGAGTGTTAGATAAGACTTGTCCTGTGCTTCAGGAGTGTAGCTGCCATAATCTGATTCAGCCCTCTCATTCATTCATCCATTCGATTTACTCAGCAAACATCTGCTTAGTGCCTGCTGGCTGCTGAAGATATGAAGACAAAAAAGAAAAAGTCTCTGCCTTCAAGGAATTTGCATTGTCTTGGGAGGAAACAACAGGTAAATGAAAAATACACAGGGTGTCCCCCAGATCTTAAGCTATTAAAGTTTTTAAGCTATGGTAGCTTCAAACTGCACTAAGACTTTTGGGACACCCAAAGTTAATAAAAAGGTTTCCTACCCCATCCTCAGGTTGAAGGATTAAGGAAATGCCTAGAATAGAATGTAGTCCTAGGGGTGACAGTGACAGCCAGCATTATGGATCACTTTGAGGTTTCCAAAGCACTTTACATTTGTTAACTCCTTTGATCCTGTGAAGTAGATGCAATTATTATTGTTGTTGTTTGGTTGATTAGTCCTGTTGGACTCTTTGTGATCTCATTTGGGGTTTTCTTGGCAGGGATACTGGAGTGGTTTGCCATTTCCTTCTCCAGCTCATTTTACAGATGAGGAAACTGAGGCAAATAGGGTTAAGGGACTTGCCCAGGGTCACACAGCTAATAAGTGTTTGACATCAAATTTAAACCCAGATCTTACTGACTCCAGGCCTGCTGTTTTATCCACTGTCCCACCTAGCTGCCCTTTATCCACACTTTATAGATGACAAAACTAGAGACTGAGAGCAGTTAAGTCACTTCTCTAAGATCACACAATTAGCAAGTGTCTGATGATAGGATTCTAACTTGGGTGTTCCTGACTAGGTATATAGCACTCTATCCACCGTACCACCTAGGTGCCAAGGTGAGGGAGGAAGGGAGAGAGAAAGACAGAGAGACAGATAAAGAGACAGACAGAGACAGAAACAGAGAGAGAAAGAGCATTCTAAGCATAGGGGACAGACTAAGCAAAGGTTTAGATGCAGGAAACAATGTTATGGATGGAGAATGTTAAGTTAATTGGTTAAAACCAGAACTCACTGGTCCCAGCATTGGGACACAAACAGGGAATCCTTGGCGAATACAGGGAATACTAAGGCATTCTCAGATCCCCAGAAAATGATCTTCTAGGACCCAACTGAACCTGTTTTCAGTGTGACAACCTTGTTCATCTAATACAATTGTGCAAGCAGCGTTTCCCTTCCTGTTAGGCCATCAAGGCAATGCACCTCAGTTGGTTAGAGCACAGAGAGATGGATCTGAGATGCTGTCATGATTCTCTCTCAGCAGCAGTAGCCCAGTTCCAAGGTCACCTGAGCAGAGGGGTTGCAAGATTATGACAAGACCTCAAGTAGATTCTGAGACAGGACAGAGCTGACTATTATTTTGACCATGAGTGAATTTGGGGCCCAAAGCCTTGTATATTGGAGCAAGGGGAAAAAAACCCCACAGTGAACAAGAGCTCTAAATTGAGACTTCTCTCTCTAATAGAAAAAGTCTGGAAAGAGAAGTTACAAGAAACAGAAGGTTATCCTTCTTGACAAAACCCTAAAGTGCTGAGGGAATAATTGGAGTGATCCTTAATGCAATCCGGTCCTCTGAGAGAAGGAAACAAAAGAAGATCCAAAGAAGTTTCAGGAAAACACTTAGATCAATCCTATCAGCATTTTCTGATATAGACCTATCAGGTTAGGCAGGGCCAGAACTAGGTTGGATCCACTGGGGCTTATCCACAAAGCAGAAAATGTATTATTTTTATTTTTATTAATGCCTCTGGTTTTATATCCCATTCATTTCTGACTATATCCTTCTCCTCTCTCCCTTACACAGTAAGCTTTCCCTTGTGTAATGGGAGTAATCGAAGGAGAGAATATTTGTAAAATGCTTAGCACAGTGTCTGATATATAGTAGGCACTTAATAAATACTTCTTCCCTTTCCTTGTTTCCAGTCCCCAAGTGGAAGGGACTGAAGGCCTGCTTCTGGAAAGGCACGATGACATGTAATAGAAGACTATTGATTGGCTGGTTAGCCAGAAATGGGGGTTGGTGATGGGGCAGCATTCGGAAGGCACTAACTCTGCAATGTGAGGCTGGACCTTATTCTTGCCTCGGTGAGTTCCACTGAAGAGGCAAAAATTACTGAAAGCTTCCAGTGGAAAGAGAGATCTCAGGCCTTTATTTTCCCACCAAGGCTATCATACTTTGACTGGTGAGCTCATGTCCCTACAGTTGTTTCTATCTGTGAGATAGATAGATAGATAGATAGATAGATAGATAGATAGATAGATAGATAGATAGATAGATAGA